>NW_028246928.1:600000-1020993 GCF_964263255.1 Lissotriton vulgaris
CATGTCTTATTGTATAAGCTGATTAAAGCCTCATGAGCAATTTCAGAACATCAGGGTAGGTAGGTAGGTGGATCCACAATGAAATCCGCCTCAGTCGGCCTCTTTCCTCCACCCTGTGTTGCTCCGTCGTAAATGGCAACACAGGGTGGAGGAAAGAGGCCGACTGAGGCGGATTTCATTGTGGATCCACCTACCTACCTACCCTGATGTTCTGAAATTGCTCATGAGGCTTTAATCAGCTTATACAATAAGACATGTAACTACATGTTCAAGTAAAACCGCTGTAGGCACATTGTATTTGTCTTCAGTAAATGTAATCACTTTTTTAGGAAAGTTAGAACAATAATCTTGTTCTGTAGAGAAACGTGAGTAGGGTTGGGAGTTGTGCCCCGTCCTGAAGAAGGTACGTATGTACCGAAACATGTCGACGCACACCAGAGGTTCTGTCCCTTACTAAGACACAAAACCTCGCCATCTAGCACTTTTTTAATAGTACCAGCCAGAGGTACAGAATAAAGTTTTTCCTTTTACCCACTGGCCAGGTCCTTTTTAATTTTTTTTTCTCACTACACTTCCCACTCACATCCTATTCCTTTCACTTGCACTCAACACACACCACACATAGACTGAATTGTCAACGCTCCCGCGTAGTCGTAGGTCGTAGCGTGCCGCATCCCCTTAGCGGGGTGCGAAGACCCCGATGATGAAGCATGACACCAAGGGGCCTGTTGGTGTGTGAGGGGTATTTTACACAACACTGAGTGTCCCCCTTCCTTTCCTCACCTTTCTTCCCAATAAGTGGTAGGATTCTTCTTGTTTATGTAACAGTGCCCGTGGAGTAGGAATCCTACTTGATACTCTACCTCCCCTCTTTGTTAAATATAGGTAATTGCAAACAAAACAGGTGATGGACCGAATGTGGATCAATGTCACACATTCACCCCAGTCCAAAGATCTGGGCCCAAATCCATCGTTTTTTTGCACTCCACACCACCCTGGGTTAGACAATGGCGATATGCAAATCAGCTCTGACCCTGTGCCCCATGGGAACAGTCCAGTCCGAACTACAAAAGCCATGTCCTTCCCAGAACGGAATCAAGCATCCGAGGACCGGACCGGTTTCAAGGTAACACCTCTCATCAGCCCGGCTAGCTTGACTCCAGTGGTGTGGAGTGCCTGGGACCCACGTCTGAGCATCCCCAGCGCACTTATGGCGGTAATTGCAAACAAAACAGGTGATGGACCGAATGTGGATCAATTTCACACATTCACCCCAGTCCAAAGATCTGGGCCCAAATCCATCGTTTTTTTGCACTCCACACCTCCCTGGGTTAGACAATGGCAATATGCAAATCAGCTCTGACCCTGTGACCCATTGGAACAGTCCAGTCCGAACTACAAAAGCCATGTCCTTCCCAGAACGGAATCAAGCATCCGAGGACCGGACCGGTTTCGAGGTAACACCTCTCATCAGCCCGGCTAGCTTGACTCCAGTGGTGTGGAGTGCCTGGGACCCACGTCTGAGCATCCCCAGCGCACTTATGGCGGTAATTGCAAACAAAACAGGTGATGGACCGAATGTGGATCACTGTCACACATTCACCCCAGTCCAAAGATCTGGGCCCAAATCCATCGTTTTTTTGCACTCCACACCACCCTGGGTTAGACAATGGCGATATGCAAATCAGCTCTGACCCTGTGCCCCATGGGAACAGTCCAGTCCGAGCTACAAAAGCCATGTCCTTCCCAAAACGGAATCAAGCATCCGAGGACCGGACCGGTTTTGAGGTAACACCTCTCATGAGCCCGGCTTGCTTGACTCCAGTGTTGTGGAGTGCCTGGGACCCACGTCTGAGCATCCCCAGCGCACTTATGGCGGTAATGGCAAACAAAACAGGTGATGGACCGAATGTGGATCAATGTCACACATTCACCCCAGTCCAAAGATCTGGGCCCAAATCCATTGTTTTTTTGCACTCCACACCACCCTGGGTTAGACAATGGCGATATGCAAATCAGCTCTGACCCTGTGCCCCATGGGAACAGTCCAGTCCGAACTACAAAAGCCATGTCCTTCCCAGAACGGAATCAAGCATCCGTGGACCAGACCGGTTTCGAGGTAACACCTCTCATCAGCCCGGCTAGCTTGACTCCAGTGGTGTGGAGTGCCTGGGACCCACGTCTGAGCATCCCAGCGCACTTATGGCGGTAATTGCAAACAAAACAGGTGATGGACCGAATGTGGATCAATGTCACACATTCACCCCAGTCCAAAGATCTGGGCCCAAATCCATCGTTTTTTTGCACTCCACACCACCCTGGGTTAGACAATGGCAATATGCAAATCAGCTCTGACCCTGTGCCCCATGGGAACAGTCCAGTCCGAACTACATAATCTCAGTCCTTCCCAGAACGGAATCAAGCATCCGAGGACCGGACCAGTTTCGAGGTAACACCTCTCATCAGCCCGGCTAGCTTGACTCCAGTGGTGTGGAGTGCCTGGGACCCACGTCTGAGCATCCCCAGCGCACTTAAGGCGGTAATTGCAAACAAAACAGGTGATGGACCGAATTTGGATCAATGTCACACATTCACCCCAGTCCAAAGATCTGGGCCCAAATCCATCGTTTTTTTGCACTCCACACCACCCTGGGTTAGACAATGGCGATATGCAAATCAGCTCTGACCCTGTGCCCCATGGGAACAGTCCAGTCTGAACTACAAAAGCCATGTCCTTCCCAGAACGGAATCAAGCATCCGTGGACCGGACCGGTTTCGAGGTAACACCTCTCATCAGCCCGGCTAGCTTGACTCCAGTGGTGTGGAGTGCCTGGGACCCACGTCTGAGCATCCCAGCGCACTTATGGCGGTAATTGCAAACAAAACAGGTGATGGACCGAATGTGGATCAATGCCACACATTCACCCCAGTCCAAAGATCTGGGCCCAAATGCATCGTTTTTTTGCACTCCACACCACCCTGGGTTAGACAATGGCGATATGCAAATCAGCTCTGACCCTGTGCCCCATGGGAACAGTCCAGGCCGAACTACAAAAGCCATGTCCTTCCCAGAACGGAATCAAGCATCCGAGGACCGGACCGGTTTCGAGGTAACACCTCTCATCAGCCCGGTTAGCTTGCCTCCAGTGGTGTGGAGTGCCTGAGTCCCACGTCTGAGCATCCCCAGCGCACTTATGGCGGTAATTGCAAACAAAACAGGTGATGGACCGAATGTGGATCAATGTCACACATTCACCCCAGTCCAAAGATCTAGGCCCAAATCCATCGTTTTTTTGCACTCCACATCACCCTGGGTTAGACAATGGCGATATGCAAATCAGCTCTGACCCTGTGCCCCATGGGAACAGTCCAGTCCGAACTACAAAAGCCATGTCCTTCCCAGAACGGAATCAAGCATCCGAGGACCAGACCGGTTTTGAGGTAACACCTCTCATGAGCCCGGCTAGCTTGACTCCAGTGTTGTGGAGTGCCTGGGACCCACGTCTGAGCATCCCCAGCGCACTTATGGCGGTAATGGCAAACAAAACAGGTGATGGACCGAATGTGGATCAATGTCACACATTCACCCCAGTCCAAAGATCTGGGCCCAAATCCATTGTTTTTTTGCACTCCACACCACCCTGGGTTAGACAATGGCGATATGCAAATCAGCTCTGACCCAGTGCCCCATGGGAACAGTCCAGTCCGAACTACAAAAGCCATGTCCTTCCCTGAACGGAATCAAGCATCCGAGGACCGGACCGGTTTCAAGGTAACAACTCTCATCAGCCCGGCTAGCTTGACTCCAGTGGTGTTGCGGGCCTGGGACCCACGACTGAGCATCCCCAGCGCACTTATGGCGGTAATTGCAAACAAAACAGGTGATGGACCGAATGTGGATCAATGTCACACATTCACCCCAGTCCAAAGATCTGGGCCCAAATCCATCGTTTTTTTGCACTCCACACCACCCTGGGTTAGACAATGGCGATATGCAAATCAGCTCTGACCCTGTGCCCCATGGGAACAGTCCAGTCCGAACTACAAAAGCCATGTCCTTCCCAGAACGGAATCAAGCATCCGTGGACCGGACCGGTTTCGAGGTAACACCTCTCATCAGCCCGGCTAGCTTGACTCCAGTGGTGTGGAGTGCCTGGGACCCACGTCTGAGCATCCCAGCGCACTTATGGCGGTAATTGCAAACAAAACAGGTGATGGACCGAATGTGG
This sequence comes from Lissotriton vulgaris, assembly GCF_964263255.1. Classification (NCBI taxonomy): domain Eukaryota; kingdom Metazoa; phylum Chordata; class Amphibia; order Caudata; family Salamandridae; genus Lissotriton; species Lissotriton vulgaris. Next base: position 604,230 of record NW_028246928.1, read on the forward strand.
ATCAATGTCACACATTCACCCCAGTCCAAAGATCTGGGCCCAAATCCATCGTTTTTTTGCACTCCACACCACCCTGGGTTAGACAATGGCGATATGCAAATCAGCTCTGACCCTGTGCCCCATGGGAATAGTCCAGTCCGAACTACATAAGCCATGTCCTTCCCAGAACGGAATCAAGCATCCGAGGACCGGACCAGTTTCGAGGTAACACCTCTCATCAGCCCGGCTAGCTTGACTCCAGTGGTGTGGAGTGCCTGGGACCCACGTCTGAGCATCCCCAGTGCACTTATGGCGGTAATTGCAAACAAAACAGGTGATGGACCGAATTTGGATCAATGTCACACATTCACCCCAGTACAAAGATCTGGGCCCAAATCCATCGTTTTTTTGCACTCCACACCACCCTGGGTTAGACAATGGCGATATGCAAATCAGCTCTGACCCTGTGCCCCATGGGAACAGTCCAGTCTGAACTACAAAAGCCATGTCCTTCCCAGAACGGAATCAAGCATCCGTGGACCGGACCGGTTTCGAGGTAACACCTCTCATCAGCCCGGCTAGCTTGACTCCAGTGGTGTGGAGTGCCTGGGACCCACGTCTGAGCATCCCAGCGCACTTATGGCGGTAATTGCAAACAAAACAGGTGATGGACGAAATGTGGATCAATGCCACACATTCACCCCAGTCCAAAGATCTGGGCCCAAATGCATCGTTTTTTTGCACTCCACACCACCCTGGGTTAGACAATGGCGATATGCAAATCAGCTCTGACCCTGTGCCCCATGGGAACAGTCCAGGCCGAACTACAAAAGCCATGTCCTTCCCAGAACGGAATCAAGCATCCGAGGACCGGACCGGTTTCGAGGTAACACCTCTCATCAGCCCGGTTAGCTTGCCTCCAGTGGTGTGGAGTGCCTGAGTCCCACGTCTGAGCATCCCCAGCGCACTTATGGCGGTAATTGCAAACAAAACAGGTGATGGACCGAATGTGGATCAATGTCACACATTCACCCCAGTCCAAAGATCTAGGCCCAAATCCATCGTTTTTTTGCACTCCACATCACCCTGGGTTAGACAATGGCGATATGCAAATCAGCTCTGACCCTGTGCCCCATGGGAACAGTCCAGTCCGAACTACAAAAGCCATGTCCTTCCCAGAACGGAATCAAGCATCCGAGGACCGGACCGGTTTTGAGGTAACACCTCTCATGAGCCCGGCTAGCTTGACTCCAGTGTTGTGGAGTGCCTGGGACCCACGTCTGAGCATCCCCAGCGCACTTATGGCGGTAATGGCAAACAAAACAGGTGATGGACCGAATGTGGATCAATGTCACACATTCACCCCAGTCCAAAGATCTGGGCCCAAATCCATTGTTTTTTTGCACTCCACACCACCCTGGGTTAGACAATGGCGATATGCAAATCAGCTCTGACCCAGTGCCCCATGGGAACAGTCCAGTCCGAACTACAAAAGCCATGTCCTTCCCTGAACGGAATCAAGCATCCGAGGACCGGACCGGTTTCAAGGTAACAACTCTCATCAGCCCGGCTAGCTTGACTCCAGTGGTGTTGCGGGCCTGGGACCCACGACTGAGCATCCCCAGCGCACTTATGGCGGTAATTGCAAACAAAACAGGTGATGGACCGAATGTGGATCAATGTCACACATTCACCCCAGTCCAAAGATCTGGGCCCAAATCCATCGTTTTTTTGCACTCCACACCACCCTGGGTTAGACAATGGCGATATGCAAATCAGCTCTGACCCTGTGCCCCATGGGAACAGTCCAGTCCGAACTACAAAAGCCATGTCCTTCCCAGAACGGAATCAAGCATCCGTGGACCGGACCGGTTTCGAGGTAACACCTCTCATCAGCCCGGCTAGCTTGACTCCAGTGGTGTGGAGTGCCTGGGACCCACGTCTGAGCATCCCAGCGCACTTATGGCGGTAATTGCAAACAAAACAGGTGATGGACCGAATGTGGATCAATGTCACACATTCACCCCAGTCCAAAGATCTGGGCCCAAATCCATCGTTTTTTTTGCACTCCACACCACCCTGGGTTAGACAATGGCGATATGCAAATCAGCTCTGACCCTGTGCCCCATGGGAACAGTCCAGTCCGAACTACATAAGCCATGTCCTTCCCAGAACGGAATCAAGCATCCGAGGACCGGACCAGTTTCGAGGTAACACCTCTCATCAGCCCGGCTAGCTTGACTCCAGTGGTGTGGAGTGCCTGGGACCCACGTCTGAGCATCCCCAGTGCACTTATGGCGGTAATTGCAAACAAAACAGGTGATGGACCGAATTTGGATCAATGTCACACATTCACCCCAGTCCAAAGATCTGGGCCCAAATCCATCGTTTTTTTGCACTCCACACCACCCTGGGTTAGACAATGGCGATATGCAAATCAGCTCTGACCCTGTGCCCCATGGGAACAGTCCAGTCTGAACTACAAAAGCCATGTCCTTCCCAGAACGGAATCAAGCATCTGTGGACCGGACCGGTTTCGAGGTAACACCTCTCATCAGCCCGGCTAGCTTGACTCCAGTGGTGTGGAGTGCCTGGGACCCACGTCTGAGCATCCCAGCGCACTTATGGCGGTAATTGCAAACAAAACAGGTGATGGACCGAATGTGGATCAATGCCACACATTCACCCCAGTCCAAAGATCTGGGCCCAAATGCATCGTTTTTTTGCACTCCACACCACCCTGGGTTAGACAATGGCGATATGCAAATCAGCTCTGACCCTGTGCCCCATGGGAACAGTCCAGGCCGAACTACAAAAGCCATGTCCTTCCCAGAACGGAATCAAGCATCCGAGGACCGGACCGGTTTCGAGGTAACACCTCTCATCAGCCCGGCTAGCTTGCCTCAAGTGGTGTGGAGTGCCTGAGTCCCACGTCTGAGCATCCCCAGCGCACTTATGGCGGTAATTGCAAACAAAACAGGTGATGGACCGAATGTGGATCAATGTCACACATTCACCCCAGTCCAAAGATCTAGGCCCAAATCCATCGTTTTTTTGCACTCCACACCACCCTGGGTTAGACAATGGCGATATGCAAATCAGCTCTGACCCTGTGCCCCATGGGAACAGTCCAGTCTGAACTACAAAAGCCATGTCCTTCCCAGAACGGAATCAAGCATCCGTGGACCGGACCGGTTTCGAGGTAACACCTCTCATCAGCCCGGCTAGCTTGACTCCAGTGGTGTGGAGTGCCTGGGACCCACGTCTGAGCATCCCGGCGCACTTATGGCGGTCATTGCAAACAAAACAGGTGATGGACCGAATGTGGATCAATGCCACACATTCACCCCAGTCCAAAGATCTGGGCCCAAATGCATCATTTTTTTGCACTCCACACCACCCTGGGTTAGACAATGGCGATATGCAAATCAGCTCTGACCCTGTGCCCCATGGGAACAGTCCAGGCCGAACTACAAAAGCCATGTCCTTCCCAGAACGGAATCAAGCATCCGAGGACCGGACCGGTTTCGAGGTAACACCTCTCATCAGCCCGGCTAGCTTGCCTCCAGTGGTGTGGAGTGCCTGAGTCCCACGTCTGAGCATCCCCAGCGCACTTATGGCGGTAATTGCAAACAAAACAGGTGATGGACCGAATGTGGATCAATGTCACACATTCACCCCAGTCCAAAGATCTAGGCCCAAATCCATCGTTTTTTTGCACTCCACATCACCCTGGGTTAGACAATGGCGATATGCAAATCAGCTCTGACCCTGTGCCCCATGGGAACAGTCCAGTCCGAACTACAAAAGCCATGTCCTTCCCAGAACGGAATCAAGCATCCGAGGACCGGACCGGTTTTGAGGTAACACCTCTCATCAGCCAGGCTAGCTTGACTCCAGTGGTGTGGAGTGCCTGGGACCCACGTCTGAGCATCCCCAGCGCACTTATGGCGGTAATTGCAAACAAAACAGGTGATGGACCGAATGTGGATCAATGTCACACATTCACCCCAGTCCAAGGATCTGGGCCCAAATCCATCTTTTGTTTGCACTCCACATCACCCTGGGTTAGACAATGGCGATATGCAAATCAGCTCTGACCCTGTGCCCCATGGGAACAGTCCAGTCCGAACTACAAAAGCCATGTCCTTCCCAGAACGGATTCAAGCATCCGAGGACCGGACCGGTTTCGAAGTAACACCTCTCATGAGCCCGGCTAGCTTGACTCCAGTGTTGTGGAGTGCCTGGGACCCACGTCTGAGCATCCCCAGCGCACTTATGGCGGTAATGGCAAACAAAGCAGGTGATGGACCGAATGTGGATCAATGTCACACATTCACCCCAGTCCAAAGATCTGGGCCCAAATCCATTGTTTTTTTGCACTCTGCACCACCCTGGGTTAGACAATGGCGATATGCAAATCAGCTCTGACCCTGTGCCCCATGGGAACAGTCCAGTCTGAACTACAAAAGCCATGTCCTTCCCAGAACGGAATCAAGCATCCGTGGACCGGACCGGTTTCGAGGTAACACCTCTCATCAGCCCGGCTAGCTTGACTCCAGTGGTGTGGAGTGCCTGGGACCCACGTCTGAGCATCCCAGCGCACTTATGGCGGTAATTGCAAACAAAACAGGTGATGGACCGAATGTGGATCAATGTCACACATTCACCCCAGTCCAAGGATCTGGGCCCAAATCCATCTTTTGTTTGCACTCCACATCACCCTGGGTTAGACAATGGCGATATGCAAATCAGCTCTGACCCTGTGCCCCATGGGAACAGTCCAGTCCGAACTACAAAAGCCATGTCCTTCCCAGAACGGAATCAAGCATCCGAGGACCGGACCGGTTTCGAAGTAACACCTCTCATGAGCCCGGCTAGCTTGACTCCAGTGTTGTGGAGTGCCTGAGTCCCACGTCTGAGCATCCCCAGCGCACTTATGGCGGTAATGGCAAACAAAGCAGGTGATGGACCGAATGTGGATCAATGTCACACATTCACCCCAGTCCAAAGATCTGGGCCCAAATCCATTGTTTTTTTGCACTCTGCACCACCCTGGGTTAGACAATGGCGATATGCAAATCAGCTCTGACCCTGTGCCCCATGGGAACAGTCCAGTCTGAACTACAAAAGCCATGTCCTTCCCAGAATGGAATAAAGCATCCGTGGACCGGACCGGTTTCGAGGTAACACCTCTCATCAGCCCGGCTAGCTTGACTCCAGTGGTGTGGAGTGCCTGGGACCCACGTCTGAGCATCCCAGCGCACTTATGGCGGTAATTGCAAACAAAACAGGTGATGGACCGAATGTGGATCAATGCCACACATTCACCCCAGTCCAAAGATCTGGGCCCAAATGCATCGTTTTTTTGCACTCCACACCACCCTGGGTTAGACAATGGCGATATGCAAATCAGCTCTGACCCTGTGCCCCATGGGAACAGTCCAGGCCGAACTACAAAAGCCATGTCCTTCCCAGAATGGAATCAAGCATCCGAGGACCGGACCGGTTTCGAGGTAACACCTCTCATCAGCCCGGCTAGCTTGCCTCCAGTGGTGTGGAGTGCCTGAGTCCCACGTCTGAGCATCCCCAGCGCACTTATGGCGGTAATTGCAAACAAAACAGGTGATGGACCGAATGTGGATCAATGTCACACATTCACCCCAGTCCAAAGATCTAGGCCCAAATCCATCGTTTTTTTGCACTCCACATCACCCTGGGTTAGACAATGGCGATATGCAAATCAGCTCTGACCCTGTGCCCCATGGGAACAGTCCAGTCCGAACTACAAAAGCCATGTCCTTCCCAGAACGGAATAAAGCATCCGAGGACCGGACCGGTTTCGAGGTAACACCTCTCATGAGCCCGGCTAGCTTGACTCCAGTGTTGTGGAGTGCCTGGGACCCACGTCTGAGCATCCCCAGCGCACTTATGGCGGTAATGGCAAACAAAGCAGGTAATGGACCGAATGTGGATCAATGTCACACATTCACCCCAGTCCAAAGATCTGGGCCCAAATCCATAGTTTTTTTGCACTCCGCACCACCCTGGGTTAGACAATGGCGATATGCAAATCAGCTCTGACCCTGTGCCCCATGGGAACAGTCCAGTCCGAACTACAAAAGCCATGTCCTTCCCAGAACGGAATAAAGCATCCGAGGACCGGACCGGTTTCGAGGTAACACCTCTCATGAGCCCGGCTAGCTTGACTCCAGTGTTGTGGAGTGCCTGGGACCCACGTCTGAGCATCCCCAGCGCACTTATGGCGGTAATGGCAAACAAAGCAGGTGATGGACCGAATGTGGATCAATGTCACACATTCACCCCAGTCCAAAGATCTGGGCCCAAATCCATAGTTTTTTTGCACTCCGCACCACCCTGGGTTAGACAATGGCGATATGCAAATCAGCTCTGACCCTGTGCCCCATGGGAACAGTCCAGTCCGAACTACAAAAGCCATGTCCTTCCCAGAACGGAATCAAGCATCCGAGGACCGGACCGGTTTTGAGGTAACACCTCTCATCAGCCAGGCTAGCTTGACTCCAGTGGTGTGGAGTGCCTGGGACCCACGTCTGAGCATCCCCAGCGCACTTATGGCGGTAATTGCAAACAAAACAGGTGATGGACCGAATGTGGATCAATGTCACACATTCACCCCAGTCCAAGGATCTGGGCCCAAATCCATCTTTTGTTTGCACTCCACATCACCCTGGGTTAGACAATGGCGATATGCAAATCAGCTCTGACCCTGTGCCCCATGGGAACAGTCCAGTCCGAACTACAAAAGCCATGTCCTTCCCAGAACGGAATAAAGCATCCGAGGACCGGACCGGTTTCGAGGTAACACCTCTCATGAGCCCGGCTAGCTTGACTCCAGTGTTGTGGAGTGCCTGGGACCCACGTCTGAGCATCCCCAGCGCACTTATGGCGGTAATGGCAAACAAAGCAGGTGATGGACCGAATGTGGATCAATGTCACACATTCACCCCAGTCCAAAGATCTGGGCCCAAATCCATTGTTTTTTTGCACTCTGCACCACCCTGGGTTAGACAATGGCGATATGCAAATCAGCTCTGACCCTGTGCCCCATGGGAACAGTCCAGTCTGAACTACAAAAGCCATGTCCTTCCCAGAACGGAATCAAGCATCCGTGGACCGGACCGGTTTCGAGGTAACACCTCTCATCAGCCCGGCTAGCTTAACTCCAGTGGTGTGGAGTGCCTGGGACCCACGTCTGAGCATCCCAGCGCACTTATGGCGGTAATTGCAAACAAAACAGGTGATGGACCGAATGTGGATCAATGTCACACATTCACCCCAGTCCAAGGATCTGGGCCCAAATCCATCTTTTGTTTGCACTCCACATCACCCTGGGTTAGACAATGGCGATATGCAAATCAGCTCTGACCCTGTGCCCCATGGGAACAGTCCAGTCCGAACTACAAAAGCCATGTCCTTCCCAGAACGGAATCAAGCATCCGAGGACCGGACCGGTTTCGAAGTAACACCTCTCATGAGCCCGGCTAGCTTGACTCCAGTGTTGTGGAGTGCCTGAGTCCCACGTCTGAGCATCCCCAGCGCACTTATGGCGGTAATGGCAAACAAAGCAGGTGATGGACCGAATGTGGATCAATGTCACACATTCACCCCAGTCCAAAGATCTGGGCCCAAATCCATTGTTTTTTTGCACTCTGCACCACCCTGGGTTAGACAATGGCGATATGCAAATCAGCTCTGACCCTGTGCCCCATGGGAACAGTCCAGTCTGAACTACAAAAGCCATGTCCTTCCCAGAATGGAATAAAGCATCCGTGGACCGGACCGGTTTCGAGGTAACACCTCTCATCAGCCCGGCTAGCTTGACTCCAGTGGTGTGGAGTGCCTGGGACCCACGTCTGAGCATCCCAGCGCACTTATGGCGGTAATTGCAAACAAAACAGGTGATGGACCGAATGTGGATCAATGCCACACATTCACCCCAGTCCAAAGATCTGGGCCCAAATGCATCGTTTTTTTGCACTCCACACCACCCTGGGTTAGACAATGGCGATATGCAAATCAGCTCTGACCCTGTGCCCCATGGGAACAGTCCAGGCCGAACTACAAAAGCCATGTCCTTCCCAGAATGGAATCAAGCATCCGAGGACCGGACCGGTTTCGAGGTAACACCTCTCATCAGCCCGGCTAGCTTGCCTCCAGTGGTGTGGAGTGCCTGAGTCCCACGTCTGAGCATCCCCAGCGCACTTATGGCGGTAATTGCAAACAAAACAGGTGATGGACCGAATGTGGATCAATGTCACACATTCACCCCAGTCCAAAGATCTAGGCCCAAATCCATCGTTTTTTTGCACTCCACATCACCCTGGGTTAGACAATGGCGATATGCAAATCAGCTCTGACCCTGTGCCCCATGGGAACAGTCCAGTCCGAACTACAAAAGCCATGTCCTTCCCAGAACGGAATAAAGCATCCGAGGACCGGACCGGTTTCGAGGTAACACCTCTCATGAGCCCGGCTAGCTTGACTCCAGTGTTGTGGAGTGCCTGGGACCCACGTCTGAGCATCCCCAGCGCACTTATGGCGGTAATGGCAAACAAAGCAGGTGATGGACCGAATGTGGATCAATGTCACACATTCACCCCAGTCCAAAGATCTGGGCCCAAATCCATAGTTTTTTTGCACTCCGCACCACCCTGGGTTAGACAATGGCGATATGCAAATCAGCTCTGACCCTGTGCCCCATGGGAACAGTCCAGTCCGAACTACAAAAGCCATGTCCTTCCTAGAACGGAATCAAGCATCCGAGGACCGGACCGGTTTTGAGGTAACACCTCTCATCAGCCAGGCTAGCTTGACTCCAGTGGTGTGGAGTGCCTGGGACCCACGTCTGAGCATCCCCAGCGCACTTATGGCGGTAATTGCAAACAAAACAGGTGATGGACCGAATGTGGATCAATGTCACACATTCACCCCAGTCCAAGGATCTGGGCCCAAATCCATCTTTTGTTTGCACTCCACATCACCCTGGGTTAGACAATGGCGATATGCAAATCAGCTCTGACCCTGTGCCCCATGGGAACAGTCCAGTCCGAACTACAAAAGCCATGTCCTTCCCAGAACGGAATCAAGCATCCGAGGACCGGACCGGTTTCGAGGTAACACCTCTCATGAGCCCGGCTAGCTTGACTCCAGTGTTGTGGAGTGCCTGGGACCCACGTCTGAGCATCCCCAGCGCACTTATGGCGGTAATGGCAAACAAAGCAGGTGATGGACCGAATGTGGATCAATGTCACACATTCACCCCAGTCCAAAGATCTGGGCCCAAATCCATTGTTTTTTTGCACTCTGCACCACCCTGGGTTAGACAATGGCGATATGCAAATCAGCTCTGACCCTGTGCCCCATGGGAACAGTCCAGTCCGAACTACAAAAGCCATGTCCTTCCCAGGACGGAATCAAGCATCCGAGGACCGGACCGGTTTTGAGGTAACACCTCTCATCAGCCAGGCTAGCTTTACTCCAGTGGTGTGGAGTGCCTGGGACCCACGTCTGAGCATCCCCAGCGCACTTATGGTGGTAATTGCAAACAAAACAGGTGATGGACCGAATGTGGATCAATGTCACACATTCACCCCAGTCCAAAGATCTGGGCCCAAATCCATCGTTTTTTTGCTCTCCACACCACCCTGGGTTAGACAATGGCGATATGCAAATCAGCTCTGACCCTGTGCTCCATGGGAACAGTCCAGTCCGAACTACAAAAGCCATGTCCTTCCCAGAACGGAATCAAGCATCCGAGGACCGGACCGGTTTCGAGGTAACAACTCTCATCAGCCCGGCTAGCTTGACTCCAGTGGTGTGGAGGGCCTGGGACCCACGACTGAGCATCCCCAGCGCACTTATGGCGGTAATTGCAAACAAAACAGGTGATGGACCGAATGTGGATCAATGTCACACATTCACCCCAGTCCAAAGATCTGGGCCCAAATCCATCGTTTTTTTGCACTCCACACCACCCTGGGTTAGACAATGGCGATATGCAAATCAGCTCTGACCCTGTGCCCCATGGGAACAGTCCAGGCCGAACTACAAAAGCCATGTCCTTCCCAGAACGGAATCAAGCATCCGTGGACCGGACCGGTTTCGAGGTAACACCTCTCATCAGCCCGGCTAGCTTGACTCCAGTGGTGTGAAGTGCCTGGGACCCACGTCTGAGCATACCAGCGCACTTATGGCGGTAATTGCAAACAAAAGAGGTGATGGACCGAATGTGGATCAATGTCACACATTCACCCCAGTCCAAAGATTTGGGCCCAAATCCATCGTTTTTTTGCACTCCACACCACCCTGGGTTAGACAATGGCGATATGCAAATCAGCTCTGACCCTGTGCCCCATGGGAACAGTCCAGTCCGAACTACAAAAGCCATGTCCTTCCCAGAACGGAATCAAGCATCCGAGGACCGGACCGGTTTCGAGGTAACACCTCTCATCAGCCCGGCTAGCTTGACTCCAGTGGTGTGGAGTGCCTGGGACCCACGTCTGAGCATCCCCAGCGCACTTATGGCGGTAATTGCAAACAAAACAGGTGATGGACCGAATTTGGATCAATGTCACACATTCACCCCAGTCCAAAGATCTGGGCCCAAATCCATCGTTTTTTTGCACTCCACACCACCCTGGGTTAGACAATGGCGATATGCAAATCAGCTCTGACCCTGTGCCCCATGGGAACAGTCCAGTCTGAACTAAAAAAGCCATGTCCTTCCCAGAACGGAATCAAGCATCCGTGGACCGGACCGGTTTCGAGGTAACACCTCTCATCAGCCCGGCTAGCTTGACTCCAGTGGTGTGGAGTGCCTGGGACCCAGGTCTGAGCATCCCAGCGCACTTATGGCGGTAATTGCAAACAAAACAGGTGATGGACCGAATGTGGATCAATGCCACACATTCACCCCAGTCCAAAGATCTGGGCCCAAATGCATCGTTTTTTTGCACGCCACACCACCCTGGGTTAGACAATGGCGATATGCAAATCAGCTCTGACCCTGTGCCCCATGGGAACAGTCCAGGCCGAACTACAAAAGCCATGTCCTTCCCAGAACGGAATCAAGCATCCGAGGACCGGACCGGTTTCGAGGTAACACCTCTCATCAGCCCGGCTAGCTTGCCTCCAGTGTTGTGGAGTGCCTGGGACCCACGTCTGAGCATCCCCAGCGCACTTATGGCGGTAATGGCAAACAAAGCAGGTGATGGACCGAATGTGGATCAATGTCACACATTCACCCCAGTCCAAAGATCTGGGCCCAAATCCATTGTTTTTTTGCACTCCGCACCACCCTGGGTTAGACAATGGCGATATGCAAATCAGCTCTGACCCTGTGCCCCATGGGAACAGTCCAGTCCGAACTACAAAAGCCATGTCCTTCCCAGAACAGAATCAAGCATCCCAGGACCGGACCAGTTTTGAGGTAACACCTCTCATCAGCCAGGCTAGCTTGACTCCAGTGGTGTGGAGTGCCTGGGACCCACGTCTGAGCATCCCCAGCGCACTTATGGCGGTAATTGCAAACAAAACAGGTGATGGACCGAATGTGGATCAATGTCACACATTCACCCCAGTCCAAGGATCTGGGCCCAAATCCATCTTTTGTTTGCACTCCACATCACCCTGGGTTAGACAATGGCGATATGCAAATCAGCTCTGACCCTGTGCCCCATGGGAACAGTCCAGTCCGAACTACAAAAGCCATGTCCTTCCCAGAACGGAATCAAGCATCCGAGGACCGGACCGGTTTCGAGGTAACACCTCTCATGAGCCCGGCTAGCTTGACTCCATTGTTGTCGAGTGCCTGGGACCCACGTCTGAGCATCCCCAGCGCACTTATGGCGGTAATGGCAAACAAAGCAGGTGATGGACCGAATGTGGATCAATGTCACACATTCACCCCAGTCCAAAGATCTGGGCCCAAATCCATTGTTTTTTTGCACTCTGCACCACCCTGGGTTAGACAATGGCGATATGCAAATCAGCTCTGACCCTGTGCCCCATGGGAACAGTCCAGTCCGAACTACAAAAGCCATGTCCTTCCCAGAACGGAATCAAGCATCCGAGGACCGGACCGGTTTTGAGGTAACACCTCTCATCAGCCAGGCTAGCTTGACTCCAGTGGTGTGGAGTGCCTGGGACCCACGTCTGAGCATCCCCAGCGCACTTATGGCGGTAATTGCAAACAAAACAGGTGATGGACCGAATGTGGATCAATGTCACACATTCACCCCAGTCCAAAGATCTGGGCCCAAATCCATCGTTTTTTTGCACTCCACACCACCCTGGGTTAGACAATGGCAATATGCAAATCAGCTCTGACCCTGTGCCCCATGGGAACAGTCCAGTCCGAACTACAAAAGCCATGTCCTTCCCAGAACGGAATCAAGCATCCGAGGACCGGACCGGTTTCGAGGTAACAACTCTCATCAGCCCGGCTAGCTTGACTCCAGTGGTGTGGAGGGCCTGGGACCCGCGACTGAGCATCCCCAGCGCACTTATGGCGGTAATTGCAAACAAAACAGGTGATGGACCGAATGTGGATCAATGTCACACATTCACCCCAGTCCAAAGATCTGGGCCCAAATCCATCGTTTTTTTGCACTCCACACCACCCTGGGTTAGACAATGGCAATATGCAAATCAGCTCTGACCCTGTGCCCCATGGGAACAGTCCAGTCCGAACTACAAAAGCCATGTCCTTCCCAGAACGGAATCAAGCATCCGAGGACCGGACCGGTTTCGAGGTAACACCTCTCATCAGCCCGGCTAGCTTGACTCCAGTGGTGTGGAGTGCCTGGGACCCACGTCTGAGCATCCCCAGCGCACTTATGGCGGTAATTGCAAACAAAACAGGTGATGGACCGAATTTGGATCAATGTCACACATTCATCCCAGTCCAAAGATCTGGGCCCAAATCCATCGTTTTTTTGCACTCCACCCCACCCTGGGTTAGACAATGGCGATATGCAAATCAGCTCTGACCCTGTGCCCCATGGGAACAGTCCAGTCTGAACTACAAAAGCCATGTCCTTCCCAGAACGGAATCAAGCATCCGTGGACCGGACCGGTTTCGAGGTAACACCTCTCATCAGCCCGGCTGGCTTGACTCCAGTGGTGTGGAGTGCCTGGGACCCACGTCTGAGCATCCCAGCGCACTTATGGCGGTAATTGCAAACAAAACAGGTGATGGACCGAATGTGGATCAATGCCACACATTCACCCCAGTCCAAAGATCTGGGCCCAAATGCATCGTTTTTTTTGCACTCCACACCACCCTGGGTTAGACAATGGCGATATGCAAATCAGCTCTGACCCTGTGCCCCATGGGAACAGTCCAGGCCGAACTACAAAAGCCATATCCTTCCCAGAACGGAATCAAGCATCCGAGGACCGGACCAGTTTCGAGGTAACACCTCTCATCAGCCCGGCTAGCTTGCCTCCAGTGGTGTGGAGTGCCTGAGACCCACGTCTGAGCATCCCCAGCGCACTTATGGCGGTAATTGCAAACAAAACAGGTGATGGACCGAATGTGGATCAATGTCACACATTCACCCCAGTCCAAAGATCTGGGCCCAAATCCATCGTTTTTTTGCACTCCACATCACCCTGGGTTAGACAATGGCGATATGCAAATCAGCTCTGACCCTGTGCCCCATGGGAACAGTCCAGTCCGAACTACAAAAGCCATGTCCTTCCCAGAACGGAATCAAGCATCCGAGGACCGGACCGGTTTCGAGGTAACACCTCTCATCAGCCCGGCTAGCTTGACTCCAGTGGTGTGGAGTGCCTGGGACCCACGTCTGAGCATCCCCAGCGCACTTATGGCGGTAATTGCAAACAAAACAGGTGATGGACCGAATGTGGAACAATGTCACACATTCACCCCAGTCCAAAGATCTGGGCCCAAATCCATCGTTTTTTTGCACTCCACACCACCCTGGGTTAGACAATGGCGATATGCAAATCAGCTCTGACCCTGTGCCCCATGGGAACAGTCCAGTCCGAACTACAAAAGCCATGTCCTTCCCAGAACGGAATCAAGCATCCGAGGACCGGACCGGTTTCGAGGTAACACCTCTCAGCAGCCCGGCTAGCTTGACTCCAGTGGTGTGGAGTGCCTGGGACCCACGTCTGAGCATCCCCAGCGCACTTATGGCGGTAATCGCAAACAAAACAGGTGATGGACCGAATGTGGATCAATGTCACACATTCACCCCAGTCCAAAGATCTGGGCCGAAAATCCATCGTTTTTTTGCACTCCACACCACCCTGGGTTAGACAATGGGAATATGCAAATCAGCTCTGACCCTGTGCCCCATGGGAACAGTCCAGTCCGAACTACAAAAGCCATGTCCTTCCCAGAACGGAATCAAGCATCCGAGGACCGGACCGGTTTCGAGGTAACACCTCTCATCAGCCCCGCTAGCTTGACTCCAGTGGTGTGGAGTGCCTGGGACCCACGTCTGAGCATCCCCAGCGCACTTATGGCGGTAATTGCAAACAAAACAGGTGATGGACCGAATGTGGATCAATGTCACACATTCACCCCCGTCCAAAGATCTGGGCCCAAATCCATCGTTTTTTTGCACTCCACACCACCCTGGGTTAGACAATGGTGATATGCAAATCAGCTCTGACCCTGTGCCCCATGGGAACAGTCCAGTCCGAACTACAAAAGTCCCTTGCGCACTTTGCCACTGGATTCAAGCAAGCAGGTCTGAAGATGGCGGAAATGCCAGAAACCGGTCCTCGGTAGCTTGTGTCCGGTCCAGGGAAGGCATGGCTTGGCAGTTCGGGCTGGACTGTTCCCATGAGGGACAGGGTCAGACTGATTTCCATATGGCCATGTCTGAACTGGGGTGGTAGAGTGGGCTAAAGAACGGTGATGGATTAAACCCAGATCAGTTGACTGGGGGTGAGTGCTTGTATTGTCAACGCTCCGTCCATAATTTTCTTTGGTTTTTCACTAATAATGTCTGTTACTACTAAGTATATTTGCAATTACTAGGCTTGCTAATAAAATATGTAAGTGTGACTTTGACTGCACTTTTTCGAGCTCAAACCCAACGCTGATGTTTGTGCATGGTCTGGAGATGTCCCTACGGTAACTTTCCTTTTTTCTTTATTTCCTGTCTTCAGTTCCCTCATAGCAGTTAGCTTGACTACAATGTTTCATATGTAATGCAGTTTGATCCGTAATATGCTTACTCTGTAACCACTCAAAGTCACACCCATTGATACTGTCAATGAGGAGAGCATATCTATGTATTGTGTATGCTTACTGCTACCTTTTTTGAAAATGTAATAAAAACTTTAAAAATCAGAGAAACATAGCACATCCTTCAAGCAGATGGAAACAAGGACAAAAAAACATATGTTACATGCGTACAGCAGATATCCAGGTTATGGGACTCTTCTATGATTGTCTAAACATAGGAAGAGTATGCTTCTTTTCAATGGTCAGGGTCCTGTCTCGTACATTATTTCTAGCAACACTAATTGCACAGTCATTCTGAGTCCAGCCTCACTGCCATCTGTATTATGCTGCTGTGGTCTCTCATGGCCCTTGAGGGAGCTTGATAGCACTTATTTTTTAAGGGGGTACAAATAGGCACTGATCGTAGTTTTATGGAGCAGTTATGCCTCCAGTAAAGGACCAGGGCCTCACAGCTGCACACATCTGTGTTTTTGGGTGTGAATCAGAGGTAATGGATCACTCCAGAGGGTTAATTTTACACAACAATGAGCAACAGAACAATGTGCCAGACACTGGTCACTGTGGCTGCCACTCAGTAAAGTTTACATACCAGCAGAAATGCACCAGTAATGTCTATAGCCTGGCACACATTTTTTTTCAGCGTTACAATAGGTAGGTGTTAGTCAGACACAGAGGGTAGATTTGCAAGCCCCTTCCGACACTTATACGTCGCTGTTGCATCACTTTTGTGACGCAGCGGCGGCATAATCAATGCGCCACTGTACTAGTGAGATGTGTCACATTGTAGAGCCCTGGGCTACATTATACCTGCGTCAGGTATAATGTGTGCGGGGCAGGAGTTCCGTCGCAAGGAAGCCCTATAAAAGTGCCGCAGTGAAATCTACAAGATTTCACTGAGTCACTTTTACGTTTCCACTGCGTCAAAACCTTACGCCTGCTTGAAGCAGGCGTAAGGAGTAATGGATCACAGCAAGAATAGGGCACCCCTGAGCAGTGCTGGAGTACTTATGACACAACACAACTCCAGCACTGCGTCACCTTTACGCCGTCAGATGCGTCACACATCTCTCGATCCTTGCGCCACAGTGCGCCGCTTTTTAAATGCAGCGCATGTATGGTGGCGCAAGGGGTTTCAACCGTCACGCTAAATAACTGGTGCATCCCTGCTGATATGTAGGGATTCACCAGTTATTGAAAATCTGCCCCTAGGTTGGTTATACAGCCACAAAGAATGCATGCACGCTAGTTGTAAGTAAGCATTTAATTTCCTTGGAGTGTCAAAATAATTGAAAGTTATTTACAAGGATTTTTCATGTTTTCTCTGAGAGAAATCTTTAGTTTTCCCCTGAACACACTTCAAACTCTAAGTTTAGGTGACCCAGGCCTACATGGCCTTGCACACAGAACAACCAGCACCAGCATATATCAACAAATGCCTCACCTTCTAACAATTAACCAGACACCTTTGATTTGATTTCCTCTCCTTTGCAGACACCCTACGGATATGCCAAACCAACAGTTGAGGGTGCTCCTTTTCGCATCTATGATTCAGAAAAGGGGGGTGGTGATGGACAGAGCATCTGAATTAAGCAGAATACTCGTACCCAGTCAATAGATCAGGGCTTAATCCATCACCGTTTTTTAGCTCACTGCACCATCCCAGCTCAGAACCTGGCTACATGCAAATTAGTCTGTCCCTGGCCCAGTGCATCATGGGAACAGGGCAGACCAAAACTACCAAGCCAATTCCTTTACTGGAAAGGAAACTAGCTTCCGGGGACCGGTTTCTGGCATTACAGCCGTCTTCGGCCTGGCTTGCTTGAATCCTGATGGTGCAGTGAGCAAGGGACTCATGTCTTAGCATACCCTACCACGCTTGTGGGGAACAAAACGATTCAGAAAAGGGGGGTGGTGATGGACAGAGCATCTGAATTAAGCAGAATACTTGTACCCAGTCAATAGATCAAGGCTTAATCCATCACCGTTTTTTAGCTCACTGCACCATCCTTTTTGCATATGGCAGCCAAAACTTGGAACAACCTTCCTCTTAACCTCGGGTCTGCACCATTGCTGATCAATTCAGGAGAGAGCTCAAGACCTGGATGTTCGAGCAACCCACCTCGCAATAGTAAACATCTCCAGCACCTCAAGACCCTCACAGGTCATTTTCCATGCTTTAAAAGTGTTTGATTGAGCTTGACATGTTTTCGGATGTTTTAGGATTTGCACTGTGTGAAAAATCATTCAGTGAATTACAGTTAATTACAACCTAACCATCTGCAGTATAAGTGGCAATGGTAAACTGCATTGTATACCTACCAAGGCTCCTATTAGAATGAGGGCTGGCATTGTGGATGGTGATGCTAGGCTTCAGTCACCTCTGGAACTAGCAGACACTAAATTAAAGTGTCTCTGACAGCTCCTGTCCTGATCAGATCATATTCCCAGCTATGCTCTGGGTTTACTGAACAGACTGTCAGAAAATAATCTGATATAACTAATGTAAGGAGACACATGGGTGTGATTAGAGCTCCTGTATACTTTCTAGGAAATACACCTCTTGCAATGTGAACTGTCACACAGTTGAATTGTTGGCAGAAAATGAGAAGTGAATTATTTATAATTAGTATGTGCACCAAGTGTGCCGGCGAACACTGAACTAGCATGAATCCCCTTAGCAAGAGTTATAACCCTAGAACATATAGGAACAACTATTGACAAATATTAATCTTTTTATTGAATAAAAATACCCCCTTTAATTAAGGCGGCTTTTAACACATGACTGCTTCACTAGTATTACCTTACTGTAGTAGTTTGAGGGAACTTTGAAAAGAATTCTAGTGCTATGTCAGTAACATCACCTGCATTGTTAAACACAGACACTTTACACAACTCAGATAGTAAACACAAATGATTATGGACACCTTGTTCCTGTGTGGTCCAAGGCAAAGAAGAAACTACAGATAGAGACAATACAATGCATGAAAAGAGTATGTAACGAGGTCCGCTATCTAAAACAATTTGACAGTGGTAGATATATTGTAAATGAAAGTTTATGTAGCTTAAACTTGGTTTGCGTGGGGAAAATACCCTTTCCTAGCTATAACTAAGCTTTACCTTTGTTACATTTTTCTATTGAATTTCAGTGTTTTTTAATGTTTAATAAAAATGTATTTCAAGTTGACCTGTGTTGCAAGTGTGGTGCACTGCCCAGTACTGGAAAGTCTATTCTCATAGACTGGAGTATTGTAGATTGGAATCAAATGGAGTAGAGTAGAGTGTAGTAGCATATTGGATAGTGTAATGAACTGTTATATAGTGTAGTGGCATGGTGTGACATATAGTGGAGTCAAGTATCGTAGACGGTAGCAGTAAGTTGTACAGTGGAATGCTGTGTCGAACAGTAGAGTAAGGTTTTGTAGTCTGCCATAGAGTGGAGTAGAGTTATTTCAACTGGAGTAGGGTGAAGTAGGGTATCATAGAGTGGGATATCGTTAAGTGGAGTGTTGTAGATTACAGTGCAGGAATCTGTCGTAGAATAGAAACAGCTAAAAACTCGAATAAATCATTATATGAGACCACTAAACAGCTAGCTGGTCTATCCGTCGACCTTACTCCTCCCCCTTCCCAGGCTCTTTGCGACGCACTGTCCAACTTTTTCTTTAGCAAAGTTGACGACATTTATCGGGTCTTCGCTAATAATACCACTACCTCCTCGATGCCTTCAATTCACCGCCAGGGTCATACATTTTTGCAGTTCAATGAGGTCACCTGTTTGCAGGTACAGAACATAGTGTCATCCATTAAATCAGGTTCGGCTCTAGACCCATGCCCCTTGAAGGTATTACGACCAATTATGGAAGCAGTTCTTCCTGCCATGACTGCAATCTGCAACTCTATGTTTTGCACAGGCATCTTCCCAGAGACACTGAAGAAGACCTTTATAAAACCTCTCCTTAAGAAACCTAACCTCGACAAGGAAGAACTGAAAAATTATCGTCCTATTGCTAGTCTCCCTCTGATGGCAGAAATAGTGGAGAAAATCATGAACTCCCAACTCTCATCCTTTATTGAGGAACACAAACTCCTGGACGAATCACAGTTTGGGTTCTGTCAATTCCACGGAACTGAGACTGCACTGGTCAAAGCGGCGGACGATATAAGATCTATCCGGGATGCCGGAGGTACAGCTGTTCTTATCCTGTTGGACTTATCGGCGGCTTTCGACACGGTCGACCATGTCACTTTGGTCGACCGTGTCGAGAGCACAGGCATTCGAGGCAAGGCTAAGAATCTTCTTGCCTCTTTCCTGGCAAATAGGTCCCAGGTCGTCACTGTCGGACCTTTTGAATCTTCCCCTCTGTCACTGCCATGTGGATTTCCCCAAGGCTCATCCCTAAGTCCGACACTATTTAACATTTATGTGTCGGACCTTGCCATAGTCATCAGGGCATACGGGATGAGCCTTACCTCCTATGCAGATGACGCTCAACTGGTCCTTGCCGTCAAGAATGACGGTCTCAAAATAGCCAACAACTTTAACCAAGGCATGCTGGCTATTGGAAGTTGGATGCTCAGAATTGCCTGAAATTAAACTCTGATAAGTCGGAGGTTGTGATTTTTGGCAATTTATACCCGGCATGGTCCCCCCTTTGGTGGCCATCATCCATGGGCCAGCCTCCGGACCCGAATAACAAAGTGAGGAATTTGGGAGTCATTTTGGACAACCGCCTAAACTTTCTACCACACGCCAACCAGATCTCCTCCTCAGCTTTCCATAAACTAAGGCTCATTAAGAAAATCTTGCCTTTCTTACCTGAGAGTGCCGGAAAAACACTGGTGAGCTCCCTGGTCTTGTTGACCCTAGACTATTGCAATGCTTTGTTTCTAGGTGCCCAGGAGAGAGTGCTATGGAAAATGCAGGCTATTCAGAATGCTGCCACCAGGCTCCTAGGGCGCATTCCCAAATATCAATCGGTCGCACCCACCATAAGACAGCTCCATTGGCTACCAGTGAGAAAGAGAATTATGTTTAAGTCTCTTTGCCTGGTATACAAGGCTCTACACAATGTTGGACCTGCATTCTTTACCCAAAACCTCATCCCTTACTGTCCCTCAAAAACGCTACGCTCTTCTAGTCTGCATGAATTGGTGGTACCTCGAACCAAATCTGTCACATGGGGGGACAGAAGATTCCTGGTAGCCGCACCGAAACTGTGGAACACACTGCCACACTCAATCAAAATCAGCACCTCCCTCTGGATGTTCCGCAAGCAACTTAAAACTTGGCTTTTTAACCAATGAACCTCTAACCCCCCTGAGGGTTAAACACTGCAGCAACCTTAGCGCCGAGATGCCCAAGGGCCTTCGTTCGCGCTCTACAAATGCTTTTATAAATAAATGAATAAAAGTAGAGTGGAGTCCCAAGTCATACAGTGGAGTGGCGTATTCAAAAAGAGAAAAGTTGTGCGGCAGTCGTTGAGTGTCATACCGTGTATTACAGTGGCATAGATTGGATGTGCATCGAGTGTTGTATAGTGGCATGGAGTGTAGTACAGTGTCTGGCAGTAGAGAGGCATAGAGCGGAGTATAGTACAGTAGTGTAGAGTGGGATAAAGTGTAGTAGAGTAGAGTATAGTGGAGTGGAGTACACTGGACTGAGGTAGTGTAGAGTGGAGTAAAGTGCCATAGTGTGGAGTGCCATATTATAGACATTAATGGTGTGTAATGGAGTGGAGTGGTATAGCAGACAGTCATGTGTCATAAATTGGAGTACCTTGTTAAACAGTAGACTGTAGTGTAGTGGGCTTGTAAATATGCCCCTGTTTTTGTTAAAGGTGACGCAAGGGGCTAGTAAATATGCCCCTCTTTTTGTAAAAGGTGGTGCAAGGGGCTTGTAAATATGCTCTTCTTTTTGTTAAAGGTGACGCAAGGGCTTGTAAATATGCTCCGCTTTTTGATAAAGGTGACGCAAGGGGCTTGTAAATATGCTCCTCTTTTAGTTAAAGGTGACGCAAGGGTTTTGAAAATATGCTCCTGTTTTTGTTAACGGTGATGCAAGGGGTTTGTAAATATGCTCCTCTTTTTGTTAAAGGTGACGCAAGGGGCTTGTAAATATGCTCCTATTTTTGTTAAAGGTGACGCAAGGGGCTTGTAAATATGCTCCTCTTTTTGTTAAAGGTGATGCAAGGGGCTTGTAAATATGCTCCTCTTTTTGTTAAAGGTAACGCAAGGGGCTTGTACATATGCTTCTCTTTTTGTAAAAGGTGGTGCAAGGGGCTTGTAAATATGCTCCTATTTTTGTTAAAGGTGACGCAAGGGGCTTGTAAATATGCTCCTCTTTTTGTTTAAAGTGAACGCATGGGGATTGTAAATATGCTCCTACTTTTGTTAAAGGTGACGCAAGGGGCTTGTAAATATGCTCCTATTTTTGTTAAAGGTGACACATGGGGCTTGTAAATATGCTCCTTTTTTTGTGAAAGGTGACGCAAGGGGCTTGTACATATGCACCTGTTTTTGTTAAAGGTGGCACAAGGGGTTTGTAAATATGCTCCTCTTTCTGTAAAAGGTAACGCAAGGGGCTTGTAAATATGCTCCTCATTTTGTTAAAGGTGACGGAAGGGGCTTGTAAATATGCTCCTATTTTTGTTAAAGGTGGCGCATGGGTCTTGTAAATATTCTCTTATTTTTATTAAAGGTAGCGCATGGGGCTTGTAAATATGCTCCTCTTTTTGTTAAAGGTGATGCAAGGGGCTTGTAAATATGCTCCTGTTTTTGTTAAAGGTGACGCAAGGGGTTTGTAATTATACTCCTCTTTTTGTTAAAGGTGGCGCAAGGGGCTTGTAAATATGCTCCTCTTTTTGTTAAAGGTGATGCAAGGGGCTTATAAATATGCTCCACTTTTTGTTTAAGGTGATGCATGGGACTTGTAAATATGCTCCTATTTTTGATAAGGTGGTGCAAGGGGTTTGCAAATATGCTCCTGCTTTTGTTAAAGGTGACGCAAGGGGCTTGTAAATATGCTCCTGTTTTTGTTGAAGGTCACGCAAGGGGCTTGTAAATATGCTCCTTTTTTTGTTAAAGGTGACGCAAGCGGCTTGCAAATAAGCTCTTTTTTTGTTAAAGGTGTCGCAAGGGACTTGTAAATATGCTCCTATTTTTGTTAAAGGTGACTCAAGGGGCTTGTAAATATGCTCCTCTTTTTGATAAAGGTGGCGCTGGGGTTTGTAAATATGCTTCTTTTTTTGTTAAAGGTGACGCAAGGGGCTTGTAAATATGCTCCTGTTTTTGTTAAAGGTGACACAAGAGGCTTGTAAATATGCTCCTCTTTTTGTTAAAGGTGGCGCAAGGGGCTTGTAAATATGCTCCTATTTTTGTTAGAGGTGACGCAAGCGGCTTGTAAATATGCTCCTTATTTTCTTAAAGGTGACGCAAGGGGCTTGTAAATATGCTCCTGTTTTTGTTAAAGGTGACGCAAGGGGCTTGTAAATATGCTCCAATTTTTGTTAAAGGTGACGCAAGGGGCTTGTAAATATGCTCCTCTTTTTGTTAAAGGTGGCGCAAGGGGTTTGTATATATGCTCCTCTTTTTGTTAAAGGTGACGCAAGGGGCTTGTAAATATGCTCCTCTTTTTGTTAAAGGTGGCGCAAGGGGTTTGTATATATGCTCCTCTTTTTGTTAAAGGTGACGCAAGGGGCTTGTAAATATGCTCCTCTTTTTGTTAAAGGTGGCGCAAGGGGCTTCTAAATATGCTCCTCTTTTTGTAAAAGGTGACACAATGGGCTTGTAAATATGCTCCTCTTTTTGTTAAATGTGCCGCAAGGGCTTGTAAATATGCTCCTCTATTTGTTTAAAGTGACGCATGGGGCTTGTAAATATACTCCAATTTTTGTTAAAGGTGACGCAAGGGGCTTGTAAATATGCTCCTATTTTTGGTAAAGGTGACGCATGGGGCTTGTAAATATGCTCCTTTTTTTGGTAAAGGTGACGCAAGGGGCTTGTACATATGCATATGTTTTTGTTAAAGGTGGCGCAAGGTGTTTGTAAATATGCTCCTCTTTCTGTAAAAAGTAACGCAAGGGGCTTGTAAATATGCTCCTCATTTTGTTAAAGGTGACTGAAGGGGCTTGTAAATATGCTCCTATTTTTGTTGAAGGTGGCGCATGGGTCTTGTAAATATGCTCTTATTTTTATTAAAGATAGCGCCTGGGTCTTATAAATATGCTCCTGTTTTTGTTAAAGGTGATGCAAGGGGCTTGTAAATATGCTCCTGTTTTTGTTAAAGGTGACGCAAGGGGTTTGTAATTATGCTCCTCTTTTTGTTTAAGGTGGCGGAAGGGGCTTGTAAATATGCTCCTCTTTTGTTAAAGGTGACGCAAGGGGCTTATAAATATGCTCCTCTTTTTGTTTAAGGTGACACATGGGACTCGTAAATATGCTCCTATTTTTGTTGAAGGTGATGCAAGGGGCTTTTAAATATGCTCCTCTTTTTGATAAAGGTGGTGCAAGGGGTTTGTAAATATGCTCCTGTTTTTGTTAAAGGTGACGCAAGGGGCTTGTAAATATGCTTTTGTTTTTGTTGAAGGTGAAGCAAGGGGCTTGTAAATATGCTCCTGTTTTTGTTAAAGGTGGCGCAAGCGGCTTGTAAATATGCTCCTTTTTTGTTAAAGGTGACGCAAGGGGCTTGTAAATATGCTCCTATTTTTGTTAAAGGTGACGCAAGGGGCTTGTAAATATGCTCCTCTTTTTGATAAAGGTGGCGCTGGGGTTTGTAAATATGCTTCTTTTTTTGTTAAAGGTGACGCAAGGGGCTTGTAAATATGCTCCTGTTTTTGTTAAAGGTGACGCAAGGGGCTTCTAAATATGCTCCTTTTTTTGTTAGAGGTGACGCAAGCGGCTTGTAAATATGCTCCTTATTTTGTTAAAGGTGACGCAAGGGGCTTGTAAATATGCTCCTGTTTTTGTTAAAGGTGACGCAAGGGGCTTGTAAATTTGCTCCAATTTTTGTTAAATGTGATGCAAGGGGCTTGTAAATATGCTCCTCTTTTTGATAAAGGTGGCACAAGGGGCTTGTAAATATGCTCCTCTTTTTGTTAAAGGTGACGCAAGGGGCTTGTAAATATGCTCCTCTCTTTGTTAAAGGTGGCGCAAGGGGCTTCTAAATATGCTCCTCTGTTTGTTAAAGGTGACGTAAGGAGCTTGTAAATATGCTCCTCTTTTTGTTAAAGGTGGCGCATGGGTCTTGTAAATATGCTCATATTTTTGTTAAAGGTGACGCAAGGGGCTTGTAAATATGCTCCTGTTTTTGTTAAAGGTGATGCAAGGGGATTGTAAATATGCTCCTGTTTTTGGTTAAGGTGACGCCGGAGTTTGTAAATATGCTTTTTTTTTTGTTAAAGGTGACGCAAGGGGCTTGTAAATATGCTCCTGTTTTTGTTAAAGGTGACGCAAGGGCTTGTAAATATGCTCTTTTTTTGTTAAAGGTGACACAAGGGACTTGTAAATATGCTCCTCTTTTTGTTAGAGGTGACGCAAGCGGCTTGTAAATATGCTCCTTATTTTCTTAAAGGTGACGCAAGGGGCATGTAAATATGCTCCTGTTTTTGTTAAAGGTGACGCAAGGGGCTTGTAAATATGCTCCAATGTTTGTTAAACGTGACTCAAGGTGCTTGTAAATATGCTCCAATATGCTCCTCTTTTTGTTAAAGGTGACACAAGGGGCTTGTAAGTAGGCTCCTCTTTTTGTTAAAGGTGGCGCAAGGGGCTCCTAAATATGCTCCTCTTTTTGTTAAAGGTGACACAAGGGGCTTGTAAATATGCTCCTCTTTTTGTTAAAGGTGCCGCAAGGGCTTGTAAATATGCTCCTCTTTTTGTTTAAAGTGACGCATGAGGCTTGTAAATATGCTCCTATTTTTGTTAAAGGTGACGCAAGGGGCTTGTAAATATGCTCCTATTTTTGGTAAAGATGACGCATGGGGCTTGTAAATATGCTCCTTTTTTTGTTAAAGGTGACACAAGGGGCTTGTAAATATGCTCCTCTTTTTGTTAAAGGTGACGCAAGGGGCTTGTAAATATGCTCCTCTTTTTGTTAAAGGTGGCCCAAGGGGCTTCTAAATATGCTCCTTTTTTGTTAAAGGTGACACAAGGGGCTTGTAAATATGCTCCTCTTTTTGTTAAAGGTGCAGCAAGGGCTTGTAAATATGCTCCTCTACTTGTTTAAAGTGACGCATGGGGCTTGTAAATATGCTCCTATTTTTGTTAAAGGTGACGCAAGGGGCTTGTAAATATGCTCCTATTTTTGGTAAAGGTGATGCATGGGGCTTATAAATATGCTCCTTTTTTTGGTAAAGGTGACACAAGGGGCTTGTACATATGCACCTTTTTTTTGTTAAAGGTGGCGCAAGGGGTTTGTAAATATGCTCCTCTTTCTGTAAAAGGTAACGCAAGGGGCTTGTAAATATGCTCCTCATTTTGTTAAAAGTGACAGAAGGGGCTTGTAAATATGCTCCTATTTTTGTTGAAGGTGGCGCATGGGTCTTGTAAATATGCTCTTATTTTTATTAAAGGTAGCACCTGGGGCTTGTAAATATGCTCCTGTTTTTGTTAAAGGTGATGCAAGGGGCTTGTAAATATGCTCCTGTTTTTGTTAGAGGTGACGCATGGGGTTTGTAATTATGCTCCTCTTTTTGTTAAAAGAGGCGCAAGGGGCTTGTAAATATGCTCCTCTTTTTGTTAAAGGTGATGCAAGGGGCTTATAAATATGCTCCTCTTTTTGTTTAAGGTGACGCATGGGACTCGTAAATATGCTCCTATTTTTGTTGAAGGTGATGCAAGGGGCTTTTAAATATGCTCCTCTTTTTGATAAAGCTGGTGCAAGGGGTTTGTAAATATGCTCCTGTTTTTGTTAAAGGTGACGCAAGGGGCTTGTAAATATGCTCCTGTTTTTGTTGAAGGTGAAGGGGCTTGTAAATATGTTCCTGTTTTTGTTAAAGGTGACGCAAGCGGCTTGTAAATAAGCTCGTTTTTTGTTAAAGGTGACGCAAGGGGCTTGTAAATATGCTCCTATTTTTGTTAAAGGTGACGCAAGGGGCTTTTAAATATGCTCCTCTTTTTGATAAAGGTGGCGCTGGGGTTTGTAAATATTCTTCTTTTTTTGTTAAAGGTGACGCAAGGGGCTTGTAAATATGCTCCTGTTTTTGTTAAAGGTGACGCAAGGGGCTTGTAAATATGCTCCTTATTTTGTTAAAGGTAACACAAGGGGCTTGTAAATATGCTCCTCTTTTTGTTAGAGGTGACGCAAGCGGCTTGTAAATATGCGCCTTATTTTTTTAAAGGTGACGCAAGGGGCTTGTAAATATGCTCCTGATTTTGTTAAGGGTGATGCAAGGGGCTTGTAAATATGCTCCAATTTTTGTTAAAGGTGACGCAAGGGGTTTGTAAATATGCTCCTCTTTTTGATAAAGGTGGCGCAAGGGGCTTGTAAATATGCTCTTTTTGTTAAACGTGACGCAAGGGGCTTGTAAATATGCTCCTCTTTTTGTTAAAGGTGGTGCAAGGGGCTTCTAAATATGCTCCTCTTTTTGTTAAAGGTGACACAAGGGGCTTGTAAATATGCTCCTCTTTTTGTTAAAGGTGGCGCATGGGTCTTGTAAATATTCTCATATTTTAGTTAAAGGTGATGCAAGGGGCTTGTAAATATGCTCCTCTTTTTGTTAAAGGTGACGCAAGGGGTTTGTAAATATGCTCCTCTTTTTGATAATGGTGGTGCAAGGGGCTTGTAAATATGCTCTTTTTGTTAAACGTGATGCAAGGGGCTTGTAAATATGCTCCTCTTTTTGTTAAAGGTAGTGCAAGGGGCTTCTAAATATGCTCCTCTTTTTGTTAAAGGTGACACAAGGGGCTTGTAAATATGCTCCTCTTTTTGTTAAAGGTGGCGCATGGGTCTTGTAAATATTCTCATATTTTTGTTAAAGGTGATGCAAGGGGCTTGTAAATATGCTCCTCTTTTTGTTAAAGGTGCCGCAAGGGCTTGTAAATATGCTCCTCTATTTGTTTAAAGTGACGCATGGGGCTTGTCAATATGCTCCTATTTTTGTTAAAGGTGACGCAAGGGGCTTGTAAATATGCTCCTATTTTTGGTAAAGGTGACGCATGGGGCTTGTAAATATGCTCCTATTTTTGGTAAAGGTGACGCAAGGGGCTTGTACATATGCACCTGTTTTTGTTAAAGGTGGCGCAAGGGGTTTGTAAATATGCTCCTCTTTCGGTAAAAGGTAACGCAAGGGGCTTGTAAATATGCTCCTCATTTTGTTAAAGGTGACAGAAGGGGCTTGTAAATATGCTCCTATTTTTGTTGAAGGTGGCGCATGGGTTTTGTAAATAAGCTCTTAATTTTATTAAAGGTAGCACCTGGGGCTTGTAAATATGCTCCTGTTTTTGTTAAAGGTGATGCAAGGGGCTTGTAAATATGCTCCTGTTTTTGTTAGAGGTGACGCAAGGGGTTTGTAATTATGCTCCTCTTTTTGTTAAAAGTGGCGCAAGGGGCTTGTAAATATGCTCCTCTTTTTGTTAAAGGTGACGCAAGGGGCTTATAAATATGCTCCTCTTTTTGTTTAAGGTGACGCATGGGACTCGTAAATATGCTCCTTTTTTTGTTGAAGGTGATGCAAGGGGCTTTTAAATATGCTCCTCTTTTTGATAAAGGTGGTGTAAGGGGTTTGTTAATATGCTCCTGTTTTTGTTAAAAGTGACGCAAGGGGCTTGTAAATATGCTCCTGTTTTTGTTGAAGGTGAAGCAAGGGGCTTGTAAATATGTTCCTGTTTTTGTTAAATGTGACGCAAGCGGCTTGTAAATATGCTCCTTTTTGTTAAAGGTGACGCAAAGGGCTTGTAAATATGCTCCTATTTTTGTTAAAGGTGACGCAAGGGGCTTGTAAATATGCTCCTCTTTTTGATAAAGGTGGCGCAAGGGGCTTGTAAATATGCTCCAATGTTTGTTAAACGTGACTCAAGGTGCTTGTAAATATGCTCCAATATGCTCCTCTTTTTGTTAAAGGTGACACAAGGGGCTTGTAAGTAGGCTCCTCTTTTTGTTAAAGGTGGCGCAAGGGGCTCCTAAATATGCTCCTCTTTTTGTTAAAGGTGGCGCAAGGGGTTTGTATATATGCTCCTCTTTTTGTTAAAGGTGACGCAAGGGGCTTGTAAATATGCTCCTCTTTTTGTTAAAGGTGGCGCAAGGGGCTTCTAAATATGCTCCTCTTTTTGTAAAAGGTGACACAATGGGCTTGTAAATATGCTCCTCTTTTTGTTAAATGTGCCGCAAGGGCTTGTAAATATGCTCCTCTATTTGTTTAAAGTGACGCATGGGGCTTATAAATATACTCCAATTTTTGTTAAAGGTGACGCAAGGGGCTTGTAAATATGATCCTATTTTTGGTAAAGGTGACGCATGGGGCTTGTAAATATGCTCCTTTTTTTGGTAAAGGTGACGCAAGGGGCTTGTACATATGCATATGTTTTTGTTAAAGGTGGCGCAAGGTGTTTGTAAATATGCTCCTCTTTCTGTAAAAAGTAACGCAAGGGGCTTGTAAATATGCTCCTCATTTTGTTAAAGGTGACTGAAGGGGCTTGTAAATATGCTCCTATTTTTGTTGAAGGTGGCGCATGGGTCTTGTAAATATGCTCTTATTTTTATTAAAGATAGCGCCTGGGTCTTATAAATATGCTCCTGTTTTTGTTAAAGGTGATGCAAGGGGCTTGTAAATATGCTCCTGTTTTTGTTAAAGGTGACGCAAGGGGTTTGTAATTATGCTCCTCTTTTTGTTTAAGGTGGCGGAAGGGGCTTGTAAATATGCTCCTCTTTTGTTAAAGGTGACCCAAGGGGCTTATAAATATGCTCCTCTTTTTGTTTAAGATGACACATGGGACTCGTAAATATGCTCCTATTTTTGTTGAAGGTGATGCAAGGGGCTTTTAAATATGCTCCTCTTTTTGATAAAGGTGGTGCAAGGGGTTTGTAAATATGCTCCTGTTTTTGTTAAAGGTGACGCAAGGGGCTTGTAAATATGCTTTTGTTTTTGTTGAAGGTGAAGCAAGGGGCTTGTAAATATGCTCCTGTTTTTGTTAAAGGTGGCGCAAGCGGCTTGTAAATATGCTCCTTTTTTGTTAAAGGTGACGCAAGGGGCTTGTAAATATGCTCCTATTTTTGTTAAAGGTGACGCAAGGGGCTTGTAAATATGCTCCTCTTTTTGATAAAGGTGGCGCTGGGGTTTGTAAATATGCTTCTTTTTTTGTTAAATGTGATGCAAGGGGCTTGTAAATATGCTCCTCTTTTTGATAAAGGTGGCACAAGGGGCTTGTAAATATGCTCCTCTTTTTGTTAAAGGTGACGCAAGGGGCTTGTAAATATGCTCCTCTCTTTGTTAAAGGTGGCGCAAGGGGCTTCTAAATATGCTCCTCTGTTTGTTAATGGTGACACAAGGGGCTTGTAAATATGCTCCTCTTTTTGTTAAAGGTGCCGCAAGGGCTTGTAAATATGCTCCTCTTTTTGTTTAAAGTGACGCATGAGGCTTGTAAATATGCTCCTATTTTTGTTAAAGGTGACGCAAGGGGCTTGTAAATATGCTCCTATTTTTGGTAAAGATGACGCATGGGGCTTGTAAATATGCTCCTTTTTTTGTTAAAGGTGACACAAGGGGCTTGTAAATATGCTCCTCTTTTTGTTAAAGGTGACGCAAGGGGCTTGTAAATATGCTCCTCTTTTTGTTAAAGGTGGCCCAAGGGGCTTCTAAATATGCTCCTTTTTTGTTAAAGGTGACACAAGGGGCTTGTAAATATGCTCCTCTTTTTGTTAAAGGTGCAGCAAGGGCTTGTAAATATGCTCCTCTATTTGTTTAAAGTGACGCATGGGGCTTGTAAATATGCTCCTATTTTTGTTAAAGGTGACGCAAGGGGCTTGTAAATATGCTCCTATTTTTGGTAAAGGTGACGCATGGGGCTTATAAATATGCTCCTTTTTTTGGTAAAGGTGACACAAGGGGCTTGTACATATGCACCTTTTTTTTGTTAAAGGTGGCGCAAGGGGTTTGTAAATATGCTCCTCTTTCTGTAAAAGGTAACGCAAGGGGCTTGTAAATATGCTCCTCATTTTGTTAAAAGTGACAGAAGGGGCTTGTAAATATGCTCCTATTTTTGTTGAAGGTGGCGCATGGGTCTTGTAAATATGCTCTTATTTTTATTAAAGGTAGCACCTGGGGCTTGTAAATATGCTCCTGTTTTTGTTAAAGGTGATGCAAGGGGCTTGTAAATATGCTCCTGTTTTTGTTAGAGGTGACGCATGGGGTTTGTAATTATGCTCCTCTTTTTGTTAAAAGAGGCGCAAGGGGCTTGTAAATATGCTCCTCTTTTTGTTAAAGGTGATGCAAGGGGCTTATAAATATGCTCCTCTTTTTGTTTAAGGTGACGCATGGGACTCGTAAATATGCTCCTATTTTTGTTGAAGGTGATGCAAGGGGCTTTTAAATATGCTCCTCTTTTTGATAAAGGTGGTGCAAGGGGTTTGTAAATATGCTCCTGTTTTTGTTAAAGGTGACGCACGGGGCTTGTAAATATGCTCCTGTTTTCGTTGAAGGTGAAGGGGCTTGTAAATATGTTCCTGTTTTTGTTAAAGGTGACGCAAGCGGCTTGTAAATAAGCTCGTTTTTTGTTAAAGGTGACGCAAGGGGCTTGTAAATATGCTCCTATTTTTGTTAAAGGTGACGCAAGGGGCTTGTAAATATGCTCCTCTTTTTGATAAAGGTGGCGCTGGGGTTTGTAAATATTCTTCTTTTTTTGTTAAAGGTGACGCAAGGGGCTTGTAAATATGCTCCTGTTTTTGTTAAAGGTGACGCAAGGGGCTTGTAAATATGCTCCTTATTTTGTTAAAGGTAACACAAGGGGCTTGTAAATATGCTCCTCTTTTTGTTAGAGGTGACGCAAGCGGCTTGTAAATATGCGCCTTATTTTTTTAAAGGTGACGCAAGGGGCTTGTAAATATGCTCCTGATTTTGTTAAGGGTGATGCAAGGGGCTTGTAAATATGCTCCAATTTTTGTTAAAGGTGACGCAAGGGGTTTGTAAATATGCTCCTCTTTTTGATAAAGGTGGCGCAAGGGGCTTGTAAATATGCTCTTTTTGTTAAACGTGACGCAAGGGGCTTGTAAATATGCTCCTCTTTTTGTTAAAGGTGGTGCAAGGGGCTTCTAAATATGCTCCTCTTTTTGTTAAAGGTGACACAAGGGGCTTGTAAATATGCTCCTCTTTTTGTTAAAGGTGGCGCATGGGTCTTGTAAATATTCTCATATTTTTGTTAAAGGTGATGCAAGGGGCTTGTAAATATGCTCCTCTTTTTGTTAAAGGTGACGCAAGGGGTTTGTAAATATGCTCCTCTTTTTGATAATGGTGGTGAAAGGGGCTTGTAAATATGCTCTTTTTGTTAAACGTGACGCAAGGGGCTTGTAAATATGCTCCTCTTTTTGTTAAAGGTAGTGCAAGGGGCTTCTAAATATGCTCCTCTTTTTGTTAAAGGTGACACAAGGGGCTTGTAAATATGCTCCTTTTTTTGTTAAAGGTGGCGCATGGGTCTTGTAAATATTCTCATATTTTTGTTAAAGGTGATGCAAGGGGCTTGTAAATATGCTCCTCTTTTTGTTAAAGGTGCCGCAAGGGCTTGTAAATATGCTCCTCTATTTGTTTAAAGTGACGCATGGGGCTTGTCAATATGCTCCTATTTTTGTTAAAGGTGACGCAAGGGGCTTGTAAATATGCTCCTATTTTTGGTAAAGGTGACGCATGGGGCTTGTAAATATGCTCCTTTTTTTGGTAAAGGTGACGCAAGGGGCTTGTACATATGCACCTGTTTTTGTTAAAGGTGGCGCAAGGGGTTTGTAAATATGCTCCTCTTTCTGTAAAAGGTAACGCAAGGGGCTTGTAAATATGCTCCTCATTTTGTTAAAGGTGACAGAAGGGGCTTGTAAATATGCTCCTATTATTGTTGAAGGTGGCGCATGGGTTTTGTAAATAAGCTCTTAATTTTATTAAAGGTAGCACCTGGGGCTTGTAAATATGCTCCTGTTTTTGTTAAAGGTGATGCAAGGGGCTTGTAAATATGCTCCTGTTTTTGTTAGAGGTGACGCAAGGGGTTTGTAATTATGCTCCTCTTTTTGTTAAAAGTGGCGCAAGGGGCTTGTAAATATGCTCCTCTTTTTGTTAAAGGTGACGCAAGGGGCTTATAAATATGCTCCTCTTTTTGTTTAAGGTGACGCATGGGACTCGTAAATATGCTCCTTTTTTTGTTGAAGGTGATGCAAGGGGCTTTTAAATATGCTCCTCTTTTTGATAAAGGTGGTGTAAGGGGTTTGTAAATATGCTCCTGTTTTTGTTAAAAGTGACGCAAGGGGCTTGTAAATATGCTCCTGTTTTTGTTGAAGGTGAAGCAAGGGGCTTGTAAATATGTTCCTGTTTTTGTTAAATGTGACGCAAGCGGCTTGTAAATATGCTCCTTTTTGTTAAAGGTGACGCAAAGGGCTTGTAAATATGCTCCTATTTTTGTTAAAGGTGACGCAAGGGGCTTGTAAATATGCTCCTCTTTTTGATAAAGGTGGCGCAAGGGGCTTGTAAATATGCTCCAATGTTTGTTAAACGTGACTCAAGGTGCTTGTAAATATGCTCCAATATGCTCCTCTTTTTGTTAAAGGTGACACAAGGGGCTTGTAAGTAGGCTCCTCTTTTTGTTAAAGGTGGCGCAAGGGGCTCCTAAATATGCTCCTCTTTTTGTTAAAGGTGACACAAGGGGCTTGTAAATATGCTCCTCTTTTTGTTAAAGGTGCCGCAAGGGCTTGTAAATATGCTCCTCTTTTTGTTTAAAGTGACGCATGAGGCTTGTAAATATGCTCCTATTTTTGTTAAAGGTGACGCAAGGGGCTTGTAAATATGCTCCTATTTTTGGTAAAGATGACGCATGGGGCTTGTAAATATGCTCCTTTTTTTGTTAAAGGTGACACAAGGGGCTTGTAAATATGATCCTCTTTTTGTTAAAGGTGACGCAAGGGGCTTGTAAATATGCTCCTCTTTTTGTTAAAGGTGGCCCAAGGGGCTTCTAAATATGCTCCTTTTTTGTTAAAGGTGACACAAGGGGCTTGTAAATATGCTCCTCTTTTTGTTAAAGGTGCAGCAAGGGCTTGTAAATATGCTCCTCTATTTGTTTAAAGTGACGCATGGGGCTTGTAAATATGCTCCTATTTTTGTTAAAGGTGACGCAAGGGGCTTGTAAATATGCTCCTATTTTTGGTAAAGGTGACGCATGGGGCTTATAAATATGCAAGCAAATCAAAAGGAGACTAGCTAGAAAGAGGTTAGTCTGACATTATTTTGTTATTGTCATAGCGACTCAGTGTTATTGGCGGTGGCACCTGTTGGGTGTCTTTAGAAAGCCCTCACCCACCAACCTAGTTGGTGGCATGCTTCATCATCGGGCCCACCCAGTGACACCTAGCGTGTCCCGGGTGTGCTACGACGCCTGATTACAGCGGAGCAGGTATGTCACTGTGTGTGCGGTGTGAGGTGTGTAGAGAAGTGAGGTTAAAACGGCTTGGCGGATGGTCCCTGGGGTGAGAAGACTTTATTAAAAGGGCCTCCGTCAGCGGTTAAAAATAAGGCTGAGGGACGTTAGAGGCGGGTTACGACCTCCTACGTCCTAGGTGTGTCAACATGTTTCAGCCAGTGCCTTATATTAATCTGGCTTTCTTCAGGACAATAAAAATATGTGTAGGTTAAAATTAGGGTAAGTGTAGTGTAGTCTATGTGTCTACACGCCCTAAAGTGTATATAACTGTGAGAGGGGGGATTCCCTTCTCAAGATCACCTGTACATTTAACAATGAGAGACAGGGACAAGACAAACATAGGAAAAAAGAGTCACTAGAAAATATTGAGCATAATTTATGACAGCCGGCTTAATAGCGGATTAGTGCAGGCTATGAGCGGCTCAAGTGTAATGATACTGGTGGTATCATTATTGTGGAATCGCACTGAAATTCGAAGGTGAAGTGGTTAAAACAGCGGTGAAAAATACTGCAGTAGTGAATAGTGAAGTATTGTGGCGCAAGCACATTGTCTTACGCTTTTTTAGGCTTGCTTGTACTCCAAGGCTATTGAAGAGGCAAGGGGTGGCCCTGGTAGGGAGAGAGAGGACCACTGGGGTAAGGAGACCTGTGGGAGAAAGGGTAGCGCTTACCTATGGTAGAGATGTTCAGCATACTCACAGGATTTCTGGTCAGCTCCAGCGTGGGACCTGTTGTGCCTCCTTCGCATAACCGGTAATGAATGGCTGTGGTGGCCGGTTTTTATACTAACGTTAACTGCATGATTAGTGGCACCTGGAGGGAGGAGTAATGGTAGAAAGACTGGCTTTTTGGATCGAAATTGTGCTCAGGTGACGGAGGCCCTTTTAATAAAGTCTTCTCACCCCAGGGACCATCCGCCAAGCCGTTTTAACCTCACTTCTCTACACACCTCACACCGCACACACAGTGACATACCTGCTCCGCTGTAATCAGGCGTCGTAGCACACCCGGGACACGCTAGGTGTCACTGGGTGGGCCCGATGATGAAGCATGCCACCAACTAGGTTGGTGGGTGAGGGCTTTCTAAAGACACCCAACAGGTGCCACCGCCAATAACACTGAGTCGCTATGACAATAACAAAATAATGTCAGACTAACCTCTTTCTAGCTAGTCTCCTTTTGATTTGCTTACATATAATCCGGGGATCTGGACTAGCTATCTGGTCCTTTCTCTCCCTCTTGATTCTCGCGCTTATAAATATGCTCCTTTTTTTGGTAAAGGTGACACAAGGGGCTTGTACATATGCACCTTTTTTTTGTTAAAGGTGGCGCAAGGGGTTTGTAAATATGCTCCTCTTTCTGTAAAAGGTAACGCAAGGGGCTTGTAAATATGCTCCTCATTTTGTTAAAAGTGACAGAAGGGGCTTGTAAATATGCTCCTATTTTTGTTGAAGGTGGCGCATGGGTCTTGTAAATATGCTCTTATTTTTATTAAAGGTAGCACCTGGGGCTTGTAAATATGCTCCTGTTTTTGTTAAAGGTGATGCAAGGGGCTTGTAAATATGCTCCTGTTTTTGTTAGAGGTGACGCATGGGGTTTGTAATTATGCTCCTCTTTTTGTTAAAAGAGGCGCAAGGGGCTTGTAAATATGCTCCTCTTTTTGTTAAAGGTGATGCAAGGGGCTTATAAATATGCTCCTCTTTTTGTTTAAGGTGACGCATGGGACTCGTAAATATGCTCCTATTTTTGTTGAAGGTGATGCAAGGGGCTTTTAAATATGCTCCTCTTTTTGATAAAGGTGGTGCAAGGGGTTTGTAAATATGCTCCTGTTTTTGTTAAAGGTGACGCAAGGGGCTTGTAAATATGCTCCTGTTTTTGTTGAAGGTGAAGGGGCTTGTAAATATGTTCCTGTTTTTGTTAAAGGTGACGCAAGCGGCTTGTAAATAAGCTCGTTTTTTGTTAAAGGTGACGCGAGGGGCTTGTAAATATGCTCCTATTTTTGTTAAAGGTGACGCAAGGGGCTTGTAAATATGCTCCTCTTTTTGATAAAGGTGGCGCTGGGGTTTGTAAATATTCTTCTTTTTTTGTTAAAGGTGACGCAAGGGGCTTGTAAATATGCTCCTGTTTTTGTTAAAGGTGACGCAAGGGGCTTGTAAATATGCTCCTTATTTTGTTAAAGGTAACACAAGGGGCTTGTAAATATGCTCCTCTTTTTGTTAGAGGTGACGCAAGCGGCTTGTAAATATGCGCCTTATTTTTTTAAAGGTGACGCAAGGGGCTTGTAAATATGCTCCTGATTTTGTTAAGGGTGATGCAAGGGGCTTTTAAATATGCTCCAATTTTTGTTAAAGGTGACGCAAGGGTTTTGTAAATATGCTCCTCTTTTTGATAAAGGTGGCGCAAGGGGCTTGTAAATATGCTCTTTTTGTTAAACGTGACGCAAGGGGCTTGTAAATATGCTCCTCTTTTTGTTAAAGGTGGTGCAAGGGGCTTCTAAATATGCTCCTCTTTTTGTTAAAGGTGACACAAGGGGCTTGTAAATATGCTCCTCTTTTTGTTAAAGGTGGCGCATGGGTCTTGTAAATATTCTCATATTTTTGTTAAAGGTGATGCAAGGGGCTTGTAAATATGCTCCTCTTTTTGTTAAAGGTGACGCAAGGGGTTTGTAAATATGCTCCTCTTTTTGATAATGGTGGTGCAAGGGGCTTGTAAATATGCTCTTTTTGTTAAACGTGACGCAAGGGGCTTGTAAATATGCTCCTCTTTTTGTTAAAGGTAGTGCAAGGGGCTTCTAAATATGCTCCTCTTTTTGTTAAAGGTGACACAAGGGGCTTGTAAATATGCTCCTCTTTTTGTTAAAGGTGGCGCATGGGTCTTGTAAATATTCTCATATTTTTGTTAAAGGTGATGCAAGGGGCTTGTAAATATGCTCCTCTTTTTGTTAAAGGTGCCGCAAGGGCTTGTAAATATGCTCCTCTATTTGTTTAAAGTGACGCATGGGGCTTGTCAATATGCTCCTATTTTTGTTAAAGGTGACGCAAGGGGCTTGTAAATATGCTCCTATTTTTGGTAAAGGTGACGCATGGGGCTTGTAAATATGCTCCTTTTTTTGGTAAAGGTGACGCAAGGGGCTTGTACATATGCACCTGTTTTTGTTAAAGGTGGCGCAAGGGGTTTGTAAATATGCTCCTCTTTCTGTAAAAGGTAACGCAAGGGGCTTGTAAATATGCTCCTCATTTTGTTAAAGGTGACAGAAGGGGCTTGTAAATATGCTCCTATTTTTGTTGAAGGTGGCGCATGGGTTTTGTAAATAAGCTCTTAATTTTATTAAAGGTAGCACCTGGGGCTTGTAAATATGCTCCTGTTTTTGTTAAAGGTGATGCAAGGGGCTTGTAAATATGCTCCTGTTTTTGTTAGAGGTGACGCAAGGGGTTTGTAATTATGCTCCTCTTTTTGTTAAAAGTGGCGCAAGGGGCTTGTAAATATGCTCCTCTTTTTGTTTAAGGTGACGCATGGGACTCGTAAATATGCTCCTTTTTTTGTTGAAGGTAATGCAAGGGGCTTTTAAATATGCTCCTCTTTTTGATAAAGGTGGTGTAAGGGGTTTGTAAATATGCTCCTGTTTTTGTTAAAAGTGACGCAAGGGGCTTGTAAATATGCTCCTGTTTTTGTTGAAGGTGAAGCAAGGGGCTTGTAAATATGTTCCTGTTTTTGTTAAATGTGACGCAAGCGGCTTGTAAATATGCTCCTTTTTGTTAAAGGTGACGCAAAGGGCTTGTAAATATGCTCCTATTTTTGTTAAAGGTGACGCAAGGGGCTTGTAAATATGCTCCTCTTTTTGATAAAGGTGGCGCTGGGGTTTGTAAATATGCTTCTTTTTTTGTTAAAGGTGACGCTAGGGGCTTGTAAATATGCTCCTGTTTTTGTTAAAGGTGACGCAAGGGGCTTGTAAATAGGCTCCTGTTTTTGTTAAAGGTGACGCAAGGGGCTTGTAAATATGCTCCTCTTTCTGTTAAAGGTGACGCAAGGGGCTTGTAAATATGCTCCTCTTGTTGTTAAAGGTGGCGCATGGGTCTTGTAAATATGCTCCTCTTTTTGTTAAAGGTGGCTATTATAAATTACCCTTAAGGGTACAGATACATTAATTCATGCAGTTTTACTAATAGTGCAAATTGAAGCATAGAGGCAGATGTAGAACACCAAGTACCAGTTGGTAACAGCTGTTTTCGGCCGTTACCGACTGGTATTTGGTGTTTGATACGTAGGAGCCTTAAATTGTATAGAATCGGTAAACTAACTGTTTCGGTAATTTTGACAATTCGGTAAAATACTGAATCAGTAAATTTTCCAAATTGGTAAATCTAGATGTAGGTGGCACTGAAAACAGTGCCACAGGCCCTCAAGTATTTGTTAGTTACCACCAAATACTATTCGGTGGTAAATAACAAATTCCTGTGTACATGCACATCTGTGCATGTACATTTGTGCCATGTGGCACACACACAAGCCGTAAGAGCATGTATGTGTGTGACATGTCACACAAGTTAGAATCAGGGGTGCAACAGGGTGTCAAAGTGACAACCTGTCCCTCTTGACAATTCGGTTATTTTACCGAATCGGTATTTACTGGTTCGGTAATTGCCATTAATTCCTCAAGGCCCATAGGAATCAATGGCAATTACCGAATCGGTAAATACCGATTCAGTAAAATGACTGAATTATACAGATTTGGTAATTTCAGAAGAGAAATTAACTACATCCCATTGACCTACTCTTAAATGTTGAACAGGTATGATTTAGTAATTAAGAGTAGGTAAATGGAGATTACATACATCTGGCCCATTGAGTTGTAACATATTTATATACATATGTTACATTCCAGTGCTTTGGAAGTACTAAAGTATACTATAGGTAAACACCTTATAGGTTTATGCTCTACCACATCCTTAAAGTTTTGCACTTTGACATTCACTATGACAAACTTTTACATTCAAACATAGAAATGTAGTTCTTTTTTTAACCAGTAGAGGTATTTCTAAAAAGAACCATTTTTTTTGTTTTTGTTTTGCTAGAGAAACGATAAAAAAATGAAATTGTTAAACTGAACAACTGTTCAACTGTTCAACTGTTCAACTAGAACAAACTATGAGAAAAAAAAGAAAAAAAACTTATGGGGTGCACCTGTGGTTCCTGTTCTTCTGTAGGATTACTTGAATTGACTCTTGGCCAAAGGCTATCAGTTTACTGCAATGTATACACTGCATCATTAGATTTTTCAGCTCTGGCTGAATGTTTGCCACCATTGAGGCTGGCATTGGTGGTACTCCAGATGCTGAAGCAGAAGTACTAGGAAGATAGCCCTCCTCCTGTGATCCCTCCTTCTGTAATCTTTGCGCCTTAGCCTTTAACCAATTGTTTGGGTGTAGGTTTTTAACATGCTGCTCCATGCTGTGGGTTCCAAATAAATATTTTTGGGTTGGATCTCCCCTTGACAGCACTGGTTGACTGATCTTGCAGGTGACGAATTGCGCATTTACTTTTTTCCTATCCTCCGGAAAGTTGAAAAATTTCCAAACTAATGATTCTTTTTTTTAGTTGTACGAGGTTCCTCTGCAACAAATTCTTCAGATGAAGAATGGTCTGAGTCAGGTTGTTAAGCCATTTCAAAAATAAGTTCAATAGGTAGATGTCTGGAGACTGGAAAACATGTGTTACTTCTCTGAAAGCCAAAGAAGAATGATGAACATGGGATGGGTCTTTCAACAATTGGAGTAGGAAGTAATATGAACCAGTGAAATCTTTTGTTTTAAGGTCACATGGTTGGACTTAAGCTTACGGAGCGCTCACAGAGCGCTTACGTAAGCTTACGGTGCGTTTACGTCTTATTTACGGAGCGCTTACGTAAGTTTACGGTGCGCTCAGGATTGATTTATGGTGCGCTCACATATTACGCACCCTCGCGAGATTTGTAATTGCCTAATAAAGTAATATACGGGCTTTAAAAGTTTTAAATAAACATGTTCTTTATTAGCCCAGATAATGTGTATCTTTACATTGTACAATAAATATGAACATATAACATTTTTAAGCTTATAAAAGTTTCGGGGGTAAGCGCTCGAAGATTTTACAGTGCGCGGACGGAGCACTCACGGTGCATGCACGTGCGACGTACCCTCGTGAGATTTGTTAGTACTTCAAAAAGTAATATACTGTTTTTTAAAGTTTTTAAAAAACATTTTCTATAGTAAAGCAGATATTGTCTACCTTTAAAATGTACAATAAATACCTAGATATTACGTTTTTAGAATTCAAAATACTTTGGGAGGTAAGCACTCGCAGAGTTTACGGAGCGTGGACAGAGCTCTCACGTTGCGTGCACGTGCGACGTACCCTCGCTTGATTAGTAATTACTTTTAAAAGTAATACACGGTCTTTAAAAGTTTTAAGAAAACATTTTCTTCATTAATGCAGATATTGTCTACTTTTAAAATCTACATTAAATATGTAGTTAGTATGTTTTTGAAATGTAAAAAAATTATCAGCATAAGCGCACAAAAAGTTAAAGGTGTGCTTACGGAGCTCTGACGGTGCGCGGACCTTGTAATCATATAATAAAAAAATAAGAAAAATGTAATTACTTTTGTACTTAGATTTATAATTATTGTAGTATAAAATGTGAAATATAAAGAAAGGAAAACAATATGTAAATATGATTTATTATAAAAAACTAAAATGATAAAAGAAAAAGAAATGTATTAATTATTATATTTAAAAATTATCTTTAACAAAATATTTGAAATTTACTAAAAAAAGAATATAAGTTTTAGGCTTGATATAGTTTAGAATTAGCATTTAAAAAACGTTTGAAATTCACTGAAAAAACTATAGGTTACAAGCCTTAAATAGTTAGAAATTAGCATTTAAAAAACCTTGCAAATTCACTGAAAAAAACATAGGTTTCAGGTCATATATAGTTAGGAATTAGCATTTAAAAAACCTTGCAAATTCACTGAAAAAAACATAGGTTTCAGGTCATATATAGTTAGGAATTAGCATTTAAAAACCTTGCAAATTCACTTAAAAAACCATAGGTTTCAGGTCATATATAGTTAGGAATTAGCATTTAAAAAACCTTGCAAATCCATTGAAAGAACCATAGGTTTCAGGTCATATATAGGTAGGAATTAGCATTTAAAAAACATTTGAAATTGCACCTATATAGTTAGTTGGACTAACTATATTTCGCGCACCTGCAATCCACTGCTGATGATGTGACATATTACATCATTCATGACATGGTCAGTGACATCACTGATGACATCACTGATGACATAATTCTTGTGATAATATGATGCACCTCCTTACACTCTAATATAACCTTTGATACACCCAGTGTTAAATCCAGACTACCATTCTTGAAACCATTGACACACCAATATCAGTTACTACATACACACTCACTGATTGCTAGGTTTACACACACATCCACTTATTCACCCATAGAATCACTCATACATACAGTCACTCATCAATACAACACTAACATATGCACTCATACCCCTATACAGACACTCACACACTGCCACTCATCCATGCAGTTACTCACACACCTAGTCAGTCATGCAAAGAATCAATCACACTTCCATTTCCTCAACAATACAGTTATACACACAACACCTTACTTATTCAAACATATACTAACACATACTTACTCTCTTATACAATCACTGATACAAGTACACAAAGATCCATACAGCCACTCGCACAATCACAGGCTCTCATGTATAGTCATTTATATATGCCAACTCTCATATGCACTGTGTTTTACATATGTACTTACTTGGAAATGTAGCACTGAGATATCCATTCACTCACCAACACACACATGCACACAGTCAACTGCTTTTAGAGCTGTTTCCACATGCACTCCTGAACCCATACACCTAATGAATCAACTGCTCACACATCTATGCACAGAGTCACACACCTCCCAGCCACCCACACACACACACTCAGTCTCCCATACAAATACTTGGGCTACCATTCAATAACCCATATAGCCACTCATATAGCTACTGATCAACACATGCAGCAGCTTACACAACAACAGACATACTGATGCACACATTCAGACAGTTTAGTCACTAACCTATGCATTCAGTAAGACACATTTAATCTCTCACTCATACAGTCAGTCACGCACCTACTAAATCCTTCATCCAGACACTTAT
The DNA here is from genome assembly GCF_964263255.1 of Lissotriton vulgaris. Classification (NCBI taxonomy): domain Eukaryota; kingdom Metazoa; phylum Chordata; class Amphibia; order Caudata; family Salamandridae; genus Lissotriton; species Lissotriton vulgaris. Next base: position 646,305 of record NW_028246928.1, read on the forward strand.
ACATCCACTCATTCTTCAATATTTAAAACATATTTAAACTTTACAGAAAAACACAGTCACTGGATGATGTCATCTGTGTTTTCATCAGTGATGTAATTTTAGATGTCATCAGTGATGTCATTGACCATGTCATGAATGATGTAATATGTGACATCATCAGCAGTGGATTGCGGGTGCGCAAAATATAGTTAGTCCAACTAACTATATAGGTGCAATTTCAAAGGTTTTTTAAATGCTAATTCCTAACTATATATGACCCGAAACCTATGGTTTTTTCAATAAATTTGCAAGGTTTTTTAAATGCTAATTCCTAACTATATATGACCTGAAACCTATGGTTTTTTAAGTGAATATATATATATACTGGTACATATAAATATATATACATATACAGCTATATATATATATTCACTTAAAAAACCATAGGTTTCAGGCCTTATATAGTTAGGAATTAGCATTTAAAAAACCATTGAAATTGCTCCTATATAGTTAGTTGTACTAACTATATTTCGCGCACCCGCAATCCGCTGCTGATGATGTCACATATTACATCATTCATGACATGGTCAGTGACATCACTGATGACATCACTTATGACATCTCAAATGACATCACAGATGACATCTCATTTGACATCACTGATCACATCACTGATGATATCATTCATGTGATAATAAGATGCACCTCCTCACACTCTAATATAACCTTTGATACACCCAGTGTTAAATACAGACTACCATTCTTGAAACCATTGCCACACCAATACCAGTTACTACATACGCACTCACTAGTTAGGAAGTTATAGTTAGGATTGGCTACCATAGGAAATTCTGAACATTCTATTGGGAATAACTTTGGCGCCGATTGAGGGATCTGCCTGTAATTTTCCTTAAAATTGTCTCGCTGCGCTCCGCTCCTTCCCTGAAAGTTTCAGGGGGATTCGTGAAGTGGGGGCTGAGAAAAAAAGGGGGGTCCCAAAACGTGTTTACTCCATGTTAATTTCCATAGGACGGTCTGACAAGTCTACAGCCCGAACCGCTGAACGGAATTACGCCAAACTTGGCAAAATTGTAGGGACTGGTATGCAGATGTGCCTTTGCTATGTTTGGTGAAAATTGCTCCAGTGGTTTTTATGAAAATTAAGTTCAAAAACACATATATATCTATAGGCGCACTGCGGGCGCTCACCGGTGCGCGTACCGGGGAGCGCACCTGGCGCGCTACGTGAGTGCGCAAGCAAAAGCTGATTGGCTGTCGGGTGTCAACATTCTAAACAGTCCGGAGAGTCCGCCATCTTGTGTCTCGGTAGAATCGAGACACAAGAGGTGAAAAAAGAAAGCGGGAAATAATTAAAAGAGGGCAGAGTAGACACCCCCTAACTCCATAGGTTTTCTGAGGGGGGCCTAGAAGGACCTTGAAGGGCTAAAAAACATTTTTATTTTTTTTATTTTCGCGGGGTAAGCGCTGGCGGCGCTCCCCGGTACGCTCTCCGGTACGTGCACTGTGAATGCACTACGGGGAAAAACAGTGTAAAAAAATAGAGTAAAAAAAAAGTTGAGTGTTTAGAGGAAAGTGATGCATTGCTGAAGTGTGTCACAAAAATGATGCAACTCCAGCAATGCATCCTTTCACATGGGGCCAGGCCGATGTGTAAGGGCCTGCATCAGTCTTACGCCTGCTGTGATACAGGCGCAAGATTTGGACGCAACAGCGTCATAAAAGTGATGCAGTGATATCTCTTAGATTTCACTGCGCCACCTCTATGACCCTTTCTTGCGTCAATACACCTCTTTTGTATACATTACACCTAAAGTAGGTATAATGTGGCGCAGGGGTTTACAAAGGGACGCATCTACCTAGATGCGTTACTTTGTAAATATGACTCAATAAGGTGCATTTTTTACAGCACAGGTGCGTCACAAAAAGTGATGTACCGGTGGCGTAAAAGTGACGCATGGCCTCATAAATGAAGCCTTCAGTCTTCTACTCATGCGTCATAATAAATATATGACGTATTATGTCGCAAGTACTTACAGATATGTCAGTATTTCAGACGTATCTGTAAGCGCAAAAGTGATGCATTGCTGGAGTGTGTCACAAAAATGATGCAACTCCAGCAATGCATCCTTTCACATGGGGCCAGGCCCATGTGAAAGGGCCTGCATCAGTCTTACGCCTGCTCTGATACAGGCGCAAGATTTGGACGCAACAGCGTCATAAAAGTGACGCAGTGATATCTCTTAGATTTCACTGTGTCACCTCTACGACCCTTTCTTGCATCAATACACCCCTTTTGTATACATTACACCTGACGTAGGTATAATGTGGCGCAGGGGTTAGCATAGTGACGCATCTACCTAGATGCGTCACTTTGTAAATATGACTTAATAAGGTGCATTTTTTACAGCACTGGTGCGTCACAAAAAGTGACGTACCGGTGGCGTAAAAGTGATGCATAGCCTCATAAATGAGGCCTACAGTCTTCTACTCATGCGTCATATTAAATATATGACCCATTATGTCGCAAGTACTTACAGATACGTCAGTATTTCAGACGTATCTGTAAGCGCAAAAGTGATGCATTGCTGGAGTGTGTCACAAAAATGATGCAACTCCAGCAATGCATCCTTTCACATGGGGCCAGGCCCATGTGAACGGGCCTGCATCAGTCTTACACCTGCTGTGATACAGGCGCAAGATTTGGACGCAACAGTGTCATAAAAGTGACGCAGTAATATGTCTTAGATTTCACTGCGTCACCTCTACGACCCTTTCTTGCGTCAATACATCCCTTTTGTATACATTACACCTCACATAGGTATTATGTGGCGCAGGGGTTTACAAAGTGACGCATCTACCTAGATGCGTCACTTTGTAAGTATGACTCAATAAGGTGCATTTTTTACAGCACTGGTGCGTCACAAAAAGTGACGTATCGGTGGCGTAAAAGTGACGCATAGCCTCATAAATGAGGCCTTCAGTCTTCTACTCTTATTGTTTCTTTCACTTTCTCTGTTTCTTCACTGCCTTACTTACCTGGTCTCACACTTACTTGTCTTTATCCAGTCTGTATCTCCACTCTTTCTAAAACATCACTGCTATTTGCTTACCCTTCCACCCCCCCGTTCCTTTACTACATTTTCTTCGCATATCCACATTCCCCATGTTCACTCTCCTTCTCCTCACTCTCCTTCCCCACACTCACCTTCTTTCACTCCCCCTACTTCACTTCCCTTCTCCATTCGTCCCTTTCTGTGCTTTCTTACTCATTTTCCTCTCCTTTATCAATGCGCTCCACTTCACTTACTCTTTTTCATTTTTTTAAGAACACAGCTCTTTGATGAGAATTGGAGTTAGTTCTGAAAATAACTTTTTTCTTCTTCTTTTTTCATTTTTCAGAACAGGAACAAAAACAGGGAATGGGAAACTGCTCAACAGGAGCAAAAACAAAAAAAAACAAATTTAAGGCTGGGAACGGCAGCAATGGTTCTCCAATGCTCGAACCATGAGCAGAACACTTTGTTCCCCATAGCAAAGTAGCTGATCACAGTCTCTAAATTTAAGAACGCCTTTGTTAAAAGCAGGCTGAATGTTCCGAATCAGCTCTTGCGATTGCCCCCTCACCGATGATGTTGGTCCTCCGGTTTATGTTAGAGCCCCATCTCTGGGAGCCTCTTGTGCTAGAGCCCTAACACTCTCCCGGGCATAGTTCTGGTGGTGCCTCCTTTCTACGTGGCGAATCATATTGAATTACCAAAACTGGACTTCTTTCGGGGGTCTCCACGGGAAACTACAGTTTGGCAGATTTTGCATTCAACTTTTGGTGCATTTACTTTTTTATGCCCGTCAGGTATCAAAAAAATTTTCCAGATGAAATGTTCTTTCACCTTCGGCTGAGGAGGCTCTTCATCGATGAATTCATTTAAGTCCTCACTGCTGCTGGATGGTCTGGCAGCCATTCTCTCCACAAATTCTTAGCACAGAAAAAAAGAGTTCTTGCTCTCACCAAAGTGAAAGAAGAAGTGAAGGAAAAGGGTGGGGTTTTCATTAGTTGTAAAAAAAAACTGTTAGCAACCAATGAAAAGAGTTATTTTAAGGTCACATGACTTGACGCGCTTACGCTGCGCGCACCGGAGCGCTTCCAGGGGCGGTTACGTGGCGCGAACGTAGGTGCTTCCGCGTCGCGAACATAGGCGTTTCCGGGGGCGCTAACGCGGCGTGCAAGAGTGAAGTTTTGATAGCTTTACAGAAATGAAAATTCATTTTCATTTCATAAATTATAAATATTGCTTTTATAAGTATGGTACTAAATGTCTTGCGTTATTATTTACTTTTCATACATATTTTTTTTAAAGAACGCAGAAATAGCGCTCTCGGTGTGCTCTCGGGAGAGCTTACCGGTGCGCGCACCTTGAGCGCCCCAGGTAAAAATTATTTTAAAAAAAAAACATTGGAAAAATATTATTATAAAAAAAAATTATTAATAATTAATACTTACACAAAACAGCAAATAAAATAAAAAATCGTAGGTTACAAACTCGATATAGAAAGGAATTAGCTTTTAAAAAACCTTTGAAATTTTGTGAAAAAACCAGAGGTTTTACAAACGGTATAGTTAGGAATTAGCATTTAAAAACCATTGAAATTCACAAAAAAACATAGGTTTCACAATCGTTATAGTTAGGAATTAGCATTTAAAAAACCTTTGAAATTCACTGAAAAAACCATAGGTTTCACACTTGTTATAGCTAGGAATTAGCATTTAAAAAACTTTTAAAATTCACTGAAAAAACCAAAGGTTTCACACCAGTTATAGTTAGCTGAACAGTTTACTCATACAAAACCATTGAAATTTCCACGTTATAGTTAGTTGGAATCACTATAACTCACGCGCCCGAAATCCACTGCTGATGATGTCACATATTACATCATTCATGACATGGTCAGTGACATCACTGATGACATCACTGATGACATCTCAAATGACATCATTGATGACATCACTGATGGAATCATCCGTGTGATAATACGATGCACCTCCTCACACTCTAATCTAACCTTTGATACACCCAGTGTTAAATACAAACTACTATTCCTGTAATTATTGACACACCAATACCAGTAACTACATACGCACTCACTGATTCCTAGGTCTACACATACATCCACTCATTCACCCATACAATCACTCATACATAGAGACACTCATCAATACAACACTATCATATCCATGAATACACCTATACAGCCACTTACATGCTGACACTCATCCACAAAGTTACTCCAACACCTACTCAGTTATGCAAAGAATCAATCACACTCCCATTTCTTCAACTACAAACTTATACACACTAAACCTTACTTATTCAAACATATACTAACACATACTTACTCTCTTTTACAATCACTAATACAAGTACACATTGATCCATACAGTCACTTATACAATCACAGGCTCTGATGTTTAGTCATTTATATATGAAAACTCTCACATGCACTGTGTTTTATGTATGTACTTACATGGACATGTAGCACTGATATATCCATTCACTCAGCAACACACCCATGCACACAGTCAACCGCCCATACAGCTGTTTCTATATGCACTCTTGAACCCATATACCTAGTGAATCAACTGGTCACACATCTATGCACAGAGTCACACACCTCACAGCCACCCACACACAGACTCACCCTCACATTCAAATACTTAGACAACCAATCAATAACCCATATAGCCACTCATATAGCTACGGATCAACACATGCAGCAGCTTACACAAAAACAGACATACTGATGCACACATTCAGACAGTTTAGTCACTAAACAATGCATTCAGTAAGACACATTTAATCACTCACTCATACAGTCAGTCACACACCAACTAAATCCTTCATCCAGGCACTCATACATACACTCATTCTTCAATATGTTAGACACATTTTAACTTTACAGGAACACACATTCACTGGATGATGTCATCAGTGATGTCACTGACCATGTCATGAATGATGTAATATGTGACATCATCAGCAGTGGATTGCGGGCGCGCGAGTTATAGTGAGTCCAACTAACTATAACGTGGAAATTTCAATGGTTTTGCGCGAGTAAACTGTTCAGCTAACTATAACTGGTGTGAAACCTATGGTTTTTTCAGTGAATATATATATATATATATATATTCCAACCTTTCGTCCGCAGATTAGAAAGAACGATGTCCAAGCCTCAGTTGTATGCAAAATGGAGTTTAATTCACATCCCACTCGACGCGTTTCGGGAAAGCCTTCCCTTTGTCACGAGTACATTGGTCAGTTACATCCATACTTTTAAAGAAAAATCACATGACTTAATTGCATGATAAACATAGCCAACAGACTACCAACATATTCTATGTTTGGAGCTATGCATTGCGCCTTCTATTCTCAATATTAGGCTAAAGTATGCGTGTCACATATAAATTCACTTAAAGGCTTGAGTCTTACATTTAAATACATAATCTGTAACGGGTGATTTAGACTGCATGTGTCACGCAATACATCGTGCGCTTTTAAAACATGCCATTGAGCATTGTGTGGTGTTTTATCTTAGCGCTGTTCAGTTTAAATAAAATCATATTCAAACTCATGTCAATTGAGGCGAAAATTACACATGAAATAAATCACATGGATGAAAGTAAAATAAAATGCACAAATAACAAGGCAGTTGGTCAGCCTCGAACCCCTGGTCAGGCATATGCTTCTGGTTGCAAAGCGAACGCGCTATGGGTAGAGCTACCATTAATCTCCGCTCGCTGTCACAATATTGTACGATACAGATGCATTTATGTTCATGCAGTATCTTGTATTTGAATGCTTATACTATTAAAGCAAGCGCGATTCCGCCCCAGTGGGCATGCATGTCTGTCACCTTTACATTAAATCCATGCTAGGATCTTGACTCTTTCGTGAGATTCATCTTTCATCGTGATTTACCAGTTCATTTTGGCAATCTTGAAGCACACTAGCACACAAAAGGACCGGCGCCTTCTCAAACTCTCCCACATTGTTAGGTACCTGTGGCAAAATAATAATAATAAAACAGTGTTACATAATTTTCAAAAACATGTCACATCTTTCATACTTTCATACATTTTAAAATTTCCAAGGAATTGAGTGCAGCTTTCACAGAGTATTGAACATATTCACTGTTTATCATCCCAGGTGCACACCTAAGCCTTCATCGCAGTTATGCCCTTGCGGTTGCATAAGTTGGTATTTAATTATGAACCTCGACTCAAGACGTCTAAGTTCCTGTAGGCGATTCCCGCCTCTTTCTCTTATTGGCACTTGGTCTAGTGCCACATAGGAGAGAAGGCGCCGGTCCTTTTGTGTGCTAGTGTGCTTCAAGATTGCCAAAATGAACTGGTAAATCACGATGAAAGATGAATCTCACGAAAGAGTCAAGATCCTAGCATGGATTTAATGTAAAGGTGACAGACATGCATGCCCACTGGGGCGGAATCGCGCTTGCTTTAATAGTATAAGCATTCAAATACAAGATACTGCATGAACATAAATGCATCTGTATCGTACAATATTGTGACAGCGAGCGGAGATTAATGGTAGCTCTACCCATAGCGCGTTCGCTTTGCAACCAGAAGCATATGCCTGACCAGGGGTTCGAGGCTGACCAACTGCCTTGTTATTTGTGCATTTTATTTTACTTTCATCCATGTGATTTATTTCATGTGTAATTTTCGCCTCAATTGACATGAGTTTGAATATGATTTTATTTAAACTGAACAGCGCTAAGATAAAACACCACACAATGCTCAATGGCATGTTTTAAAAGCGCACGATGTATTGCGTGACACATGCAGTCTAAATCACCCGTTACAGATTATGTATTTAAATGTAAGACTCAAGCCTTTAAGTGAATTTATATGTGACACGCATACTTTAGCCTAATATTGAGAATAGAAGGCGCAATGCATAGCTCCAAACATAGAATATGTTGGTAGTCTGTTGGCTATGTTTATCATGCAATTAAGTCATGTGATTTTTCTTTAAAAGTATGGATGTAACTGACCAATGTACTCGTGACAAAGGGAAGGCTTTCCCGAAACGCGTCGAGTGGGATGTGAATTAAACTCCATTTTGCATACAACTGAGGCTTGGACATCGTTCTTTCTAATCTGCGGACGAAAGGTTGGAGTATTGTGGGAGTGGCGATCCCGTCCGAAGCCCACCGCTGCAAAGGGCCAGATCAGCTTAGCGCCAAAACTTTCTTTGGATATATATATATATATATATATATTCACTGAAAAAACCATAGGTTTCAGGCTTTATATAGTTAGGAATTAGATTTAAAAAACCTTGCAAATTCACTTAAAAAAACCATAGGTTTCAGGCCTTATATAGTTAGGAATTAGCATTTAAAAAAACATTGAAATTGCTCCTATATAGTTAGTTGTACTAACTATATTTCACGCACCCGCAATTTACTGCTGATGATGTCACACATTACATCATTAATGACATGGTCAGTGACATCACTGATGACATCTCAAATGACATCACTGATGACATCTCATTTGACATCACTGATGACATCACTGATGATGACTGTTTCTGTAAAGTTTAAATACGTTTTACATATTGAAGAATGAGTGGATGTATAAGTGTCTGGATGAAGGATTTAGTAAGTGCGTGACTGACTGTATGAGTGAGTGATTAAATGTGTCTTACTAAATGCATGGGTTAGTGACTAAACTGTCTGAATGTGTGCATCAGTATGTCTGTTGTTGTGTAAGCTGCTGCATGTGTTGATCAGTAGCTATATGAGTGGCTATATGGGTTGTTTATTGGTTGCCCAAGTATTTGAATGGGAGACTGAGTGTGTGTGTGGGCGGCTGGGAGGTGTGTGATTCTGTGCATAGATGTGTGAGCAGTTGATTAACTAGGTGTATGAGTTCAAGAGTGCATGTGGAAACAGCTATATGGGCGGTTGACTACGTGCATGGGTGTGTTGGTGAGTGAATGGATATCTCAGTCCTACATGTCCAAGTAGGTACGTATGTAAAACACAGTGCATGTGAGAGTTGGCATATATAAATGACTATGCATGAGAGCCAGTGAATGTGCGAGTGGCTGTATGGATCATTGTGTATTTGTATCAGTGATTGTATAAGAGAGTAAGTATGAGTTAGTACATTCGAGGCGGGAGCCTGGTGAATACTACTAAGTTGTTCCTGCCATTAGCGCTCAATTAACCTTGCACCTGAGGCGGAAGCCGGGTGATAGCCTGACTGCATTTTAAACATTGTGTTTTTTGTTTTTTATTTGTGGCGTAAATTGTAATTTTAACTCAGCCCACTGCTTTAAATCCACTTACTGCATTACTTATGCGCGCCCCTCCGAGCTCACAGACGATTAGGTTCTGTGGCCGGTGACGCGGGACCAGACCCCTCTCAATTCCTGTGCTGAACTAAAAGTCCCAGCACCCTTGCGCTGTAGAAGGGACTACAAAGGGAGGAGAAGCTTTGCAAGGCGCAAGATTTGTTTTACATTAGAGGCGGGAGCCTGGTGATTACTACTAAGTTGTTCCTGCCATTAGCGCTTAATTAACCTTGCACTTGAGGCGGAAGCCGGGTGGTAGACTGATTGCATTTTAAACATTGTGGGCCAGATGTAGGTGGCCATTTACCGTTACCGACCGGTAAATGGGTGTTTGGGATGTAGGGGGCCAATTTTACCGATTCGGTAAATTTACCGAATCGGTAAATTTACCGAATCGGTAAAACACTGAATCGGTATTTTTACCGATTCGGTAACTTCTAGATGTAGGTGGGACTCTTCTGAGTCCTAAAGGCCTTTCAGATTGGGTATTTTACCACCCAGTCCAATTGGGTGGTAAAATACCGAATCCATGTGTGCATGCACATGTGTGCATACACACCTATGCCATGTGACAGACAGACATGCCCTTAGGGCATGTCTGTGTGCCACATGGCACACATGCCTGTATTTGGGGTCCTAGAGGGTGTCAAAGTGACACCCCCTGCACCCTTGCTGGAATCGGTATTTATCGAATCGGTAAATACCGATTTGTTAATGCCCATTGATTCCTATGGGCTTCAATGCCCATAGGAATCAATGGGCATTACCAAATCGGTATTTACAGAATCAGTAAATACCGAATCTTAACGATTCGGTATTTACCGATTCTGTAATACCTACATCCCCCCCCCTCTATTTTACCACTTCTTAAATACCGAATCGGTAAAATTTGGTATTTAAGAAGTGGTAAAATAAAATTACCTACTTCTAGGCCTGTGTTTTTTGTGTTTTATTTGTGGCGTAAATTGTGATTTTAACTCAGCCCACTGCTTTAAATCCACTTACTACATTACTTATGCGCGCCCCTCCGAGCTAACAGACGATTAGGTACTGTGGCCGGTGACGCAGGACCAGACACCTCTCAATTCATGTGCTGAAATACAAGTCCCAGCGCACTTGCGCTGTAGAAGGGACTACAAAGAAAGATGGCCACCGCTTCGCGCAGCGAACGCAAGCAGCGGGCCCGCCATTGTCGCGCTGGAGTCGAGCCTGAGTCTAGCCCGTCTGCGCTCGTCGGCGCCGAGGATGGGCCCAGGGCCATCCATCATGCTCAGGTGACGACTTTATCTAGAAGGGATATTTTTGGATTGCATATAATTGCACACAGCAACTATGATCATACACTTAATGTAGATAAATGGGCGGGTCCGATAAGCTGTCCGGCCTGTAGACACACTTTGGAACCCCATTATTTGATTAATAAAAAAGAGACACCCAAATATATGAAGTGTGGTCTGATTAATGCACGATCTATGTGTAAAAACTCTCTCCACATATTTGACCTGATCATTGAAAATGAGCTTGATTGCTTATTTATTACAGAAACTTGGCTTTGTGAGTGGTCTAATCCAGACATAGTATGTGCCCTACCTCCGGGGTTCCCTATTTGTAGACAAGATCGTATAGAACAGGGTGGTGGTGGACTGGCCATTATACATAGGGACACTATGAAATGCTTAGTCAGGGAGCTTCCAGACATTAAAGGAGCTGAGAGCCTGAACTTTTGCATACAAGTGCACAACACCTTTACCTTTTCGGGAGCATTGGTATACCGCCCTCCTGGCCATCCCACACAGTTTCTTGATAGTGTAGGGGAAGTGCTGGGTGATTTGACCCTCAGGTATACTAATTTCACCCTCTTAGGAGATCTGAATCTCCATTTAGAAGACTCAAATGATCTGTACACTTCCAGTTTCAAAGAAACGTTACAGGTGTTGGGACTTATACTAAGGACATTAGAAGCAACCCACGAGGTGGGACATACCCTCGATTGCATTGGTTCCAACCTGGTTGAAATGACGGTTAAAAGTCCTGCACCACAAGTCTGGACAGATCATTTCTATATTGAATTTAACATTGCACTAAAAGGGAATGAGGTGACCTCTAAAGAGGCAGATGACAATGGAAGAACCTACCAAGTTGGGGGAAAATTGTGGAGCACCCTGACCTAGGTAGATGGGCCAAGGAGAGTAAACCAACTCTCTCAGGGAACACCACGACGGACTATCAAAGATTTGAGAGTTGGGTGACAGAGATTGGGAATAAGATCAGAATCACAGAAAGAACGGGCACCAGAGGGAAAAGGAAACTATCTGCTCCCTGGTACTCAAGTAAACTTAAAGAACAACTGGGGGAAAATAGACTTTTAGAGCGAAAATGGCGACAAGGTAATGAAAATAAAGCAAAAGTTATATATAAGAGTGCTAGGAGATCATATCATGCCTCTGTTAAAACAGCCAAAATTAAATACTTTACCGCCCGCATTGAAGAATCAAACAACAAACAAAAAGAAATATTTTAAATTGTTAATAGATTCACTAAGCCCAAAATTCTAACCCAAAAGATCCCTCCCTCTCAGACCTTGTGTAATGATATAGCCAACTATTTCACCCAAAAAATAGACATCCTCACAAAAGACTTTCCCCAATTTGAGAAAGAAGAGCTTGAGGATGAAATGGGCTCGCACCTGCATCAACCCAGATGGGAAATCTTCAGATATATTAGTTTAGAAGATTCCCATCAGGGAATATCTGCCCTTAAGTCAGGATCGCCTTTCGACCCCTGCCCTCCTGTATTGCTTAAATCTTTAATTCAAGAGGTCAATCCCTGCATAAATTCCATCATTAATTCGTCCCTCCAATCAGGGGAGATTCCCCTAAAGTGGAAGGTGGCAGCAGTAAGACCACTGCAAAAAAAGGCTATACAGGATCCTACAACTCTGTCTAATTTACTTCCCATTTCCCTTCTTCCCGCCATTTGTAAAATCACAGAAACATTTGTCAATAAACAACTGACAGCATTTCTAGACGAAAATGACATTTTGCACCCATGTCAAGCAGGGTTCAGGACCCACCATTCCACCGAATCTGCACTTCTGTCATCCACCGAAATCATTCGTGCTGCATTGGATCAGGGAAAGCTGGCTGTCCTGATCCTATTAGATCTCTCTGCAGCATTCGACACAGTCTTCCATGCTATTCTATTACATCGCCTTGCTACTACAGGCATAGCAGGAACCGTGCTCGAATGGTTTAAAAACTACCTGGAGCACAGGTGTCAGATCGTTATGCTGGGTAATTTCTGCTCTGAAGAAAAAGCTATGATAACAGGGGTTCCACAGGGCTCAAGCCTGAGCCACCATTTTGTTTAACGTTTATATGGTCCCCCTGTTAAAACTAATTTCTTCATTTAACATCAGCACAATTGCCTATGCTGATGACACTCAGTTGGTCCTGACACTGGACAAAAATCAATCCAATATGGAAATCACATTAAAAGAATGCTTGGAAGCAACTTTTAGTGGATGACACATAACCACTTAAAATGTAATTTTGCTAAAACAGAGATTGTGCCTTTTGGTCCTAACAACTGTTTCTGTCCACAAGATTGGTGGCCGGAAAAGTAGAAGCCCCCCCAAAAACTATTAATACAGCACGATACCTGGGCATCAAATTCGACAACACCTTGTCTTTTAACCAGCAAGCCAAAGAAGTAGCAGGGGCCTGCTTTAATATCATTAGAGGTCTCAGAAGGTTTTTGACATTCTTCCTCTGAGTGCCAGACGCACGGTTGCTGTAGCATTAATACCATCTAGGCTGGATTACTGTAACAGTCTGTATGCAGGGCTAAGTAAATCAGCCCTCCACAGACTTCAGATGGTCCAGCACGCAGCAGCCAGGTTAGTTCTTAGACTGCCTAGAAAGTCCTCGGCCTCGGCAGCCTTGGATGCCCTACACTGGCTTCCAGTACATAAGCGCATCCTGTTTACGGTTCTCACCATTACATACAGAGCTTTCCACCATCAAGGCCCACTGTATCTGCGTAAGTACTTTAGACCATACCATCCGTCAAGGGCACTCAGGTCATCCACTGCAAATCTGCTTCATGTTCCCAGGCTTAGGATGATGACTAGAGGAGGAAAGTCCATAGCAGTCATTGGCGCAAAGGCATGAAACAAATTGCCTCCATCCCTGCGTCAATCTGCAACAGAGCAAATCTTTAGAAAGCTATTAAAAACATGGATATATTCCTTGTCAGACTCAGGATGCTTAGCGTTAATCTGATCCCTCCCACAGAACTGCTAGCTTTGCCATGAATACTCTGCTGCGTACTGTAATAAGGTTTTGAAGCGCCAAGATACTCCTTGGTGTGGTTGCGCGCTATATAAGTGCATTTTCATTTCACATAAGTAAGGTGTTATTTTTTCTTTTTTTTTTTTTGTTGTCCTCATATTCGCCCTTGGTGACCATATGGTAACGAGAAGATATGGGAGATGATAGAGACACTGACACAGATTTACTGGTAGGGGATTATATTGGTACAAGCCGGAATATCCCGCAGTGCACTACATCAACCCTTTAATCGTCACTTGGTACCATCTAGGCTAACGCTCTGCAGTATAATACCCACTTTCGTAGCCGAAGCCGCACTTGTAGGGTATGTATAGCAAAAAGGGGCCAAACAGAGAGGCCCCTCCAAGCAGCGTAATCATAGGACATGGGAAAAAAAACAAAAAAAAACCATGATGGTCTGATCCATGATTACCAATTCAATAGTAGCCAAAATCTTCTCTTGTTTTGGTTCCCAGCCCTAATCATGTCCAATTTTGACGTCTGTAGCATCGAAGCATGCCACTCTGTAAAGAGAGGAGGTGTCTTATCTTTCCAACGTTTGCAAATTTCTCTTCTAGCCAGCAAACAACCATAGAAGACCAATTTTTTTTTTTTCCTATGCCACATAATTCTGGTAGAATACCAAAAAATACTAGCACAGGGCATGGGTTGATTTGGGATCCTACCGCTAGAGAAAGGGAGACGCAGACGTCATTCCAAAATGATGTTAAAGATGAACATTCAAGAAACATATGGACATCTGATGCAGCTATCAAACCACATCTGGGACAGGCAGCCAGAGCATTATTGGGGAATTTAGATAAACGTAGTGGGGAATAGTAAGCCCTATGCAATGTGAACAGATGGTTACGGCGAAGCCACGAAGGTTTCACAGTGTCCCCCAAAATTTTAAATTATTCTAGCCACAAACTTTCCACATCCATGTTGTTAATATACGTTTCCCAGAGCGAGTGGGGGAGCGAAAATTCACCATCAGACTCGTCTATCATAAGGTTGCACCAAAAGGTGATCTCTTTTTTGAAAGATGGTTTATCTATCAGGTGGGTTACCAGAATACTCTCCCCTCCTATTTTGAATCTGCCCCTAACCTTACTATAAGCCTGCGCCCAACTTTGAATTTGAAGGTATTTGAATCTTTAGAAACGGGTTCCTATTGTTGAACTCAGAGCCTCCCATGAAAGTAAGACACCCTCAGCAAACAGGTCACCCCAAGATAAGAGTCCAGCCTCTCTTACCGATAGAGCTAAACTATCTAAGAGCCAGGATGGAGATCCTGGAGAGTCCCAAAGTGGAGCCCTGCTATGATAATAGTCAATTTTATGTCCACGTCTAAAATTACCCCATGTTCTAGCTAGGTCCCTCAATATCTGTAACTTGACCTTCTTAAAGTATTTAGGGTCACCAAACTTTAATAAGAAATTCGCCGGTCTAACTTTTTCCCCCTTAAGAAGTGCTGAGAATAGTTTCCCACAGCCAGTACCATTAGGGGTCTTTAAAAGCATCCTAACGTGGGAAAATTGAAAGGCCCAACCGTAATATTGGAGATCTGGTGCTGCTAGGCCCCCTTTTTCTCGGCGACGTCTTATCTTCTTCCAGGCCAGTCTGGGTGTATGACTATTCCATATAAATGTTTTTATTTCAGCTTGAAATTTTGCAATCATGTGTGGATCAAAGAAAAGAGGAATAGTATTAAATAAAAACATAAACTTGGGTAAAATAGTCATTTTAACCAAGTTGGACCTACCTATCAAGGAAATTGGGAGAGCTGACCATGTTCTCATCAATCTGCGAGCCTCTTTGGCTACATGGGCAAAGTTTAAAGGGGCAATCTTATTGATATCCGTGTAGATATTTAAACCCAGGTATCTCAAAATAGAGCTAGGCTGTGCCTCTGCCACTGGCACCGCATGATTCCAAACCATGATATCGGTCTTAGAAGCATTAACTTCATAACCGAATATTGACCCAAACTCTTCTGTAATGGCTATTACAGTGGAAAATGCCGAGCTCAACTCGGACGAATAGATGAGAACATCATCGGCATATAATGCGACTTTTCGCTCCCACCCTTCAAAAATAAAAGGTTTAATATTAGGATTGTCACGAATTAATTGGGCAAAAGGTTCTATATATAAATCAAACAAAAGGGGGGAGAGGGGACAGCCTTGGCGGGTTCCACGGGTAATGCTAAATGGCTCAGTAAGTTCGCCATTAATCAATAATGAGGCGGATGGGTCTTTGTATAATAATTTTACAGCCCGCCTAAAGTTATCGCCTAAGTTAAACTATTTCAAAACCTCCCCTAGGTAAACCCAATTACACCTATCAAAGGCCTTTGTGGCATCAAGCGTGAGAACTGCTAAGGGAAGAGATGCGAACGTGGCTATGTCTACTGCACCAATGAGATCATAAGTCAGCTCATAGAGCTGCCGTTTTTTTACGAATCCCTTCTGATCAAGATGCAGGATGTTATTCGCCACCCCTCCCAATCTATTCGCAAGAACTGACGCGAACATTTTGTAATCTGTGTTGAGGATTGAAATCGGCCTATATGACCCACAGTTAGTTGCCAATTTGCCCGGTTTTAAGATCAGGGTCATAGAGGCCCTATCCCATGAGGTGGGGGGCGAAGCACCTTCCAGTAGAATGCTATTAAACAGGTTTGGTAAATAAGGAAGAGTTGATAAACAGATTACTTTATATATTTTAGATGGTAACCCGTCAGGTCCTGCAGCCCTGCCTTTTTTACTTTTGAAAATAGCAGAGCGTACTTCATCCTCTGTGACAGGGCCCTCCAGAGCATTCCTTTGTTCCAATTGTAAGGTCGGAAGAGAAATCCCCGATAGCCATTCCATTGCTTGATTGGGTTGTATATTCTTATCCTCACGATATATTTCGCTGAAGAAGCACTTAAAAGCTCCACTAATTCCCTCATCTGTAGAGTAGGTCATTCCATCCTTGTGAATAGAACTAATATTATTTCTGACCCTGTCTGTCTTCGCCTTCCAGGCCAAAAGCTTACCCGCTCCTTCTCCGTATTCAAAATGTGCCAGTTTGCTAGCCTCCCATCTCTCCAGGACCCGTGCATTCAGGACTGAGGAAAGATTTCCTTTTATAGCTGTCAACTTGTCCTGTAAGTCCTCTAATGAGGCCCCTGATGTTGCTGGGTACCTATCAATCTCTGCTTGGATACCCGCAATCTCCAATTCGAGCGAGGCTACAGATTCCCAGTGCATCTTGTTTTTATATGCAGTTTGGTTAGTTAGATAACCCCTTAGTGTAGCTTTAAACGCATCCCATGCAATGGCAGGTGGGGCTGAGCCCTGATTAATTTCCCAAAAAAGCTTAACTTCACAATTTAACGCGTCAATAATATCAGAAGAGGCAAGGATTGATCTGTCAAAAGACCAATTTCTCAAGGTGTTGTGTGTATAACTGTATAGTTGAGGAAATGGAAGTGTGATTGATTCTTTGCATGACTGATTAGGTGTGTGAGTAACTCCATGGATGAGTGTCTGTATAGGTGTTTGAGTGCATATGATAGTGTTGTATTGATGAGTGACTGTATGAATGAGTGATTCTATGGGTGAATGAGTGAATGTGTGTGCAGACCTAGGAATCAGTGAGTGCGTATGTAGTAACTGGTATTGGTGTGTCAATGGTTTTCAAGAATGGTAGTCTGTATTTAACACTGGGTGTATCAAAGTTTATATTAGAGTGTGAGGGGGTGCATCGTATTATCACATGAATGATATCATCAGTGATGTGATCAGTGATGTCAAATGAGATGTCATCAGTGATGTCATCAGTCATGTCATTTGAGATGTCATCAGTGATGTCATCAGTGATGTCACTGACCATGTCATGAATGATGTAATATGTGACATCATCAGCAGTGGATTGATGGTGGGCAAAATAGAGTTAGTACAACTAACTATATAGGAGCAATTTCAATGGTTTTTTAAATGCTAATTCCTAACTATATAAGGCCTGAAACCTATGGTTTTTTTAAGTGAATTTGCAAGGTTTTCAAAATGCTAATTCCTAACTATATAAGGCCTGAAACCTATGGTTTTTTAAGTGAATTTGCAAGGTTTTTTAAATGCTAATTCCTAACTATAATACTATATAAGGCCTGAAACCTATGGTTTTTAAGTGAATTTGCAAGGTTTTTTAAATGCTAATTCCTAACTATATAAGGCCTGAAACCTAGGGTTTTTTCAGTGAATTTGCAAGGTTTTTCAAAATGCTAATTCCTAACTATATCAGGCGTGAAACCTATATTTTTTTTCAATAAATTTCAAAGGTTTTGTAAATCCTAATTCTATTAGCGGATAACGTTTGTATATGCTATTATCCTTCTGGGACCACCTGAGCAGCCATCGTGTTTCTCAGGAGAAGTGAGGCACAAGAGAGCACAAAACAAGAGTGGAAAACTTGAAAAAGGGGCAGGGTAGAGACCCCCTGACCCTATAGCCCTTCTCAGGGGGTCCCAGAAGGACCACCAAGTGCAAAAACAATTATTTTTTTTTAAATCGCGGGGTACGCACACGGTACGCATACTGTACGCGTACGGTGTGCGTACCCCTCGATTTTTTCAATTATTTTTAATTTTTTTTTGCCCTTGGGGGTCCTTCTGTGCCTGTGTCTAAAAGTCCCCATGGAAATTAACATGGGGAAAACACGTTTTGGGACCCCCCTTTTTCTCAAGCCCCAGTTGGCGAATCCCCCCGAAACTTTCAGGGAAGGAGCGGAGCGTAGATGAGCAAATTTAAGGAAAATGACACGCAGAATCCTCAATCGGCGCCAAAGTTATTCCCAATAGAATGTTGGAGATTTCCTATGGTAACTAGGTCCTAACTATATATACCTACTGGCGACCGCCAGTAGGTAATATATACACAGATATATATATATATATCTATATATATATATATTCACTGAAAAAAACATAGGTTTTAAAAACGTTATAGTTAGAAATTAGCATTTACAAAACCTTAGCAATTCACTGAAAAAAAACATAGGTTTTAAAAATGTTATAGTTACAAAATAGCATTTAAAAAACCTTAGAAATTCACTGAAAAAACCACAGGTTTCAGGCACATTAAAGTTAGTTGGACATTTCACTCATACAAAACAAGAGAAATTCCGCTGTTATAGTTAGTATGGCTGAGATACCCGCCACCCCCTCTCAACACAATCCCCAAATGAGGGAAACCGGAAACAGTTCTTGAAGTTTTTGGAAGTGGGAGGGAGTGACCCTCCCGGCCGTATTTATTAAAACAAAAAATTAAAACATTTAAACATTAATGTACAATTTCATACCACACTGCGATGTTTGGCTAACCTTAACAGATTCTCTAATACAGAGGTTCTCCTAGCCGATCTAACATCCTACAAAACATTTACTTGAAATATTGAAATTGTACATCCTAACGTTTAAGGGCCAACGGCAAGGTCGTAACCGGTGTCAAGATCCCTAACCAGACATACCCCGCCCACTTGGGAGGGGCGACAGCACTGAGGCGTACTCACGTGCAACTACTACAATTTCCCTTGTCTTGACGGGGGCACTTATCAACTCGACGCCAGTTAAAGGTCGTTCGAAGACTCGTGTGAGGTATCTAGAAGGTATCGTAGACCTCCCCCCAACCCCACACAACTTACCGCATCTGCCGTCGCAGATGTCACTGGCCCCGGGAAATTCCCCAGGAGGGGGCTGTAACCCCTCCTACATAGGAAGGGGCCTTGACCGCCTTTCCTCTTCTTCCCGCGACCCATCCTTAGAAGGGACCGCCTCCCCGTTGAGGGGCCAAAGGCCACCTCCCCCGAGCGCTCCCATCCGTGTTGGGTGACGCCCACTCATAGGGATCTTCCAATTAGTGCTCACCGATCATGACCTTACCGCCTACCGACTGAAATAAATACGACAAGTGCTAACTAAACGAAACTACATTGGCCACTATGACCGAAAACCTGTGTCTAAATGGACCTTAAATCCGACATTCTTTAATCATCAACTTGTAACATTATACCAATCTTTATTACACATCAAATATCAACATAACACCAAAACAACCTGAAAACGAAATAGATTAAATGATCAACTTTATTAAAACAACTAGCTGTCCTCAGGGGCTGGTGGGTGGGTCAAAATTGGCTCTTCGTTCCGTCTCGAGCTCACGTGCAGCGGGGAGGTGCAGCTTCAGAGCACAGGAACAAGAGGATGTCTTCTGGTCTTGCGTCTCTTTTTATCCATCTTCAGGGCGGGCGTAAACCCGCCCCTGCCTGCCCCGAGGGCGTGGCCGGCGGCGTCCGTGTCTAGGCCAGCCCACTCAAGGGCGGGAAAAAAGCGCGCCCCGGCTACGCCGCTTCGGGCATACCAGCCGAGACGCGCCTCCTGCCCAAAAATGGCTTCCCGGGGGGATCGAGGCACTCTGCCATACGTTCGGGGGGACCGAGTGGTCGCCCCTTTCCATATGGCTGAGATACCCGCCACCCCCTCTCAACACAATCCCCAAATGAGGGAAACCGGAAACAGTTCTTGAAGTTTTTGGAAGTGGGAGGGAGTGACCCTCCCGGCCGTATTTATTAAAACAAAAAATTAAAACATTTAAACATTAATGTACAATTTCATACCACACTGCGATGTTTGGCTAACCTTAACAGATTCTCTAATACAGAGGTTCTCCTAGCCGATCTAACATCCTACAAAACATTTACTTGAAATATTGAAATTGTACATCCTAACGTTTAAGGGCCAACGGCAAGGTCGTAACCGGTGTCAAGATCCCTAACCAGACATACCCCGCCCACTTGGGAGGGGCGACAGCACTGAGGCGTACTCACGTGCAACTACTACAATTTCCCTTGTCTTGACGGGGGCACTTATCAACTCGACGCCAGTTAAAGGTCGTTCGAAGACTCGTGTGAGGTATCTAGAAGGTATCGTAGACCTCCCCCCAACCCCACACAACTTACCGCATCTGCCGTCGCAGATGTCACTGGCCCCGGGAAATTCCCCAGGAGGGGGCTGTAACCCCTCCTACACAGGAAGGGGCCTTGACCGCCTTTCCTCTTCTTCCGGCGACCCATCCTTAGAAGGGACCGCCTACCCGTTGAGGGGCCAAAGGCCACCTCCCCCGAGCGCTCCCATCCGTGTTGGGTGACGCCCACTCATAGGGATCTTCCAATTAGTGCTCACCGATCATGACCTTACCGCCACAGGCCGGATAGTTGACCGGCTATCCGGACCCCCCAAAAAACTCCTACCTAAAGGTCATGTTTCAAAGATTTCAACCATGCTAAGAGGTCCCCTAAGAACAACTCATTCCCCACCCAAGACAAATGCACACCATCCCCCGAATACATCCTGTCATCATTAATACAGCTATGAGAAATAGAATGCAATGTCCTGGAACGGAACAACCTACTCACTTTATTGTTAAGCTTTCTAACAGAGTGATTCAAAGCAGGTATAGAGATAGCCCCCCGCCACACCTTTCGTGGAATCAAATGGGACCATGCAATTGTGCACCCCGGAACTCTCCTCGCCAACCAACTTACAGTGGAAAGCATTGCCTCCAGGAGTAGTCGTCTACCGACGGTGACCAAATCATTGCCCCCAACATGCACTATTACTATAGACGGCGGTGACCTTGTCCGCCCTAACAAACCCTCAAAGAATGTTTGAAACTGGTCAATACAGAGACCGCCCCTTCCGTAGAAGGACATCCTGTACCCGTATTCCCCAGCTACGTGAATCATGTCACCTGCTTTGAATACGTCCGCGGCACGCCTCACGTATGAGTGGCCCACGACCCACACCTCCTTTTTCACAGCCGGTGATGTCTGACCGCTGGCCCGGTGTAGGGTCGACTGCATAGTCCGCCCCGCCTCGTAGGCTTGCGTAACTGAAACCAAACAAAAAACAAGAAGCGTGAGTACAAAGTACATAATTACAGCTTCACAACATGTGCAACCGCACATATCTTTTATAACAATTGGAGGACCAACGCCCCATTCGTTTCACTTGCTCAACATCAAGACCCCTGGCTG
Source organism: Lissotriton vulgaris (assembly GCF_964263255.1). Classification (NCBI taxonomy): domain Eukaryota; kingdom Metazoa; phylum Chordata; class Amphibia; order Caudata; family Salamandridae; genus Lissotriton; species Lissotriton vulgaris. Next base: position 668,092 of record NW_028246928.1, read on the forward strand.
TAGCTTCTGTAGCAGCCCCTATCCGAAAGGAATGGGTCCCAAATTCGCCCGGGTTCAAGCCCGCAGCGGCAACTGACATCGCAAGCACCCGCTGAAACTGAAATTTCGTCAGTGGGGTGGCGTCCGCGTGTCTTAACAAAGTCCCCCCCCATGATGCCACCCTTCGTGCTAGGTAATCCTCTAAACACTTTACCGGACATATGGAGGACCCAGGAATCCTGCGTACGACGACGCAGTCACCCATCCCATCTTGGTCAGTCTTAGACTTTACAAAGGAGACCGTCATCGTTTCTCCCCTGATCTGAACATGTTCCCGGCACAAACCCCCCGCCACATCCAGTTTGTTCCTTGCAACTAGTTCGCTTACTCGCATTGCTCCGTGAAATGCTAGCGTAAACGCGGCTCGGAACAGCACTGCCTCAAACTGAGATGAACATGTGGCAGGAAGTGTAGCCAACAACTGGGACAATCTATCCAAACCTATCGGGCGCCTTTCATCTACTCTGCGACCCTCAAGGCGTTGCCACCCACGCAGCGCTTTCTGTACAACGAAAGACGCTGTTGGGTCCTGGATAGCGTGTGCTCTGGCAATAAAGGAAATGGCAGCACGATGCCTCTGGGCCGTAGCCACCGATTTCCCAGCCCTACGTAAGGACATCAGGAAATTCACCACCCATTCCTCATGACCCCAAAGTTGCTCTCTATCACTCCCCAAAAAGGCTAAATAGGCCCGAAACGCCCCTTCATATGCCTTCCTCGTCCTTGGTGCTAGACTCTCTCCCACGAGGTGACGAAGTTCGGGGCACCGAGAGACCAGAGAGCTTCGGTAAAGGGTGCCGGCTCCGGGTCCGCTGAGGGAAGGAAACCCGAAAAAGCCTGCATTTGAAAACGAGACAGTGCGTCAGCTGCCTGATTCATCACCCCTGGCACATGTTTTGCTCTGAATAGCACGTTCAATTGCATACATAGTAACACAATTTCTTTAAGCAGTCTTAAGATCAGTTTACAACGTGCTGCCTGACTATTGATGCACTCGACCACGGTCATATTGTCCGACCAAAATATGACCGAGTGATTTTTGAACCCGTCGGGCCATGTTCTCAAGGCCACCAAGATGGGAAACAGTTCGAGGAAAGCAATATTACTCGTCAGACCCCTCTCATGCCACCAAGTCGGCCATCTTTGAGCCGACCATTTCGTGCCGAAAATGGCGCCAAAACCTATGCTTCCCGCAGAATCTGTCCATAGCCCCAGCTCCTCAGAAGACACGGGTGGTTTATTCCAGACGATTCTACCATTGAAATCCGCCAAGAATGTTAACCAAATACGCATGTCCTGGCGGATCTCGGCCGATAGTCTCGTGCGATGATGGCCTTCTTTAAGGCCGACCATCGCTTGGGCAATTGAACGGGAAAAGGGGCGGGCCATTGGTATTACCCTCAGGGCAAAATTCAACTGTCCCACCACTTGCTGTAATTGTTGCAGCGTAACTTTTGATGCATTTATACACAGTTGCAGCGCAGCCCTGAACTTCAACACTTTCTCGGCTGGCAAACGGAAACACCCCTCAATGGAGTCCAACTCGATCCCCAGAAACTCGAGGCAAGTCGTAGGACCCACTGTTTTACCCGGCGCCAATGGCACACCTAACTGTTTCATCAACACACAAAATTCGGCCAAGGCCCGGCCACATTCAAGACCCCTGGCTGCCCCAAGAAATAAGAAATCATCAAGGTAGTGCATTACATCTTGGAAACCCGTTTTCTTTGTGAAAACCCACTGTAGAAAACTACTGAATTTCTCGAAATAAGCACAGGATATAGAACACCCCATTGGCATACACCTATCCATGTAATAACAACCCTGAAACATGAAACCTAGGAGACGCTGGTCGTCTGGGTGTACCGGGAGCAATCGGAACGCTGACTCGATATCTGATTTCGCCATCAGCGCCCCGGGCCCCAGGCGATTCAAAATGGCTACGGCCTCATCGAAAGATGCGTACCGCACCGAACACACTTCTGGATCGATTGCCTCATTTACGGAACGACCTTGTGGAGCTGATAAATTATGAATTAGTCGGAACTCTCCAGGGTCTTTCTTGGGGACTACCCCTAATGGAGAACAAACAAAATTCTGGACTGGGGGTAGACTAAACGGGCCAGCGACCCGACCTCGAGTCACCTCTTTTCGGATCTTATCCCGTACTACGGTTGTATGCTGCAAGACGGAAAGTTGGTTTTTACACTTATCCACACCCTGAAAGTCCCCTACCGGGATGCGGAAACCATACGAAAAACCGTTTCGCAGCACCCCAGCAGAAGTACGATCCGGGTAATCACTGAGCCAAGGGATCATTGCCAGGGTATCAATGGGAGTGGGTAAAGGCGCCCCTCGGACTATATTAGACCTGTTTGGCACCTCCTCTCCCCCCGTTATCACCCGTTCTGGCTCTGCACGAGGTCTCAGGATGGGACGACCCACAACTACTACATTCATGTTTGAATTTACACGATCCCTGCGGTCTCGTACATTTTCCTCTGTTGTAATTAAAACAGAAACCCTTCCTTCCGGTATTGCCGGTAGGTTTCGAGTGATCGTCGGCCCCCGAACCTGATCGAAAGGGCGTCCCCGCATATTGTCGGGAGGATTCACCCACATTACTTCCTACCAACGGCATTTTTAACATCCCTGACTCCTTCATTTTATCCCAGGTCAAGGCATCATAACAATCCCAGGTTAAACTTTTATTATGCTCCTTTTCCTTTCTGAACATATTATCGTAACAAAACCAATGATTACCCTGGTGCGATGTCGAGTACCCCATGATTCGTGATTGGTAGATTGGGAACTCGGAAAGCAACTCAGGCCTACGTTCCCCCAGGATTGATGTAAAGATTCCCCAGGCATTGCCCCAATTGGCGATATTCTCATTCACTTTAAAGGCGGCCATCTTTGCGTATAAGTGTCTGTATGGAGGATTAAGTAGGTGTGTGACTGACTGTTGAGTGAGTTATTACATGTGTCTTATTGAATGCATGGGTTAGTGACTAAACTATGTGAATGTATATATATATATATTCACAGAAAAAACCATAGGTTATAGTGGATATATAGTTAGGAATTTGCATTTACAAAACCTTGAAAATTCAATGAAAAAACCATAGGTTATAGGCCATATATAGTTAGGAATTAGCATTTACAAAACCTTATTTTACTCGCATAAAACCATTGAAATTCCATATATAGTTAGCTAACTATAAGCGCTAACTATATATCGCGCACCCGCAATCCACTGCTGATGATGTCACATATTACATCATTCATGACATGGTCAGTGACATCACTGATGACATCACTGATCACAACATCCAGTGATTGTATGTGTCTGTAAAGTTTAAATATGTTTCACATATTGAAGAATGAGTGGATGTATAAGTGTCTGGATGAAGAATTTAGTAGGTGCATGACTGACTGTATGAGTGAGTGATTAAATGTGTCTCACTGAGTACATGGGTTAGTGACTAAACTGTCTTAATTCGTGCATCAGTATGTTTGATGTTGTGTAAGCTGCTGCATGTGTTGATCAGTAGCTATAAGAGTGGCCATATGGGTTATTGATTGGTTGCCCAAATATTTGAATGGGAGGCTGAGTGTGTGTGTGGGTGGCTGGGAGGTGCGTGACTCTGTGCATAGATGTGTAAGCAGTTGATTCACTAGGAGTATGAGTTCAAGAGTGCATGTGGAAACAGCTATATGGGCGGTTGACTGTGCATGGGTGTGTTGGTGAGTGAATGGATTTCTCATTGCTACATGTGCAAGTAAGTACGTATGTAAAACACAATACATGTGAGAGTTGAGATATATAAATAACTGAACATAAGAGCCAGTGAATGTGTGAGTGGCTGTATCGATCACTGTGAGCTTGTATCAGGGATTATATAAGAGAGTAAATATGTGTTATTATATGTTTGAATAAGTAAGATGTGTATAACTGTATAGTTGAGGAAATGGAGGTGTGATTGATTCTTTGCATGACTGACTAGGTGTGTGAGTAACTCCATGGATGAGTGACAGTCTGTGAGTGTCTGTTTATACTGAGTGTATGTAAGGTTATATTAGAGTCTGAAGAGGTTCATTGTATTATCACATGAGTGATGTGATCAGTGATGACAAATGAGATGTCATCAGTGATGTCATTTGAGTTGTCATCAGTGATGTCATTTGAGATGTCATCATTGATATCATTTGAGTTGTCATCAGTGATGTCATTTGAGATGTCATCAGTGATGTCATCAGTGATGTCACTGACCATGTCATGAATGATGTAATATGTGACATCATCAGCAGTGGATTGCGGGTGCGCGATATATAGTTAGCGCTTATAGTTAGCTAACTATATATGGAATTTCAATGGTTTTATGCGAGTAAAATAAGGTTTTGTAAATGCTAATTCCTAACTATATATGGCCTATAACCTATGGTTTTTTCATTGAATTTTCAAGGTTTTGTAAATGCAAATTCCTAACTATATATCCACTATAACCTATGGTTTTTTCTGTGAATTTCATTGGTTTTTTAATAGCAAATATAAAAAGCTTTAAAATGTCAAGTACGTGATAGATAAAAACATTTTCGTATTTATGCACGCTGATGTGCTTTGAACGCTGCCCCCCCCCTCCCCTCTTTTGCCTTAGTAGTACTCTCTCTTTGCAGATACAGAAGGGTAGTTAACGCAGGCCTTTACCCCCGTTGTAATCCGTCGTACCTCCTTGTCTCTCCATTTGATTGATTGTTATCCAAGCATTTACTGTTTTAGAATTGGTTCTCTTTGGATCATTCTCTATTTACAAACAAGCACAAAGTCGCAATACTCTGTTTAGTCTTTGCAGATAGTGAAAAATCGTGTAAAAAAATAAAATTAATCGAGCAAAATCAGTAGGCCACTAATTGGATCTCTTTTTGACCTCGCTAAAATAGAAACATTAGGAACAACCCTTCTTGAGAAATACGAAAATAGTGAGATGAACTAAGCTCCACACCATGAGGGCTGCAAGACAGCTCGACTCCGCCACCCACACCGCCCAAAATAACGGCAAACCCTATGCAAATATTATAAATATACACAACACACCAGCAAAAAAACAGAGTAAAACATTTTATTAAATAACTATTTACATAACTATTTTATACTTTTTATTACCCGATCCGGCTAGCTCAATCGATCGAGCATGAAACTCATGCACTGATAACAAGCGTTGAGAGTTTGTAGAATGATGTCTTCAGATTTTCCACATATGGTGTACTGGCGCGAACTGGCAGGGGGCGTTTGGATTCTACCCCTTCTCCAAATAAGATTTTCATACGTGAATGTTCGTTCATGCTTTTTGTCCCTGACTTGCTTCCATGTCACTGCCTTACATACATGGCATAAGTCCTGGTTGTCATACTTCAGAGTTCTAAGCAGCTCTTGTAACACTGTTTAAACCTTATTTGCACCTGCTGCAGCTTCACTATTCAAAGTAAGTGGGGTCCATTTGTGGACCTGACTGCATTGGAAAACAATGTGATACGGTGCCTCCCTAAACCGCTTGACGGAGGCCCCCGAGGGGCGGTGAGATGGCGCGGACTGAGAGGGGGCGCTTGGCTCCTGCCCCCTCCCCAAGTCGTGTTGCCCTGGTGAGGCCTGAGATCGCCCCCGGCATAGGCGGCCGGCTCCCGGGGTCCGGCGGAATTTTTTCCCTTTTGAAGAATCTTTCATTCTGGACCTTGTCCCACAATCCGTTTCACCTGAAGACACGCTGTCGTAGGGCGCCCCTTTACCGTTTTAGTTGCCATTCCGCCCGCTTTTGGTACTCTGTGCCTCTTCCGCCATTCAGCTGTTTACCGCTCGCTCTTGCGACTACAACGTCTCGCTCACCATGTAGTTGAGTTGCTCCCGCTCTTAAGATTTGACCGAACTTTTTGGACTGCTGAAAGCGGTTGTATTCCGACCGCTGGTTGGTGGAGACATTTTGACTATATTCTGCACCTGCATTGTCGCGTAATGCGTCATATGACGCGACGCGTTAGCGCACCCGGAAGTGCTCTGGTGCGCAAGGCGCAGCTTCCCGGAAACGATCCAGAGCGCTGCGCAGCGCGTAACGTAAGCATAACAGGTCATGTGACTTGTTAATAAAACTTTTCATTGGTTCATTTTACTTTTCTTTTCCTAATTATGTAAGACTAGGTCATGTGACCTAAAAATAACACTTTTCATTGGATTAAAACATTTTTTTTTTCCCAAACGATGAAAGCCCCACCTTGTTTCTGGATGTTTCAGACTGAAGCTGCCGTCACCATGAGAGCACCACCATCTCGTAGCTCCGTCGTGGCCATTCCGCAAGCAATCATGGCAGCCGCTCCCCACCGGAAGGCCGCGGGAGTCGAGGGCCCCCAAGACTTTTGTACAATCTTCAAGGCTGAGGGGACGCTTTCGAGAATGGAACCCAAGCCCTGGCAGACAAGCGTCCGAGTTCCAAGGTGTCCCAGGGCCATTTTACTGGACCAGGCCCAAATCCGAAGAGCCGGCCGCCATTTTAAGAGTCCTGTGGCAGCCGCCTATCGCTGCACCGCAAGAGTGGGAGCAACTCAACTACATGGTGAGCGAGACGCTGTAGCCGTAAGAGCGGGCGCTAAACAGGTGAATGGCGGAAAAGGCACAGTGTAGCAAAAGCGGGCGGAATGGCGACTGAAACGATAAAGGGGCGCCCCACTACAGCAGACAAGCCTCCGCCATGTGCTTCAAAACTGCATACGTATCTCGTGATATCAAGGTTGGGCAACCAGTACAGAACAAGCAGTTACGAGTCCCATTTACACCGGCGCCATTTTGGGCGCGGCCGGGCAGGTCCAGGACCTACTGAAACATAAAAAATGAGGCTGACGTCTCTGAAGCAGTTCACGAACAGCAGGACATAGCAAATAAACATGAACTCTCTAAAGCTGTTAACTCACTGCAGGACAAAACAAGTGAACCTGAAACCTCTGGAATAATTGTCGCTCAGAAGAACAACACACAAAACTCTGTAGTGTCTGAGGAAAGTAAAACAGAAGGGCACTGTAGTTTCAGACACACTTAACACTAATGACTAAACAAAGATATCGTCTGTTTATAAAGCAGTTATCATCTTGACAGAATTGACAAAGAAGTGTACAGACACCAATGCATCAGCATTCTCGGAGATAACATCTTAAGGAACAAAGAAAGACCTGTTCACTCTTGACACCCCAGGTGCTGTGTATATTGCACTATAGTGCTGCATCGAGAAAACGGGCAACCCTATTGATGTGGATTTTTCATTATTGATTATTGTAAAGAAATTGCGACTCCCCCCTTTAGCAGATTAGCTAAATGTTTGCGTAATTTAGGCATAAAAGTTATATTATTGTTGTTGTTATCGTTATAGTTCTGGTTAATTTCAAAAAATGGTTAAATATATTTACAGTTTTTGTTGCGTTCGTTATATTTAAATGTTAATAAAGTTTTAAAATGTAACTGTCTTGGAGTACTATATTTTTTTAAAAAATCGGGTGAATGGGGCCTTGAATCGGGTTATTGTCATGTGTGGGCTTTGCAAGTGTACTGCTACAAGATCGGACATTTCAAACTCAAATGCACGTTCTTTTTCTTACCTTTCCGAAGCATGGAGCGCAATAGCAGGCAGAGAAAGGGTAACACACACCGCCGCCCCGAGTACTTCACAAATCTTTAAAAGACCATGCGCTTGTTCAATGTGAAGTGGATAACATGGCTAATAGCATTTGCTGGATAATGCATGAATATCGCTGACTTTTCAACGATATTCATGCATTGCGGCCGTTTTTTATCGCATTTGCGATAAACCTTGCTAATAGCAAGGTTTATGTGCGATAAAATTCGCCGATGTGCGGTGATAATTTTTGTCTCTAAACAAGTTAGAGACAAAATTACCGCTAGTTGTTGGTAATATGCCCCCGGGTTTTTCCTTGCAGGAATCGGGAAGCGAAAGACTAGCACTGAAATCAGTAGTCTCACGCCTGAATCGGGAGGGTTGGCATGTCTGGATACTCTACAGCTGGGGTCATAAACTACATTCGCAGGGCTAGGTGATAGCCTAGGTCCGGCCTGGACAATCGGACACAGAGGAAGAGGAGTGTCAGAGGGTGCGGTAGTGAATAGGGTGAAAGGGAGGTGTCGGGCAGGCACAGGGTGTGATTCTCAGACAAGAGCAGCGCAGATGGGGGGGAAGTATATGGCCCATGCATGAGAGAGAGAGCGGGGGTGACCATTGCGTGGGGGAGATGCGTGCGAGGGTGGGGAGCCATGTTTACCGCTAGTTGTTGGTAATATGCCCCCGGGTTTTTCCTTGCAGGAATCGGGAAGCGAAAGACTAGCACTGAAATCAGTAGTCTCACGCCTGAATCGGGAGGGTTGGCATGTCTGGATACTCTACAGCTGGGGTCATAAACTACATTCGCAGGGCTAGGTGATAGCCTAGGTCCGGCCTGGACAATCGGACACAGAGGAAGAGGAGTGTCAGAGAGTGCGGTAGTGAATAGGGTGAAAGGGAGGTGTCGGGCAGGCACAGGGTGTGATTCTCAGACAAGAGCAGCGCAGATGGGGGGAAGTATATGGCCCATGCATGAGAGAGAGAGCGGGGGTGACCATTGCGTGGGGGAGATGCGTGCGAGGGTGGGGAGCCATGCTGAGAATCGGCGGCGTGCAGAGAGTGGCCCTGGTCAAGGCATCTAAAATGGCAGCCGTGCACGACAAAATTGTGGCATTGGACAAAACGCAAGATGGCGCAGACAATGTTTATCAATAAGGATTCATTTATAACAAAATATTTACTCGCAGTGACAAAATGGTGGTCACCACTTCCTGATTTCCATCGAATCGAACGTTAACAAACGTCACGCAGCAAAAAAAAAAAAAAAAAAAAAAACACGCACAGAGCAGTTTTTAGCCATGTTATCCAATGGAAGGTGGATAACACGGCTAAGAGCATTTGCTGGATAATGCATGAATATCGCTGACTTTTCAACGATATTCATGCATTGTGGCCGATGTGCGGCGATAATTTTTGTCTCTAAACAATTAAAACGAAGTACAAAATGGCGAATTCCCGTTTCGCTACCAGTTCGCGGCCCGGGAAACGCTTCTACCGTGAAAAATAATTTTTTTTTTATTTTCCCCACGGGACCCTTTAATAACCCCAACAACAATCCTAGGGGGTCAAGAGGGGGATACCTTGCCCCCTTTCATTAAATTCCCCATTCGTTTTTCACCTCTTCTTCTCTCTCGATCCTACCGAGAGATAAGATGGCGGCCGCTCCGGACTGTCACGCAGCAAAAAAAAAAAAAGCTCACGCACAGCCGCTGGAAGAGATGTATCAACATATATGAGCCTCCTCAGCCACCCTCAGGAAATATAGGGGATTAGGATACGTCTCCCGCACCCCCTTATACCTAGTAATTTAATTAACGAAGCACAAAATGGCGAATTCCCGTTTCGCTACCAGTTCGCGGCCGCGCTTCTACCGTGAAAAATCATTTTTTTTTTATTTTCCCCACGGGACCCTTTAATAACCCCAACAACAATCCTAGGGGGTCAAGAGGGGGATACCTTGCCCCCTTTCATTAAATTCCCCTTTCGTTTTTCACCTCTTCTTCTCTCTCGATCCTACCGAGAGACAAGATGGCGGCCGCTCCGGACTGTTTAGAATGTTGACAGACACCGGAGAGCCAATCAGCTTTCTGCGCGCAAAGTTCCGATAAGCGAAAAGTAAGCGGACCGGATCGCTGCCCGGAGCGCTGTTACAGATATATATCTTGATTTAAACGTTAATTTCTCAAAAACTACTGGAGCACATATATTGAGACCTAGCAAAGGCACATCGGGCTAACAGTCCCTACAATTTTGCCAAGTTTCGTGCAAATCCATTCAGCCGTTCGAGCTAAAAGTGAGTCCAACCGCCCTATGGAAAACTCAATGCAAAAAACGCGTTTTGGGACCCCCCTTTTTTCTCAGCCCCCCCTTGACGAAACCCCACCAAATTTTCAGGAGCTGCTCAGAAACAAAATGTGCCATTTTCCTGAAAATTTCAGCCGATTCCATCCACAAACGCCAAAGTTATTAGACATAGAATTTTCAAAAGTCCCATAGGGAATTTATCCTAACTATATATACCTACTGGCGAACGCCAGTAGGTAATATATATATATATATATATATATATATATATATATATATATATATATATATATATATATATATATATATATATATATATATATATATATGAACATACTAAGATTCCCCCGTGGTCAATTCTTACTTTCTTGTGTGGCAAAGTTCATCAGATTAATCAGTTAACCTTCTTAGTAACATAGGTGCAACAAAATAAGTACTTTCATTTTACATATTTTATTTATTTTCTTTTTCTGTAGTATATCAAAAATATTTTTTTCTTTTTTAGATCATTTCTTGTGTATACATCAAGTTCATAGATATTAATTCTTATTCAATCAATTTTAAAATGCAGTGAAGAATACCATGATCTTTACAGTGTTTTTTTTAATTCAATTATGTCTACAATACAAGACAATAGAACACTGTCTGTCACACACCAACCATCAAACACACTCACTCATTCATACATCTTCACATTTATTCCAATCCCAACAAAAACTATTTCTAAGGTTGAGGTAGCACAGCTGTTGTTTGTGTATTTTCCACGCCAGGTCTACGAGCGTTTCGGTGGGTTGAGACCACCCTCCTCAGGACCAGATCAGAAAGAGTTCTCCTCAGCGTGTGTGTGCAGGGTACCTGAAATTATAAACAAAGTGTGATGTACCTATGGCTTAACCTTTAGTAGAAGGACACATGACTTAATCTCTAGTGCTTGGTATAACAGTTACTTTATACATTTGCTATGAAAGACCACATTGCACCAAGGACAGTTGTGTGGGACAATATTCTTTTTTTATTATCAAGAAAAGAAGATTCATACAAGGTCTGATAAATAGAATCCAATTGCAGTGTGACACAATCACAAGATGTGTTATTGTGTCCTTTAAGGGAGACTAGGAACCAAAAGGACATAATGATAATTCCATCTAAGACATCTAAGGACATATTGCATGTTTTTAGTTCTGAGCTATGTACAGGAGATATTTACAGTTTAATCTCACCTTAGATTAGATGATAACCAGAAGTATCTGGATTCCTTTATATGTGGGTATAAACTTCTCTTTGTGGTGGATAAACAAACAAGCAAGCCCTGAAAAAGAGGGGGCGAGTATATGTTTTTAGGGACTTCTTTTATAGCTCTGTATATCTGGTAGGCTCAAATATTGACAGAAAGAGCGCTCTTACCCCAAATTTTATCATAAGTACATCACTCAGGGAGTATTCCTTATTTTGATTTACGGGGAGGAAGCAGGCGTTTTTTGGTGTAGCTCTCGTGATGAGGCGTCCTAAACGAGATAGGCTCAGATTGTATCATATTATCCTACATAGATATTACTTGAAATTTATACTGCCCAAAATTGCATTTATTGACTGACCTTTACTTTAGACGATAGAGTGCGGTCTTTGGTCCTTTTGTATTCATAATGTATGTTTCAAGTCGATTCCCTTTTGATTTCTCACTTTCCTAATAGGAATGGTCTACAATGAAAGAGTTACATTTTAATATCCTATCTCTGTCTGGTTTGCCATGATGATTACTTTTTTTAAAACACAAGATCCAAGTCTATAGTCTCAGTCCTTCTCCCATATGCAATATGATTTCAGTTATACCCCTGTTTTCCGACGTATGTATATTAATGTGCCATGCACGCTGATGGTTAAAATATGCGTGTTGTAAGCACCCTCGAGTTTACCCATTCTAAATATTGCCGGTCTTTATTGTCGTTCAGTTTACTGCTCTTTACTGATGGTAAAAGGATTAGCTGTCGAGTGGCAATTACAGACAGGGTCCCTAACGGGCATAACTACAAAATAATACTCATGAGGTGAAGTATTAGCTACATGACAATCGTACCTTTTTTGATTAATTCTTTAGATGTGTGTGGTCGTCTTGCCTCTTCTTCCCTGCTCCAACAGGTGTAAACAAGGATTCCTGATATCTGCGCTTTAAATAGATGCTTCAAAATCGTGCGATTTGCGTTTACGGCGTCTCATGATCTGGAAGCAATCCGATCCAATTCTCTCATTCTGACATCCAGGAGTTACACTACCGGTCTACGAATCCGGGCGCCATTTTGGAACAGGTTCAAAGTTTTACTATTAGGTGGCGCAGATATTGTTATCGACAGGATTTAATCATTACAAGAAAACATATGGTTATTGGTAAAGGAGTATTTAGACATAATTCTTGTTTTTAGCTAAAATTGGACTTTGTGATAATACGATTGAATTACACCCTTCTAGCCCAAAGATGTTGTACTTGCGATGTATGTATAAGTAGGCGCCATCTTTGAATAGATTAACGGTATAGTTATCAGATAATACATATAGGATATTTATACCAAAAAAGGGGGGGACTTAATTCTTACAGAGCAGCATTTTTCTCCTTAACAAGGAAAGGGGGTTTAAAGATGAACACGACTGTTGTAATTGGCATCTGAAGGATAAATAGACCTCCCTAATACAATAGGTTTTACTCAAACAGTCTACCAATATCTTGGAAATACAATGAGGGCTAACCATTTTACGTGTGCTTCGTAACAAACCACGCTATATTTTCATTTAGTCCCCGACGTACACTGTCAAATTGGAATATCCAAAAACTCTCTCGTTTTCTGCGGGTATGTTCCATGAGTTGTCCTATTTTGTGTTGCACTTTCTCTAATATACACCACCGCAGTTCTGTCTCATTATGGTTCAAGTCTATGCAGTGTTGCACTAAAGCAGCTGATGTTTTCTTCATTCTCACTGCTGACTTGTGTTCGCTGAATCTAGTGAGAAATTCCCTTCCGGCCTCACCAAGCGAGGCCACTTGGGCATAAGATGGCATAAATGACATTACTACTCCTGCAGTTTGTCAGTGATCTTAGAGTCACTTTACAGTTGTTATATTTCATTGAGTCAGTTATAATTGCGGCATCACAAGCATGGCAGGATCCGCATCTATGGTTGCCCAGTACTGGATTCTGTCATGTTATAGATGTCTAGATACTGCCTATCCTCTGTTTGTTCCTGGTAAGGACTAAGTGATCATTTAAGTTTTTATTCCGTCTGTAGGCCACTAGAGGTTTAGAGGTGAAGGTCTCACTCTCCTCTGTTTCCAGTATACTCCAATTTTTGTTGATTATGTTTTTGATCTTATAGTTCAATGATGAGTGATTAATGACACAAGTTAATCTATCTGAGGGTTTCCGTTTGGTACCACTCAGTAGAGAATCCCGGTCATAGTACTTTGCTCTTTTAAAAGCTTGCCGAATCAATCGATGAGGATAACCTCTTGTGAGTAATCTGGTTTTTAGTGCTTCTCTGTGGCGTTGATATTCCATCAGGTTTGTACAGTTTCGGCATATTCCGAGGAATTCGCCAAATGGTATTGAGTCCTTTTGGCAGTGTGGATGGAAGCTTCCGAACTGGAGAATTGTATTTTTTGCAGTTGGTTTCCGAAAAAGACTTACTTCTAATGCTCCACTACTGCCACTTATCTCTATGTCCAAGAACTCTACCTTGTCTATGTGGTAATTAGAGGTGAATCTAAGATTAGGGTCACTTGAATTTAACCACAATATGTATTCCTTCAATAGGGCCTCAGTACTGCGCCAAACAAAAAAAATATCATCAATGAATCGGCGCCATAGATGGACATTTTCAAAAAAGGGTGCAACCTCATTGTATATATTTCTTAGCTCCCATTCACCCCTATAGGCGTTCGCTATGCTAGGGGCACAAGAAGCTCCCATGCTGGTGCCCTTCACTTGCTTGTAAAGGGCACCATCATAGTCAAAAAAGTTGTTTAGCAGGACAATTTCCAAGCATTGTAGGAATGTCAGTGGCAGCGCCAAATGCAGTGCCCTCTATTTTGGTAATCATATCTCCTGTGTCACGGATGAATGATTCCTATTTTTGTGTCAGTGGGCACAAGAATTTATCCACGTATTTAGACAGTGGCTCCGTATTTGACCGTGGAGATAATCGGTCGCAGAGGGGGGGCTGATTTCATTTTTGTGTGTTTTGTATTGATAGATATACCGTGAACAAGCAGAAAGGTGAAACACGTTGGTAGAGAGCATTTTTGCCAATAAACTAATTCAGCATCCCAGAGTGTCCTGGAGTTTTCTTTGGAAAAAACGAAATAAGGTTACTGGAACCATCCAGGACCGCCACGTTTGGAAGCCCCGGACTGCCAGAGTCTTGTGTCTGAAAATAAAAAATATATATCCATTTACATATATATTATTCACACAACGTGTTTCGACTGCCAGCAGAGCAGTCTTGCTCAGATGTGCATACATCACCACCAGGTTGTCCTTAAAAATGCATGGTAGTCTAATGTGTCGGCCATATTAGAACGTGGTTATACAGAGTCAGTGAGAGTAGTACATGCCATGGTGAATGTATATTATGCCTGATAGCAAATAAATGTGATAGGGTGATCGAAGAGGTTTGGCTTCTACAAATGACGACTACCTCTCCTAAGGCGTTGCCTCCCCCAAACCTCAGACACAGTTCGGGGCAATGACGGAGAGGTGAGTGAAGCCACGAGTTTGTGGTTCCCATTTTCTGAAATACAAGCCTATGTCCCTGTAGTGAATTATTTAGGCACTACCTCCAAAGCCTTGTAGCTTGAGGGCCTGTGGGGTAGCACAGGAGGGAGATGGGTGGAGAGAATGTTCCTCTGAGATAGGATATTTATAAGGGATTCCCGCTAGATAGAAAAGTATAGTTCCTTTTCTGTGTCTGACTTTGGGTTTCCCCTTCCTTTCTTATCCTTAGAGCATGGCCTCCCTTACTCTGAGCTTGGTCCAGGTGAGGTGAGGTAATTTCCCCTGTCAATAAGGGTGAGTAAGGAACCGTGTCGTTTTCCAAAATGATTTACACTGTTGAATATCCAATGTATTTATACCACTTTGCATTTTCTTTTTAGGTGATAGATACACCAGCTGACAGACATGGAGGAATAGGAGTATATATCCTTTATGATGTCACTGTTTTGTTTTCTTTATTACTTTGAGTGTACATTGCACTAGCAGTAGCAAAAGTTTTTAAGAACAGAGGCCCTGAGGAAAGCCAAGGGAGTTAATCCCCGACCTGGCAGAAACACGTCGGCCCCTAAGCAGTCATTTGTTTACACTGCGATTTTGCACTGTTCTAGTTTTTAAACAGAAATAAGCTTACAGCCATTAAAGTTTTCTTACTGTGAGTTCTCCATTCCTTTTTAACTTCACTTTCCCTACACTTTCACTCTTTGTACTGCACTTGATCCCATTTAGTGATCCCACGCATGGTCAGCATGTGATTGTGGGTTTGACCCCAGTCCTGTCAGGCGGATCTGGAATAAGTCTCGAATGATCTAGAGACAATCCAGCCCTGTACTGTGGATGGCCAGATGAGAAAATAAGATCACTAACAAGATTTTGATGGTAATCCATTTCTGGATCTTGGGTCTCACCTACCTTTGCTGGTGGTCATATGCGTTGGATTTGTAAACTCTGTAAGATGACTATGTAGTTATTAAAACTATTACTTTGATGACTAAATAATCAGTATAGTCCTTAGAGCACTTTCGTCTCTTTTGTGATTTCAGACCCCCAGGGTTTTGTGTATTCAAATTATGTATAATAGTGGATAATAACCTGGGTAGGTCTCTAATTTCCCTTAGACCCTCCAACCCCCGTTCGTGTTTTATTAGCAAATAAACAAAGCCAAATGCACAAACGGCAATAAGGACAGTTAGCCAGGTAGTTAAATCAATTGTTAATTGCAAATTGGCACCCCACTGGTGAAGGCTAGCTGTCAGGGCCAAAGTTCTCCAAAAGGTTACAATGCAAATGCCAACCTAGACCAAAGAACATCAACCGGTAGGCCAGTAGGCCTGTAGGCCTGTAGACATAGTGCCAAAATAGCGCAGCTTTCAATGATTATTCCTATGCAATATGGGGAGGTCTAATATGTTTGGTAATGTTACGATTGTCAAAATAATTACTCAAGAGGGAGTCACGGGTACTGGACAAGTGTCCCGACTCAAGTTAACAGTAACTGCAAAATGCATCACTTTCCCCTAAAATTTGCAACCGAAACAAATCATGTATGATTCTTATCTGGAATCCCAGAAGTGAAGATGAAGAAAAGGGTAGGGAGGCCTGTGCAGGTGAGTTTGTAGTGAAGGGTCCCTTCCTTTCCTTCTACAAAGAAGAAAACAAAAGAAAAGTTAGCATCAAAGTGCAAAGTGATAAACACTTAATGTATGTCTATACATACAAACTGTGCAGGCTTCATTCTCATTGCAGATGGAGGAAATAACATATTCCCATTAAATGGTGCTATCTACAGGGACTGCCATGGGCTTGTGCTTCACACCGAGCTTTGCCAACCTGTTCATGGGCCTGTGGGAGTCGGAACTGTACCAGAGCCCAGAGTTTGTACAAGACCTTGGACGAGTTGTAGTATGGCTCAGATACATAGATGACTTCTTCATTATTTGGAAAGGTACTGAGAAACTGGCCACTCAACTCTCCAACACTCTACTCCACTCCACGTCACTCCACTGTACTTCATTCTCCACTTGACACTCCACTCTACGGCACTCTACTCTACTCTGCTCTATGCTACTTCACTCTGCTACACTCTACTCCACACTATTTCACAGTAGAACTGTGTACCCTATGACACTCTACTTGACATCACGTCACTCCACTCTGTGGCATTCCACTCCACTCTATGCCCCTCCACCCGTAAGCCATTGCAGGTGTTGTACAGCGCAAGTAGGCATCAGGAGAAAAAATATTTGCTCACCTAAGAATCACACCCTTTTACTTTGGAGAAATCAAATGCAATGGTGATAAGTGTCAAACACTTCCTGTTTCCTACAATTGACATAACTCTAAGCCAATGAAAGGCTAAATTGCACTACTATCTCAATACTATTACAGTACTCGTAAAGTACAAAAACACAACCTGCAGTTACAATACTAACACATATACCATCAAATAAAGAAATAGACACCAAACCCTGGATCCATATTTTGAAACAAAATAATTTTATGGTGTTTACCATTTTCCAGAAGTACTGCAGCGAGGAACCATTATTGAATGCACAATGATGACACAGATGATGCTGACGTTCCTAATGAACATGAACTACTTGGAAAGTACTGCTGTGCCCCAAAAACTTTACAAAAAATACCATAATAGACAACATTAAATGATCATAAAGCAATTTTGGGGACAAAATAGAAGCATACAAATTCAAAGAAAAAAAAAGTTATCAGATTCGTTATTAGTTATGATAAAGGTCATTTAGAATTTGTATACAAAAAGAATGTTAACCACACAAACCTAACAAATTAAAATGTTAGAATTTTAACAGAGTTATAATTGCTGCACCACCTAAATCTTTTTAGAACTTGCTCACCTCCATACTGAATGTTGTGAACTCGCTAGGCACACTAAATCAACTATAACTCGTGCCATCACCATGCACTGCTGATACTCCTTGATTATTACATCAGTTATAACATGTTCAATCATAAAATTCATAAGAAGACATATGCCATCTCAAATACTATCATTTATAACAACACTTTCCATGGTGGGAGAGTGATTTATAGTTGATTTAGTCTGCCTACCAAGTTCACAACACTCTGTATGGAGGTGCGCAACTTATAGACAGTTTTGGGTGGTGCGATGTGATGCATCCCACAAAGTTATACATTTTTTAAATCATCACTTACCTGTTGCAGTCATTTTAAGACTGAGCGGATCAAGCAGGTCCTACTTTCAGTCAATGATGTCAGCCCAGCAGTGTGCAACTTGTAGATGGATGCAGGGAATGCAGATGTGGTGGGTACATACGGCACCACACTGACTATACGAGAGTGTACAATCCACAAATCTATACCACTAGCATGGCCTGTTACTGCCAACTTGAAGTAGAGGTGGTGCCACACATTCATTACAAGCGGTGCCACATCCTCAGAAGTAATGCACACGCGTAGCCATGGGAGCTGAAGGACAGGGGCACTCAGTCACTGCTATGCTATGACTGAGAGGTCTGGTTGTTGGAAAATAATATCAATCAGACAGGCAAAGAAAAAAATGAAAAATGAATATACAGGGAAAATAAAGAAGAACATAGAAATAAAAGAATGGGACAGGTGGGAAGGAAAGCTAGGAAAGGCAGACAAGAGCAGACTGGAGTTTGAAGTTGCACACTCTAGCAAAAATGGCTGTTCATGCGAGACCCGTCGAGCAATTTTTAGCACAAAATGCAACCTTAGTCATGAGGTGTGAGGATGGCGTTTTGTGCTATAACATGCAATTTAATATTAATCTTGCTGATATTTCACATAGTTTCAGCAGAATAAATGATGCCATTTTTAGGTCTCGCCTAGCGTTCACAGCGCGAATGTGCTGCCATCGCTTTGCGAGTCATGCAGTATACACTATAGCTGGAAGCTTCGTGGAAGTTCTGCCCACTCTCCACCCATATTTGTCATTGGCTTTTCTCCTAAATGCTGCCTTCCAATTTGTTGAATCCTTGTTAGTCTCTCCTTATGACGAGCCTGTTGTCATTTGTGTCCTTCCATGGCTATTGACCCCTTTACTGACAGCACTATTTTCATCTTGTGCCTCCTCCCCCTCCCCCAGTCGGTGCCTTCTCCCCCTCCCCCTGCACTCCCGCTTGTGCCTTCTCGCTGCTGCACTCCCGTTTTCAATGCAATAGGTCTCACATGAATGCGCGTCCTATTGCATTGCAAATGCTTGTGTTCTGTTCCTGTACATCCAATTGAAATGAGTGTTGCGTGTTTCAGGGCAGCTTGGTGCCATGGTAGATTTAGTTAAGGCTGGGAGAGGAGCTGCCGTCAGTTCAACAAGGGGAAGCGGTCTCGTGATATGCGAGTTGATGTAGCAGGCGTTACCGCAGAGACAGTGAATGGGTTAAGGGGTCAGGCGGAAATGGGAGGTGCCTGCTCCGCTTCAGCTGCAGGCATAAAAAGTTTGGAAATGCTTCTGGACTGGGGTACTGTTGTCATTGCAGCCAGAGCTAGGGGTGTTCTTGCCGTCCTGTTAACAAACGCCAAAGCAGGAGGTGTTGTACCTAGTTCCTGGGTAGCCTTTGTTTCTTCTCTGTGTACTATCGGCTTTGGGATCAGAAAAAGGTACAATATTTAATATCCGCTGAAATCTTTTGGGCAGAATTCACTTTTATGGGGACATTGTTATAAACGAAACCATTTTTTTAAATGGAGTCTGACTCTGCACCGCTTTCACGGCCAGTTCCCAAAAAAGGTTGATTCAGAGATGTCCTACTCTCATTATAGGGAACACTTACCTTTCAAATTGATGCCTATAAGAAGATGCAGAGCGAGTACCTCATGAAAGTATGACAGAACTTCTGCTGTTTTTTTCTATACTTCGATGGTCTGTAATGTTGAGTACCCTACGCGGCCATCGAGACATTGTTCTCAACCCGGTAAGTCTACTACCCTCATGCCCGTAGCCGCTCCTGTTATACAGGCCACCTAACTAACTAACGATGCAATTCTTCCTCAGTGGATTGTGGTGATTTATCCGACCGCCCCCCGCGAACAAGAAGGTATCTCTGCCATCGTCTGCTGTCTGCGCGGGACACAGGAATAGTTCCTACCCCTCCTCCAAACTTGGGTATGACTCTCCTTTCTAGTCACCTAAATTCCTATTTTCCGACCCAACTTTCAGCACTAACCTTCCCTCCCTTTACAGCCCAACTAGCGTTATTAAACGCGCTGCTTCCAAGGATGACTTTCGCATGAGATCTCCAGTCTCTGACCTCCCCACAAACACACAGTGTTCATGCACGCCTTGAGGCATCTACCCATCAAAAGGTATATTTTCACTCGCTGCTCATGTATTCACCGCCTGCTAGCCGTCACTGCCAACGTGCTATCAGCTCTGACCCACAGTCCATTGAAATCACTGCCTGTTCGCCGTCACTATCAAGTTGAAGTCACTTTACACCCCCTCCCTCAGCGACTCAGCAATTGAGGTATACCTGACACGCCACTTAGAGCCCTTCAAATAGCTCCAATGCTTGTGGGCTTTACTCTACCAATGTCGTATCCAGCAATTGGTCAGGCTGGCGCCCTCCTCACTAGCACGGAGACCCCAGCCAATAACTATTCAATTAGTGACCCACTCCCCCACTCAACCTCGGGAGTGGTAAGTGCACCAGGCACCACAAAAACTCTTTTTCCCCACCTATTTTTTTAAAAAATTAGGACGCCCTCGCTGGAACCTCACCACTGTGAATCCGATTGTTAAACAACGTGGCTCTGCTGACGTCTCGAAACTAAAACTGCAATCTCTTTTTTGTTCCTTTTCCCTGTTTCCTCCTTAACAGGCGTATATATTGTACAACCAGGCAATTATATTGTTAAGTCCTGAAGATGATCCCATTTTAATTTGAGCACGGGATCGAAACGTCGACTCCTTTTAAGTAGACATACTGCTGATCACTGTACATTATTGTTTGTATGTGCTGTCCAGTTTGCTCACTCTTTTTGCCTGAAGAACCTTTCCTCTGATTTCCTTCCTCTCTATTCTTAATTCTCTAGTATGGTGCAGGACTGTGCCTTACTGCAAAAATTGTTTGTTGCTAAATGTATTTAAACTGTCAATCATTTGGATTCCTCTATATTAAATTCCCTGCCCGGCTGGGCAAGGAAAATATATAGCAGCCTATTGTGGTCTATGTAGCCTTTGTTCTTTATATTCCTTTTCAGCTTTGGACCCTTGTTTTTCTTAATAATTGATACCCATGGTCCACAGCTACCAATTGGGTCCCCCTTGTTTCCTTAATAAACTGTAATGTTGAGTGGCAGCACAGAGACCTGTGGTTGATAAGGGTTTTTCGACCCAAGACTTTCTGCGTTTAAAAGACAGCCATGTTTCCAGCGAACACAGATTTAATTTGAAACCGTTATTATTCACAACTGTAATTTCTTTCACAAGTGACAGTGACATTTTCTCCCCAACGGTTGGATCTTGACCAGGTCAATGCCTTTTATGTAGATCGTTGATCTCTGTTCCACAAGTGGTTTCTAAACATGGACCTCTGAGTAGTCATATCCGTTTGTAAAGGCCCTGGAAAGGCAATCAAAGAAATCTCTTAAATAGGGGTGGACACACCTTAACCACAAGACCCAGATGAGATTTTTCTTAGCCCAGTGATTTGAGTAATGGTTGTGCATAATCCCATTAGAGGGAACCCCTTCATTTTATATAAAAGATATAATTGGTCGCTCTAATGATTAGTGTGTGTGTATATATATATATATATATATTCACTGAAAAAAACATAGGTTTCACACCAGTTATAGTTAGGAATTAGCATTTAAAAAACCTATTAAATTTCAAAGGTTTTTTTAATGCTAATTCCTAACTATATAAGACCTGAAAGCCCACCAGGAATCTCCAGTATGCGCCAGGGGACTGCATTGCAGAGAGGTGTAATGAGGCTATGCCCCTTGTTACACCTCTCTGCAACGCAGCCCCTTGCCGCGTTTGCAGAGGGGGAACTAATTCCCCTTGCATACTGGGGGTCCATGGGGGCCAACTAGCCCACCAGGAGCCTCCAGTATGCGCCAGGGGGCTGCATTGCAGAGAGGTGTAATAAGGCCACACCCTTTGTACACCTCTCTGCAATGCAGGCCACTGGCGCGTTTGCAGAGGGGGGACTAATTCCCCTTGCATACTGGGGGTCCCTGGGTCATATCTGCCCAAACACCGATATTCCGAACGATTGAAAATGACTTTTCTTGAGAAACATTTGGATTTGGATTATCATGTCCTATACTTTGGAATTTTTGAAAGACTGACTTTGAGGATGCTATAAATTACTCAAGTCTGCCCGAATTATATGGGTAAAATTGATACCTAGTCACTTTGAATAAGAATGTACTTACGTCTCGTCTAACATTTGGAAGAAATATCTAGTTATATGACAACAGATACCGACATAACTTGAAGGAAATAAGAACGCCCTGAAGAAGTTCTGTTTCGGCTGGCTGTGGTACATAACGTTAAGGAAAATAAAAGCATTTGAATATACCTCAAGATTCAGCGCTTCAATAAGGACTCTAAGTGATATGATTTGATTTGACTCATTGTGCAAGTGGTGCTGTGCCAAACTTTGGAATATTCTCCACTACTCTCTACTACTTACTCTCTCCTACTCCACTACTCTCAAATACTCACTCTCTTTTACTCATTTTCTACTACTCTTCTACTCTCTACTACTCTCTCTCTACTACTCACTCCCTACTACTCGTTACTCACTACTCCCTACTACTCACTATCTACTACTCTCTACTACTCACTCTCTACTACTATCTCTCTCTACTACTCACACTTTACTACTCACTACTACTCTCTACTACTCTCTACTACTCACTCTCTACTTCTCACTCTCTACTACTATCTACTACTCACTCTCTACTACTCACTCTACTACTCACTCTCTACTACTCTCTACTACTCACTCTCTACTACTCTCTCTCTACTAGGCTCTACTACTCACTCTACTACTCACTCTCGACTACTCTCTACTATTCTCTCTGCTACTCACTCTCTACTACTCTCTACTACTCACTCTCTACTACTCTCTATTACTCACTCTTTACTACTCCCTACTACTCACTCCCTACTGCTCTCTACTACTCACTCTACTACTTACTCTCTACTACTCTCTACTACTCACTCTCCACTACTCACTCTCTACTACTCTCTACTTCTCACTCTACTATTCACTCTACTACTCTCTACTACTCACTCTCTGCTACTCTCTCTACTGCTCTCTACTACTCTCTACTACTCACTCTCTACTCTCTATTACTGACTTCCTACTCTCTACCTCTCTCTACTTCTCTCTCTACTAGTCTCTACCTCTCTACCGCTACCTCTCTACCTCTACCTCTCTACCTCTACACCTCTACCTCTCTACCTCTCTCTACACACACACATATACACATATATGCATATATATGCATATGCATTTATATATATGTATGTGTATGTATATATATATTAAAAAAAATATATATATATTTTTTTTAAAACAACTACTTTTTTTTAAACTGTCATTCTTTTTCTCCAGGGTACGCTCCCCGGTACGCTCCCCGGTGCGTAAAAAAAATCCTAACTATAACTACCTACTGGCGACCGCCAGTAGGTAATATATAAATATATATATATATATATATACACAGATATATATATATATATATATATATATATATATATATATATATATATATATCTAGCGGCATGAATTTAGCTGAAACAAGAATAGATCTTTACAAATTCATCAGAAAGATCAAACTCGCCAAACTATTTATCGACAAACCAAACATGGCTACCTACAGGAGAACAATTATACAACCAACTTTTCAAACTCCTATTGAAGATGTTGAACATTTTGTCAATCTTATGGAATTAAGCCAAGCACCCCAGGAAGGAGGTGGACATGTACAAGCATATTTTGTACAATTAGGAGCTGGAATCTCCAACATGAAACCAAAGTCCAGATTCTATCCACAACTACCACCTGGAAACAAAATTGACTTTTTTCAGGAATGTGTTGTAAAAGATCTTTACCAACTAAATACACCATTCACTAAAGATAATTTAACCAGACAAGAACGCCAGGCCCTAAACTCGCTACAACAGGATAACACAATCGAAATCAAAATTGCTGATAAGGGTGGAAACGTCGTTATTCTGGATAAGGAGGCTTACATGCGGGAAGCCTATTCACAACTCCAAAACACAGAATATTATGAACGACTTAAAACCAACCCTTTACCGAAACTGAAAGAAGAATTGGACAGAAAACTAGATTTATGGCTCTCACAAAAACTACTGGATCCTGATGAACATAAATATTTACAAACCAAACATCCCAAAATGGCAACAATTTATTTCCTGCCGAAAGTTCACAAACATGCCACTAGACCACCAGGCAGACCCATAATCTCTGCCAAAGGGGCATAATTGGAACCCATTGCCAATTACATCGATGTATTCCTTTTACCTTACGTAAAGAGCTTAACATCATACATAAAGGATACGGGCGACATGCTCAGAAGACTACAGGACACTCCATGGCAACCCACGTACAAATTAATAACAATGGACGTAATATCGCTCTATTCTAACATTGAAAACAAAATCGGTATGGAGGCATGTAAAGCCTTCCTTAAGTACAGAAGTATACAACTCGCTGATCACAATAATATGTTGCTAGAGATGATTTCTATGTGCCTGGAGCAAAACATCTTCTTATTCGGAAATGAAATCTTTCGACAAGCAAAAGGCACTGCGATGGGCTTTTCCTTTAGCCCTTCGTATCCCTGTCTAACAATGGGACAATGGGAAAAGACATGGGCATGGAGATCAGAAAATGACCAAGCAGTCCAAAAAACCATAGCATGATTGAGATATATTGACGATTTGCTACTAATATGGGAAGGAACAAATGAGGAATTTGAAAGGTATTTCAAAATTTTGAACAACTCCAATTTTGGTTTACACTTTACTTACACGATCAGTGATTCCAGGGTCGTGTTTCTAGACACGGAAATCTTTGTCAAAGATAATGTATTACATACCACGCTACACCGCAAAAGTACAGCGACAAATGCGGTGCTACATGCGCAAAGTTTTCACCAACCCAGCCTCTTACAAAATATCCCGTATGGAGAGTTCCTCCGGATCAAAAGAATTTGTTCAAATGATAATGACTGGCAAAAACATCAGGATTTGGCAAAAACCAGATTCTTAAAAAGAAAATACAATCCTACTTGGATACAAATTGCCTCCAATCGTTCTACCATGATCAATAGAACTGAGTTATTGAAGGACAAACAAAAACCAACAGAGGTTGAATCAGAAAAAATACGCTTTATCACCACTCATTCAACGGCCAACCAAGCAATTACAAGGATTCTTAAAAAAAACTGGCATATTCTTCACATGGACCCCACAGTGTCTCAAATTGTTGGTGATCACCCCAATATAACTTACCGAAGGGCAAAGAACTTAAAGGACAAACTGATTCACAGCCATTTTCAAGAGCAAAAAAAACCAGAAGCCTGGCATAGGCCGAAAGGATTTTACAAATGTTCAGGATGCAAAGTATGCTGCATCGCAAAGACAACTAAAGAAATAAAAATGGCCAACAAGAAAACATGGAAAATTGAACAATTAATTAATTGCAAAACTCAATTTGTGATATACGCCCTGGAATGCCCATGCTCCCAAAAATATATTGGTAGCACCAAAAAAGAACTGAAACTCCGAATTTTGGAGCATGTTCGTGCAACCATCAACTGTGATCGCAGCAATGCCATGGCCAGACACATAGAAAAAGAACATAAGGGTGATTGGAAATCCCTATCTTTCTATGGAATCGAAAGCGTTGGACCTAATCGAAGAGGTGGAGATTGTGAACTGGTGTTGAGGCAAAAGGAGTCCAAACATATCATGAACTTTCGGACCCTGAGCCCGTTTGGGCATAATCAGGATGAAGAACTGCATTGCCACCTGTAGAGCAGTTTTGATATATCTATCAGACAGGAAGTGATGCTAGCTCTATTTTTAACTTACTGAATTCACATTTAATTTGCTTTTTATCTTGGACATATGTAAATGTGTAGTTTAAAATGCTCAATTAAGTGCTAATGTATGAACCAAAATACATAATAGCTTTTTGCCCACTGGAGGGCTTAATGATGCCTGAACACGCATGACTAATATTCTTTTTCATAAAATTGTCCCTCGGTTGTACATATGCAAAATGAAATGAATGCACACAGAATTTACCCACTAGAGGGTCTTAATATGTTTGTGGTTTATTAAGGTTATGAATCAACATACCTATAACGTATTCATGATTAATACTGACAGGGTTGTTAATTGTCTGTGTTATTTTGTGTTCAAACAGATAAAATCCATAATAACGGTTTTTGCTAATTTATAAAAACTACATGTCCCAGAAACACCATGGTACAAACAGGAAGTGATGTAACTTCATAGTGTTTACCCCTTTTCACTTTTGTTTATTTAATACAAACTGTTTCCAAAACACACTAACCTGTGAGCAAGGTCTCCGTAGAGACCGAAACGCGTTAGGTTTTGCTGGATGCTGTACTAATAAAGAAAAGAAAATTGCGAATTTACTCTAAACCCGGTGTGGTTTCCTGATTTCAGCACACGGGAGTGCATGAGGAAAAACCTTCCTTTGTGGAAAAACTGAATGATATATCTATATCTATATATATACAGATATATATATATATCTATATATATATATATATATATATAGATATATATATATATATCTCTATCTATCTATCTATCTATCTATCTATCTATATATATCTATCTATATATCTATATATATATATATATATATATATATATATATATATATTACCTACTGGCTGTCGCCAGTAGGTATATATAGTTAGGATTTTTTCCCTATGGGATTTTTGAAAATTCTATGTCTAATAACTTTGGCGTTTGTGGACGGAATCGGCTGAAATTTTCAGGAAAATGGCACATTTTGTTTCTGAGCAGCCCTTGAAAATTTGGGGGGGTTTCGTCAAGGGGGGGGCCGAGAAAAAAGGGGGGCCCCAAAACGCGTTTTTCCCATGTTAATTTCCATAGGGCGGTTGGCCTCACTTTTAGCTCGAACGGCTGAATGGATTTGCACAAAAAAGGCAAAATTGTAGGGACTGTTAGCCCGATGTGCCTTTGCTAGGTCTCAATATATGTGCTTCAGTGGATTTTGAGAAATGAACGTTCAAAAAAAGATATATATCTGTAACAGCGCTCCGGGCTGCGCTCCAGTTCGCGTACTTTTCGCGAAACGGAACTTTGCGATGCGAAGCTGATTGGCTTTCCGGTGTCTGTCAACATTCTAAACAGTCCGGAGCGGCCGCCATCTTGTCTCTCGGTAAGATCAAGAGAGAAGAAGAGGTGAAAAACGAAGGGGGAATTTAATGAAAGGGGGCAAGGTAGACCCCTCTTGACCCCCTAGGAATGATGTTGGGGTTATTAAAGGGTCCCGTGGGGAAAATAAAAAAAATGATTTTTCACGGTAGAAGCGCTTCCCGGGCCGCGAACTGGGCCGCAAACTGGTAGCGAAACGGGAATTCGCCATTTTGTGTTTCGTTTTAATTAAATTACTAGGTATAAGGGGGTGCGGGAGACGTATCCTGATCCCTTATGTTTTCTGAGGGTGGCCAGGGAGGCTCATATATGTTGATACATGTCTTCCAGCGGCTGTGCGTGAGGGTTTTTTTTTTTTGCTGCGTGACGTCTGTTAACGTTCGATTCGATGGAAACCAGGAAGTGTTGACCACCAATTTGTCACTGCGATAAAATATTTTGTTATAAATGAATCCTTATTGATAAATATTGTCTGCGCCATCTTGCTTTTTTAACAATGCCACACTTTTGTCGTGCACGGCAGCCATTTTAGATGCCTTGACCAGACCCACTATCTGCATGCCGTCGATTCTCAGCACGGCTCCCCACCCTCGCAATCATCTCCCCCACGCACTGGTCACCCCCGCTCTCTCTCTCATGCATGGGCCATAAACTTCCCCCCATCTGCGCTGCTCTTCCCTGAGAATCACACCCTGTGCCTGCCCGACACCTCCCTTTCACCCTATTCACTACCGCACCCTCTGACACTCCTCTTCCTCTGTGTCCGATTGTCCAGGCCGGTCCCAGGCTATCACCTAGCCCTGCGGATGTAGTTTATGGCCCCAGCTGTAGAGAATCCAGACACGCCAACCCTCCCGATTCAGGCGTGAGACTACCGATTTCACTGCTAGTCTCCCGCCTCCCGATTCCTGCAAGCAAAAACCCGATTCCTCGGGGGTTTCAGCTGACAGGGATTGGTATTGTGTTACGTGCTAATTCTTCCAGGAAACGTCAGAGGGCCGATGCAGGGGCTCTAGAAGGGGTGATAAACCATTTAAGCCTCATTAACAAGCGCATGGTCTTTTAAAGATCTGTGAAGTACTCGGGCGGCGGTGTGTGTGTGCCCTCTTTCAGGAGCGGGCGGGGGGGGGCACTGCCAGCAACTTGCCAGGCCAGGCAGTGTTCAACACTTGCATCACCCTTTCTCTGCCTGCTATTGCGCTCCATGCTTCGGAAAGGTAAGAAAAAGAACGTGCATTTGAGTTTGAAATGTCCGATCCTGTAGCAGCACACTTCCAAAGCCCACACATGACAATAACCCGATTCAAGGCCCCATTCACCCGATTTTTAAAAAATATATAGCACTCCAAGAAAGTAGTAGGATTATAAAACTTTATTAACTTATAAATATATAGAACGCAACAAAAACTGTAAATACATTTAAACATTTTTTGGAAAAAAGAAGCAACAATGGTCAGTAGCTGTCTTTTGTGCGAATAGTCCCAAGGCAACACAACGTGCTGAGTTCTAGACGGCACCCAGGTGATGTTACCTGGGTGCTGCACTGGTTTTTGGTTTCCTACAATGCAGCTCAGAAAAACAGCGTGGGGCGTCCCGGGTGGTGCGGGGGGAGGCCTGGTCAGTAGCGGTCTGTTGTGCGAATAGTCCCAAGGCAGCAGAACGCGCTGAGATGTGGATGGCACCCAGGTGATGTCCAGTAACTTGCCGCACTGGTTTTGGTATCCTACAATGCTGCTCCGAAAAACGGCGTGGGGCGCCCCGGGGGGGGGGCGTGGGGGAGGCGGCGTGAACGGGCTTCCCCAGGTGGAGGCTCGTCTGCTGTACTGGGGCACCCCTTTACCGTTTCAGTTGCCATTCCGCCCGCTTTTGCTACACTGTGCCTCATCCTCCATTCAGCTGTTTATCGCCCGCTCTTGCGGCTACAGCGTCTCGCTCACCATGTAGTTGAGTTGCGCCCACTCTTGCGGTGCAGCGATAGGCGGCTGCCATAGGACTCTTAAAATGGCGGACAGCTCTTCGGATTTGGGCCTGGTCCACTAAAATGGCCCTGGGACACCTTGGAACTCGGATGCTTGCCTGCTAGGGCTTGGGCTCCATTCTCGAAAGCGTCCCCTCAGCCGTGAAGATTCTACAAAAGTCTTGGGGGCCCTCGACTCCTGCAGGCTTCCGGTGGGGAGCGGCTGCCATGATTGCTCGCGGTATGACCACGACGGAGCCACGAGATGGTGGTGCTTTCATGCTGACGCCAGCTTCAGTCTGAAACATCCAGAAACAAGGTGGGGCTTTCATCGTTTGGGAAAAAAAAATGTTCTAAACCAATGAAAAGTGTTATTTTTAGGTCATATGACCAAGCCTTCCGTCATTAGGAAACAAAAAGTAAAATGAACCAATGAAAAGTTTTATAAACAAGTCACATGACCTGTTATGCGGCATAGGGCTACAAAAAGCGTAGAAAATCTGTTGGCACGTGAGGCGGCGTCAGTAGCGGACCGATGTGCGAATAGGCCGAAGGTAGCACAATGCGCCGAGATCCGGATGGCACCGAGTTGTGTCCAGCAAGTTGCTGCACTGGTGTGGCTATCCTACAATGCTGCGCCGAAAGTCGGCGTGGGGCGCCCCGTTGGCCTGTGAGGTCGCGTCAGTCAGTGGGGGCTGTGCGTCTCCCCCAAGATGGAGGCTCCTCGGCTGCAGTGGGGCGCCCCTTAGCGTTTCACTCGCCGTCTAACTGAGTTGCGTCCGCACTTGCGGCTACAGTAGGCCGAAGGCAGCACAGCGCGCCGAGATCTGGATGGCACCGAGGTGGTGTCCAGCAAGTTGCTGCACTGGTGTGGCCATCCTACAATGCTGCGCCGAAAGACGGCGTGTCCAGCTGAGTTCCGGTCACTCTTGCGGTACAGTGACTCGAACGCGCCGAGATCCGGATGACACCGAGGTGGTGTCCAGCAAGTTGCTGCACTGGTGTGGCCATCCTACAATGCTGCGCCGAAAGTCGGCGTGGGGTGCCCCGTTGGCTTATGAGGTGATGTCAGTAGTGGACCGATGTGTGAATAGGTCAGAACCAGCACAAGGCGCCAAGATCCGGATGGCAAGTCCTGGATGTTGAGTGCCATAGTTGAGAGTTCTGAGCAGTGTTTGTAACACTGTCTGAAGCTTATTTGCACCTGCTGCAGCTTCACTATTGCCCTGGTGTGGCCAAAGATCGCCCATGACATAGGCGGCCGGCTCCCGAGGTCCGGCGGAACTTTTTTCCTTTTCCTTTCTGCATCTTGTCACACAATCCGTTTGACCTGAAGACACGACCAGGTCCCTGAATGTGTGCAGGGGGACGCTATTGATTGAATCAAAATGGCGGCTTCACACAAAGCTGAGTCAAGCGTTGCTGTTGATGCTATACAGACAAAAATTGGTTTTCAGTTTGTACATTCTTCAGGATTTTTTTTTCAATCCAAGGCTGATTGAGAGTTTGTAGAACAATGGCTTCAGATTTTCAACATACTACTCTTCAACATTCTTCCTAAATGTAACAATGTGAGACTCACTAGGAGAACGGCTGTTTATCTTTCCTTTCAAAATGCTGCCAACAATATTTTCTGAATGGAAGACACCATTTTGTAGCATAAAGGGCCGAAAGGGGTTCTGGTCTGGCCGATGGTTGGTGGAGACATTTTGACTATATCTTGGACCTGCCCGGCCTCGCCCAAAATGGCGCCGGTATAAATGGGACTCGTAACTCCTTGTTGTGTACTGGTTG
This sequence comes from Lissotriton vulgaris, assembly GCF_964263255.1. Lineage (NCBI taxonomy): Eukaryota > Metazoa > Chordata > Amphibia > Caudata > Salamandridae > Lissotriton > Lissotriton vulgaris. The sequence goes on from NW_028246928.1 coordinate 699,043, forward strand.
AACAACCTTGATATCACGAGATATGAATGCAGTTTTGATGCTCATGGCGGGCGGGGACGAGAATTGATTGAATATTTCGACATCCCTATTGATATTAAGTTCTGATGTGTTATTGATTACTGTACTATTGAAAGTTCGAATTAACGTCACCCATGGTACTTTGCCCGCAAATGTATATCTAGATAATTTTTTTGTAAGTGGCCCTGTCGTATTTTAATTACAAAATGTACGTCCACCGATTCCGCAACTGTTAGACACCTTAGTTCTTGCAACCTAATGGCCCGCTCGTTACGTTCCTCTACAATGTAAATGTCTCCTTATCATATACGATTTCAGTTTGCTCCGTGGCCGGCCCACGTGGTTATAGGCCCGTATTTGTATACTGACATTTTCACAATAAAGGTTTTTAAAACAAAACATGGTAGTAGTATTTACATTGGTAAAGTTTTTACTTTTAGTCACTGTTTTCGAATCAGTAAAAGGCAATTGAAATAAAGCAGTCCAATTACATGACGGATAAAAGGTATAATACGTAGGAACGCAGTAAAGATAAATGGTCAAGGGCAGTTGTGTTTTCCACTCCTGCAACATAAAGTGATCGATAAGAATCTGATAATCAGGCGTATCGGCGACTAAGACAGCAGGCCGAGCCTCTTTTACTCAACGGCTCCGTCATGGGACGAAGAAACGCCCTTTTTCTCGAAAAAGGAATATATTTTACTTGCAGGATAGTTGTAAATTTTCCGGGAAAGTACATTAGCCTGGAACATTATAACATATATGTTTAAAAAAAAATAATGTTCGAAACCAATAAAAAGCGTAATTTTTAGGTCATTTGACCAAGCTTTTCATCATTAAAATAACAAAAGTAAAATGAACCAATGAAAAGTTTTATTAACAAGTCACATGACCTGTTATGCTTACGTTACGCACTGAGCCCCGGATCGCTTCCGGGAAGCTGCGCTTCGCGCACCGGAGCACTTCCGGGTGCGCTAACGCGGCGTGTCATATAACGCATTACGCGACAACGTAGGTCAAGAATATAGTCAAAATGTCTCCACCAACCAGCGTCCGGAACACAACCCCTTTCAGCAGTCCAAAAAGTTCTGTTAAATGACAACAGAGGGGACAGGCAACAAGAACCATCAGTCAAAGAGGGGAGGGCAAGTTCTTCTCTACCGGGTCATGTTGGGGCGCTACCGGAACTGATCGAATTGGTAGTCTACAGTGTTTCTGGATGTTTCAGACTGATGCTGGCATCAGCATGAGAGCACCACCATCTCGTAGCTCTGTCGTGGCCATTCCACGAGCAATCATGGCAGCCGCTCCCCACCAGAAGCCTGCGGGAGTCGGGGGCCCCCAAGACTTTTGTAGAATCTTCACGGCTGAGGGGACGCTTTCGAGAATGGGACCCAAGCCCTAGCAGGCAAGCGTCCGAGTTCCAAGGTGTCCCAGGGCCATTTTAGTGGACCACGTCCAAATCTGAAGAGCCGGCCGCCATTTTGAGAGTCCTGTGGCAGCCGCCTGTCGTTGCATCGCAAGAGCGGGAGCAACTCAACTACATGGTGAGCGAGACGCTGTAGTCGCAAGAGCGGGCGGTAAACAGCTGAATGGCGGAAGAGGCACAGTGTAGCAAAAGCGGGCGGAATGGCAACTAAAACGGTAAAGGGGCGCCCCACTACAGCGTGTCTTCAGGTCAAACGGATTGTGGGACAAGGTCCAGAATAGAAGAGTCATCAAAAGGCAAAAAGTTCAGCCGGACCCGGGGAGCCGGCCGCCTATGTCGGGGGCGATCTCAGGCTACATCAGTGCTATAAGACTTGGGGAGGGGGTCGGAGCCAAGCGTCTTCTCCGAGTCCGTGCCATCACACTGCCCCTCGGGGGCCTCCGTCAAGCGGTTTAGGGAGGTACCATATCACATTGTTTTCAAATACTGTCAGGTCCACAAACGACCCTCACTTACTTTGAGAATAGTGAAGCTGCAGTAGGTGCAAATAAGCTTCAGACAGTGTTACAAGCGCTGCTCAGAACTCTGAACTATGGCACCCAACATCCAGAACTTATACCATTTGAGAATGGCAGTGACATCGAAGCAACTCAGGGACCAAAACCATTAACGTACTTTCACGTATGAAAATCTTACTTGGGGAGGGGGCAGGAGCCAAGCGCCCCCTCCCAGTCCGCTCCACCACACCGTATGTTGAAAATCTGAAGCCATCGTTCTACAAACTCAACCAACCTTGGATGGAAAAATATAGAAGAATGTACAAACTGAAAACCAGTTTTGGTCTGCATAGCATCAGCAGCAACGCTTGCTATCAGAGTGCATGAGTTTCATGCTCGATCGATTGAGCTAGCCGGATCGGGCAACAAAAAGTATAAAATAGTTATGTAAATAGTTATTTAATAAAATGTTTTACCCTCTTACTTTGCTGGTGTGTTGTATATATTTTTAATATTTGCATAGGGTTTTCATTATTTTGGGCGGGGTGTCAAGTCAAGTCAAGTCAAAACATTTATATAGCGCACTACATACCCAGAGGGTTTCAAGGCGCTTAGGAAGGGGAGGTGGATTATTTGTCAAATATCCACGTTTTAAGCTGCTTTCTGAACGCTAGGTGATTCTGGGTGAGGCGAAGGTAAGCGGGGAGTGAGTTCCAAGTTTTGGCAACCAGGTATGAGAAGGATCTGCCTCCCATGGTGGTCTTGTTGATGCGAGGTACAGTGGCGAAGGCTTGGCTGGAAGAGCGGAGTTGGCGGGAGGGGGTGTAGAAGGACAGTCGAGAGTTGAGGCAATCTGGTCCGATGTCGTAGAGTGATTTGTGTGCGTGGGTGAGCAGTCGGAAAGTGATCCTCTTATTGACGGGTAGCCAGTGGAGGTCTTTAAGGTGACCGGAGATGTGTTCGTTGCGTGGGATGTCTAATATGAGCCTGGCTGAGGCGTTTTGGATTCGTTGTAGTTTCTTCTGGAGTTTCGCGGTGGTACCTGCGTAGAGGGTGTTTCCGTAGTCCAGTCGGCTCGTGACTAGAGCGTGGGTGACTGTTTTCCTTGTTTCGGGGGGGATCCAGCGAAATGTTTTTCTGAGCATGCGAAGAATGTTAAAGCAGGAAGAGGATACGGCGCTGACTTGTCTGTTCATTGAGAGTGAAGAATCCAGGATGACGCCAAGGTTCCGTGCGTGGTCTGTCGGGATGGGTGCATTTCCGAGGGCTTCCGGCCACCAGGAGTCGTCCCATGCAGAGGGGGATTTACCTAAGATGAGGACTTCTGTTTTGTCTGAGTTCAGTTTCAGACGGCTTTGTTTCATCCATTCGGCGACTTCTTTCATTCCTTCGTGTAGGTTAGTTTTAGCGGTGCTGGGGTCCTTGGTGAGAGATAGGATCAGTTGAGTGTCATCCGCGTAAGAGATGATGTTGAGGTTGTGTTGGCGGGCGATGGCCGCGAGGGGGCTCATGTATACGTTGAAGAGGGTGGGACTGAGTGAGGATCCTTGTGGTATGCCGCAGATGATTTCGGAGGCCTCGGACTTGAATGGTGGGAGGCGGACTCTCTGGGTTCTTCCGGTGAGGAACGAGGTGATCCATTCCAGTGCCTTACCTTGGATTCCGATGTTTCTGAGGCGTTGTAAAAGGGTGCTGTGGCAGACTGTGTCGAAGGCTGCAGAGAGGTCGAGGAGGATGAGGGCGACTGTGTCTCCATTGTCCAGTAGAGTTCGAATGTCGTCTGTTGCTGCGATGAGGGCGGTCTCAGTGCTGTGTTTGGCTCGGAAGCCAGATTGTGAGGGGTCGAGTGATTTGTTGTCTTCGAGGAAGGCGGCGAGCTGGTTGTTGACAGCTTTCTCGATGACTTTGGCCGGGAATGGAAGAAGCGAGATGGGGCGGTAGTTTTTGAGTTCGGTGGGGTCTGCTGTTGGTTTTTTCAGAAGGGCGGTGAGTTCAGCGTGTTTCCAGTCTTCTGGGAAGGTAGCGGAGTTGAAGGAGCAGTTGATGACGTCTCGGAGGTGCGGAGCTATGACGGAGTCTGCTTTGTTGAAGATGTGGTGGGGGCATGGGTCTGTGGGGGATCCAGAGTGGATGGAATTCATCAGGCGGATGGTGTCCTCAGTGGAGATTGGGTTCCAGGCGTTAAGGGTGTTAACGGGGGGAAGATGGTCAGTTGATGGTAGGGTGGGTTGGCTTCCGGGTTGGTTGTCAAAGCTGTTGTGGATGTCAGCAATCTTGTTGTGGAAAAAAGAGGCTAGGGAATCGCAGAGGGTTTGAGAGGGGGTGATGTCGTTGGAGTTGGCCGAGGGGTTGGAAAATTCCTTGACGATGTTGAAAAGTTCCTTGCTGTTGTGGGCGTTGTTGTCAAGTCGATCTTTGAATGCTGTTTTCTTGGCTTTTCGGATCAGTTGGTGGTGAGTACGGATGGCGCTTTTGAAGGCGTCCTTGTTGCTGGTGGATGGGTCTTTTTTCCAGGCCTTTTCAAGGGAGCGGCACAGTTTCTTGGATTTCTTGAGGTCGTCGTTGAACCATGAAGCCTTCTTGATGCCAAGTTTGTGTTGACGTTTTTCCAGTGGTGCTAAGGTTTCGGCGGTGTTGGATAACCAAAGGGTGAGGTTGGAGGCGGCTTCGTTGGCATTAGAAGAGAGGGCTGGGGAGGTTTGAAGGAGTGATGTGGAGATCTGCTCTGTGGTGATTTTGTTCCAGTTTCTTTGTAGAGTTGGTTGGAGGTGGATGATGGGTTTCGGCTTGTTGTAGGTGAAGTGAACGCAGCTGTGGTCAGTCCAGAGGAGATCTGTAGTGTGGCTGAAGGAGACATGGTTGCTGGAGGTGAAGATGGGATCGAGAGTGTGACCTGCGATGTGGGTGGGGGAGGTGACCAGTTGTTTAAGTCCGAGGTTGGCGAGGTTGTCTAAGAGGGTGGCGGTGTTGCGGTCGTTGCTCTTTTCAAGGTGGAAGTTGAGGTCTCCCAGAAGGATGTAGTCTTTGGAGGGGAGCGCGTGTGGGGTGATGAAGTCTGTGATGTCTTCACTGAATTTTGCGCGTGGTCCTGGTGGTCTGTAGAGGAGGGTGCCTCTGAGTGTGGTCTTGGGGTCGATGTGGATCTGGAAGTGAAGGTGTTCGGAGTTAGCGAGGTTGGCGTCGGAGCTGGTGGTGATGCGGATGGATTTCTTATGGACGATAGCGATTCCTCCTCCTGTATGGTCGGTGCGGTCCTTGCGAGTGATCTTATAGTCTTCAGGGATAGCGATGGCGATGTCAGGGGCGGAGGACGAGCCGAGCTGTCTTGCAGCCCTCATGGTGTGGAGCTCAGTTCATCTCACTATTTTCGTATTTCTCATGAAGGGTTGTTCCTAATGTTTCTATTTTAGCGAGGTCAAAAAGAGATCCCATTAGTGGCCTATTGATTTTGCTCGATTACTTTTATTTTTTTACACGATTTTTTACTATCTGCAAAGAATAAACAGAGTATTGCGACTTTGTGCTTGTTTGTAAATAGAGAATGAACCAAAGAGAATCAATTGTAAAACAGTAAATGCTTGGATAACAATCAATCAAATGGAGAGGGAAACAGGCACGACGGATTACAACGAGGCAAAGGCCTGCGTTAACTACCCTTCACTATCTGCAAAGAGAGAGTACTACTAAGAGAAAAGAGGGGAGGGGGGGGCAGCGTTCAAAGCACATCAGCGTGCATAAACACGAAAAAGTTTTTACCTATCACGTACTTGACATTTGACAGCTTTTGATATTTGCTATTAAAAAACCATTGAAATTCACGGAAAAAAACATAGGTTTTAGGCCATATATAGTTAGGAATTTGCATTTACAAATCCTTGAAAATTCACTGAAAAAACCATAGGTTATAGACCATATATAGTTAGGAATTCGCATTTACAAAACCTTGAAAATTCACTGAAAAAACCATAGGTTATAGACCATATATAGTTAGGAATTCGCATTTACAAAACCTTATTTTACTCACACAAAACCATTGAAATTCCATATATAGTTAGTTGCACTAACTATATATCGCGCACCCGCAATCCACTGCTGATGATGTCACATATTACATCATTCATGACATGGTCAGTGACATCACTGATGACATCACTGATGACATCTCAAATGACATCACTGATGACATCTCAAATCCATCACTGATGACATCACTGATGACATCTCATTTGACATTACTGATCACATCACTGATGATATCATTCATGTGATAATACGAAGAACCTCTTCAGACTCTAATATAACCTTAGATACAATCAGTGTAAACAGACACTCACAGACTGTCACTCATCCATGGAGTTACTCACACACCTAGTCAGTCATGCAAAGAATCAATCACACCTCCATTTCCTCAACTATACAGTTATACAAACTTTACTTATTCAAAGATATACTAACACATATTTACTCTCTTATACAATCCCTGATACAAGTTCACAATGATCCATACAGCCACTCACACATTCACTGCCTCTTATGCACAGTTATTTATATATGTCAACTCTCACATGTACTGTGTTTTACATATGTACTTACTTTGACATGTAGCACTGAGATATCCATTCACTCACCAATACACTCATGCACACAGTCAACCGCCCATACAGCTGTTTCCACATGCACTTTTGAAACCATACATCTAGTGAATCAACTGCTCACACATCTATGCACAGAGTCATACACCTCCCAGCCACCCACACACACACTCAGTCTCCCATACAAATACTTGGGCAACCAATCAATAACCCATATAGTTACTCATATAGCTACTTATCAACACATGCAACAGTTTACAGAACAACAGACATAATGATGCACAAATTAAGACAGTTTAGTCACTAACCCATGCACTCAGTGAGACACATTTAATCACTCACTCGTACAGTCAGTCATGCACCTACTAAATCCTTCATCCAGACACTTATACATCCACTCATTCTTCAATATGTAAGACATATTTTAACTTTACAGAAACATACAGTCACTGGATGTTGTCATCAGTGATGTCATCAGTGATGTCATTTGAGATGTCATCAGTGATGTCATCAGTGATGTCACTGACCATGTCATGAATGATGTAATATGTGGCATCATCAGCAGTGGATTGCGGGTGCGCGATATATAGTTAGTGCAACTAACTATATATGGAATTTCAATGGTTTTGTGTGAGTAAAATAAGGTTTTGTAAATGCGAATTCCTAACTATATATGGTCTATAACCTATGGTTTTTTCAGTGAATTTTCAAGGTTTTGTAAATGCGAATTCCTAACTATATATGGTCTATAACCTATGGTTTTTTCAGTGAATTTTCAAGGTTTTGTAAATGCAAATTCCTAACTATATATGGCCTAAAACCTATGGTTTTTTCTGTGAATATATATATATATATATATATATAGATATATATATATATCTATCTATATATATATATATATATATATATATATATATATATATATATATATATATATATATATATATATATATATATATATATATATATATATATATATATTCGAAATAGGATTCCAGTTGTTTTAGTTCCACACTGAAAGCATCCAGGCACTCACGAGCAGAGATATAACAAAGCTTATTTTATTTCAGCAATTTCATCTACGCGTTTCGGGAGTCAAGCTCCCTTGATCACGATGTTTTTGCGTATGTCTGAGCAATCACTTTTCAAACATGGGCAAGGTGATAAAAACCAAAAAGGGACTCACAAAGGAACACACTGTTGATGTAAATACAGCGGCCATTTTGACATTTTCCCAATACATTTAAGAGAGGTATTCTGATGTATAAAGCATTATGAATCCACACTTTACACAGCATTTATAAGGGAATATTTGAAACTGTTCTCAATAAAGGAGACATTTCCAACAAAATCCCTAAAAAAGAACCGTTTCAGATTTTTTAAAAGTGCAAGTGCATATTTTCATTTCAGTGAAATGCGTTGGCTTAAATGTACGACAGTACACAAATTGACTAAGGCAAGTGCCTTTTTACATCAAAGCCAAACCCTATCTGTAAAGTGAGGAAAATTCATCTATACCCCTCATATTGTCAAAACATCACGATGCATTCAATTTTGGCACAGTTCAGTTCCAAGTGAATATGTTCTGGCTCTAACAATCAAGATACATTCCTTGTGCTCGTGGGAACATTGCATGTTGTAATGCTGTCAATCAATTCAACCTTATTACAATCATAAAGTGCAAGTGCTTTAGTTAATAGACCATTATATACTGTAAACAATTAGACTGGGTATTGCACTGGAAAGATAGAAAGTGCTAGTGCTTGAGCAGTACTTATTGTATCACATAAAGTGCTAATGTTACTAAGTTTTCCACAGTATTTAAAAACTGTGCATCACCACCTTCGGATACATTTCTATAAAACGATTGGGGAATATCCTAGTTTTAGTACAAAAGTGCATGTGCTCTAACTTCAAATACAGTACTTCATTGATGTAAACATTTCACTCAAATTGCACATTCCCAAATATCATTCAAAGTGTCAGTGCATATCACAGAACAAAAACAGCATTACTTCATTGCAACAAAATTTAACCCTGAGCCAACGTCTTTAAAAGACAAAAAACCACCTCTTCACATGAAAGTACAAAAGGTAAAAGCTCAGATTTAGACCATTAAAATCACAAAGAAATTTTCATCTAAAAGAGAGTTCAACGATGAAAAAAATCTTAACATACGGTTCAGGAATTGTCAAGGATTTAGAAAACAGTTCATAATATTTACATGTCAACTCAGGCAAGTATAAAGGTCTTCATCCACGTTCAGGCCCTGCAGCTCCTTACAATCAAATTCTAGTATGAAGTAAGTCTCCAATCTCCTCAACTCACTTTTTCTATCCCCCCTCTTTTCTTTTTTGGGACTTCTGCAATACAAGAGTATTGCAGACCTTCGGGGTTGCTTTGATGGTAAAGCTCAAAATGTCAGGCCACAGGGTAAGACCTATCCTGGTTGACTATTGCTCTTCTATGCTGCAAAATCCGTTGGTGTACAGGTAAAATTGTACTTCCGATATAGATCTTAGGACAAGGACATTGTAAAAGGTACACAACAAATTCACTTTTACATGTTATGGTGCTTTTTATTTTTACAGTTTTATTAAAAGTTGTTTTAAACTCTGTGCGATTCATACCATGTAGGCATGCTTTGCACTTAAAACACTTTTTAAAACTAGGTTTTGGCCTCAGCCAATCAGCATTGCTCTTACGTTTATCTACAAAATCACTACGGACAATTAGATCTTTTAGTGACTTGGATTTTCTATAGGTGATCTCAGGGTTATTCTTCACCTTAGAACCCAACACTGGATCGTTTCTGATTAGATACCAATGTTTCCTTAGTATTGATCTAACTTCCTTGTGTTTAGTGTTGTAAGTAGTGATAAATCTAGAGCTGCCACGATTTAATTGTTTTGAATTTGATTTACGAGTTCTTGACGGCTCAAAAAGTAGGGACTGTCTAGTCAGTTTTTTAGCTTTGCTAGCAGCACCTTTAAGGATTGTTTTGCTGTAACCCCTTTCTAGGAATCTCTGAGTCATCTCCTCTTCGATGGTGTTAAACTGTTCATCACTACTGCATGTCCGTCTGGCCCTATAGTATTCCCCAAATGGAATGCTCCTTATTAATGCAGTTCGATGGGCACTTTCTGCGTGAAGTATTGAATTCCCGGCAGTCTGTTTACGGAACACAGTGGTTTCTAATTTATTGTTCACAGGGGTTATTCTAATATCGAGGAAGTCAATTGAAACCTTACTACAGTTTCCCACAAATTCCAAATTTAAAGAATTTTGGTTGATCTCCTCAATGAATAAGCCGATTGATGCCTCCGTGCCCTGCCACAGCACGAAGACATCATCGATGTATCGTACCCACAGAAGGATATGCTCCGACCAATGATCAAGCGGGCCCCCTCTGAGCACCTGTTCCTCCCAGTAGCCGAGATGAAGGTTGGCGTAACTGGGGGCAAAACAGGTGCCCATCGCGGTCCCCCGTTCCTGAATGTAAAGATCATTTCCAAAAAGAAAAATGTTCTTAGATAAACACCATTCCATGATCTCTAGAATCATCCTATTTTGTGATGCAAGGCGTATTGGTCTTCTATTCAAATAGTGCTCACAAGCCTTTAAACCGTCAATGTGTCTTATACTCGTATATAGAGTAGAGATGTCCAATGTCAAAAGGACCATACTAGTGGGGTCCCAACAAATATCAAAAATACATTTCAAAAAGTCAGTAGAGTCTTTTATATATGATGGAAGTGTTCTGACAATAGGATTCAGAAAATAGTCTATATATCTGGATGCTTTCTCGAATAGGCTCCCACAAGACGAGATGATGGGCCTCCCTGGTGGACTAGTGGGATTTTTATGGATCTTAGGCAACATCTAGAAGACCGGAATCACCGGATTATCCTGTTTAATATATTTATGTTCATCCCAACTTAATAAACCAGATTCTTTCCAGTGATCCACTCTTCCAGTAAATTCTCTGACAACGCTCTCATATTCCTTAGAACTTATTCGTTTGTAACAGCTGTGGTCAGATAGTTGACCCATGGCCTCCTTTTTGTATTGTTCCTTTCCCCAGAGTACCACATTTCCTCCTTTATCGGAGGGTTTCACCAGGAGTCCATCCTCCATTTGTAAGTTTTTTTACTGTTTTGTGAAAATTAGCTTTCTTCGGATTCATCTTACATTTCTTTTGATTTTCTTGCAAATATAAACTCTTGAGATCTCTGGTTACATTCTCCCCAAATAGGTCTACATTATCTTTCATCGTTTGTGGTAAAAATTTAGATGTAGCTCTAAATGGAGTATGATCTTCAATTAACATACCATTTCCTAAGTCAGAACTAACAATTTTTTCTTCCAAGGAGGTGTCATCCATTAACGTTATCATATCTTCTAAAGCTGGCAATTCGTTTACAGTGAGGGAAGGTAGTGTAGTGTTCAGTTCCATTTCTGGGCTCAGAGCAGCATTACTATTTTTAGTTGCATGCATTTTATTAAGTTTAAGTTTCCTAATATATTTGTAGAGGTCCATCCTACTGTTAGGATAATTAAAATCATTGGTATCACAGTAGGAGAGCCCCAACTTTAGGATTGTCTCATCGTCACTTGTTAATTTCACTGAGCTCAGATTAATAATTGTTGTGTCTTCTTTGGTAGTGTTGGCAACATTTACTGCTTCTTGCTGTTCGAGCGCAGAGATCTTTTTGTTTGCCAACCTTGTACTCCTCCTGTAACCTACCCCCCTCTTCTTTGTCTTCTTTTCCGCGGCCCCTTCCCCAACCTCTTCCTCTCCCCATGCGATGGTCCGACTGTTGTTCCATGATCATAAAACGGACCTCATCCGTTACCGGCAACCGTACATCATTTGGTCCTCTTCGGTTGCCATCATCCGACTCCTGTTCTGAGCCTGTCCCAGAGCTCGCATCACTTTGCATAGGTGTTTGTTGTGTGTTCTGACCGCTGAAAATCTTCTGTCGTCTGACTATGTCGAATTTCTTCGCGAATGTGTAAATTCGCCCAGTTTCATAGTCTATGCGATCTCTTATAAATTTCGTTGCCTTCCTATCTTTAATGCGTTTCTCATATTTCTCAAGTTTTGGCTTCAGGTCAGATTTGAATTTTTCAATCCTTGTTTTATCATCATGCTTCTCCAATAATTCACTCAGTTCTTTGATTTTATCTATTACTTCTAAACGCTCCTTTTCTGCGTATTTCAGAAGTATCTGCATCATATTTTTGGAGCTTCCAGCACTATTTTCAGCCCACTCTTCGAGCATTCCAATGTCCGGGTTTTCAGAGGAGGGGGAAATCATTATGCGGAGTCCCCGCGGAATTCGGTTCACATGTAGGTAACGTCTCAATGATGCCACCTTCCACCAACGGGATATTTCTCTCTTTTTTAGTTTCTCTAAAGATTGCAAATTCTTCGTTAGATCCGGATTACCCACAGGTGCAGCTGCGCCTGCTTTCTCCGGTCTTGGCTGAGCAGAATCTTCGAACAGTTTCTCTGCCTCGAGTTCCCTCGCCGCATATTCTTCTGCACTCATTATTATAGCTTTTAGCAATGCTCGTCCGGTAGTACACCCTGGTTGAATTGCTCCTTCGAGTTTTCCAAGGGAAACGGAGTTCTAAGATCGAACCCCGACCAGGGAAATAATGCCCCAGAAACCGGCTCCGGTGAACTCAGTCGCGAACCTTCAAAACAACATGCGTGTGTAAGTGATAGCGAGTCGGGCTGACTTACCAGAAACCGCCGAGACCCTCCGATCCCTGGGTTACAGGAAGCCGCCTTCCTCAGCTCCACCGTTCACGCACTAATCACCGGTCCACTGTGTCCTTACGGGGGGCGCGCCTGTCTTCGTTTTGTTTTGTTTTGTTTGACGATACAAACTGGCGTGCTTCCAAAACGCCGGCGGTGCCTGGTTCTGCGTCGCTCTGTATTCGAAATAGGATTCCAGTTGTTTTAGTTCCACACTGAAAGCATCCAGGCACTCACGAGCAGAGATATAACAAAGCTTATTTTATTTCAGCAATTTCATCTACGCATTTCAGGAGTCAAGCTCCCTTGATCACAATGTTTTTGCGTATGTCTGAGCAATCACTTTTCAAACATGGGCAAGGTGATAAAAACCAAAAAGGGACTCACAAAGGAACACACTGTTGATGTAAATACAGTGGCCATTTTGACATTTTCCCAATATATTTAAGAGAGGTATTCCGATGTATAAAGCATTATGAATCCACACTTTACACAGCATTTATAAGGAAATATTTGAAACTGTTCTCAATAAAGGAGACATTTCCAACAAAATCCCTAAAAAAGAACCGTTTCAGATTTTTTAAAAGTGCAAGTGCATATTTTCAGGCTGGATGGCAGAACATCGTGAGTGCTCCTCTAAAGCTTCAGGCAATTTGAGGGAAATCTATACACGGCTGCCTGCGCCGTGGGAGGAAGCACCATCATCGGCTGGGGCCCAATGTTTCTCCCAGTAGTTTGAGGCCGTAAATCTAAACTTATCAGGACATGAAAACGGTACGATGCTCAAACATGCAAATTAAGCTGACTTTTGAAGTCTGTGGCTCACTTAGAGCTTATAATGGAACATAATTGTAAACGCATGCATGAACTTACTCAAAGTAATTAATTTACCTGCACAAGATGACTGCATGCCCCAAAATGCATCCGGGGAAAGAGTAACACCCACACGCCCATGGAGGGCGGGCATGCTTAATAAAACACCGGAAATGAAATGTGAAGGTCTCAGGTGTGCTGTATGTTTGCCCAGGAAGAAGGGGCTTGAGGCCCCGAAACGCGTAGGCAGAGAAAAGAAACACGCATTTCAAAGGCTGGCTGCATTTTTCAGGCTGGATGGCAGAACATCGTGAGTGCTCCTCTAAAGCTTCAGGCAATTTGAGGGAAATCTATACACGGCTGCCTGCGCCGTGGGAGGAAGCACCATCATCGGCTGGGGCCAAATGTTTCTCCCAGTAGTTTGAGGCCGTAAATCTGAACTTATCAGGCCATGAAAACGGTATGATGCTCAAACATGCAAATTAAGCTGACTTTTGAAGTCTGTGGCTCACTTAGAGCTTATAATGGAACATAATTGTAAACGCATGCATGAACTTACTCAAAGTAATTAATTTACCTGCACAAGATGACTGCATGCCCCAAAATGCATCCGGGGAAAGAGTAACACCCACACGCCCATGGAGGGCGGGCATGCTTAATAAAACACCGGAAATGAAATGTGAAGGTCTCAGGTGTGCTGTTTGTTTGCCCAGGAAGAAGGGGCTTGAGGCCCCGAAACGCGTAGGCAGAGAAAAGAAACACGCATTTCAAAGGCTGGCTGCATTGTTCAGGCTGGATGGCAGAACATCGTGAGTGCTCCTCTAAAGCTTCAGGCAATTTGAGGGAAATATATATATATATATATATATATACACAGATATTACCTACTGGCGTTCGCCAGTAGGTAGTTATAGTTAGGACCTAGCTACCATAGGAAATCCGCAACATTCTATTGGGAATAACTTTGGCGCCGGTTGAGGAATTTGTGTGTCATTTTCCAAAATTTTGGCCAGCTCTGCTCCCCTCATTTCCTGAAAGTTTCGGGGGGATTCGTCAAGTGGGGGCTGAGAAAAAAGGGGGGTCCCAAAAGGTGTTTTCCCATGCAATTTTCCATTGGACGTTCTGACACGGCTACAGCTTGAACCACTGAACGGAATTACGCCAAACTGTTGTTGTGGTATATGGAACCCATACCATAGTCTCTGAGGAAAGCAGAAACAGATTTATCCACATGTTTCCTTGCTTTCTCAATCTGTGGACAAAATTGGTTGGACCAGTTCCATTTTTGCCTTTGGCATATATTAGAATATACCAAGGCAGTTTTTGGAAAAATTGACATTAGTTGCCCAAAGATGTCCTTTAAAAGCATTTCCAGACCTACCCCAGTCAAAGTGCCCAGGTCATTGCCACCACAGTGCACAATTATGAGGTCAGGGTGTGGTAGATGCATAAAGGATTTTACCAATGGTATCAATTGCTGACTTCTCAATCATCTTTGTCCAATCCACACAATGTCCACATTTGGTAAATCAAGGTTGCGGAAATAGCGCTCTTGCTGCGCTCGGGTGAGCTAACCGGTGCGCGCACCCTGAGCGCTCCGAGACAAAATGATTAAAAAAAACTAACTTGAAAAATACATTGGAAAAAAAATTTTGAAAAAAAAATAATCATTTTTAATAGTTAAAAAAAAAGCTAATAAAAAAAATTTCAAAATCGTAGGTTACAAACTCGACATACAAAGGAATTAGCTTTTAAAAAACCTTTGAAATTCACTGAAAAAACCATAGGTTTCACAATCGTTATAGTTAGGAATTAGCATTTAAAAAACCTTTGGAATTCACTGAAAAAAACATAGGTTTCACACCAGTTATAGTTAGCGGAACATTTTACTCATACAAAACCATTGAAATTCCCACGTTATAGTTAGTTGGACTCACTATAACTCGCGCGCCCGCAATCCACTGCTGATGATGTCACATATTGCATCATTCATGACATGGTCAGTGACATCACTGATGACATCTCACATTTTTAATAAGTGCATGGAAAAAACTGGAATAAAAAAAAAAATTAACTATGATACTGTTTATATTTCTGAATTTTTAAGATTATGAAATTATCGCTTATTTTACTTTTACTGTATTACTATAACTGACATTTTAAATTGTGCATTCTCTTTTGGTAAAGATTTTAAATAATCAATCAATAAACATATCGATCACATCTCAAATGACATCACTGATGACATCACTGATGACATCATCCATGTGATAATATAATGCACCTCCTCACACTCTAATCTAACCTTTGATACATCCAGTGTTGAATACAGACTACCATTCCTGGAATCATTGACACACCAATACTAGTTACTACATACACACTCAGTAATTCCTAAGTCTACACACACATCCACTCATTCACCCATACAATCACTCATACATACAGTCAGTCATCAATACAACACAATCATATGCACTCATGCACCTATACAGACACTGACACACTGACACTCATCCATGGAGTTACTCACAAACCTAGTCAGTCATGCAAAGAATCAATCACACTCCCATTTCCTCATCTATACAGTTATACACACATAACCTTACTTATTCAAACATATACTAACACATACTTACTCTCTTTTACAATCACTGATACAAGTAAACATTGATCCATACAGTCACTTACGCAATCACAGACTCTCATGTATAGTCATCGATATATGCCAACTCTCACATTCACTGTGTTTTACATATGTACTTACTTGGACATGTAGCACTGAGATATCCATTCACTCACCACCACATCCATGCACACAGTCAACCGCCCATACAGCTGTTTCCACATGCACTCTTGAACCCATACACCAAGTGAATCAACTGCTCACACATCTATGCACAGAGTCGCACACCTCCCAGCCACTCCCACACACACTGACCCTCACATACAAATACTTGGGCAACCAATCAATAACCCATATAGCCACTGATATAGCTACTAATCAACACATGCAGCACCGTACACAACAACAGACATAATGATGCACACAAACAGACAGTTTAGTCACTAACCCATGCATTCAGACACTTATACACCCACTCATTCTTGAATATGTAAACATATTTAAACTTTACAGTAACACACAAATGATGTATAGAACTTTACAGAAACACACAGACACTGGATGATGTCATCAGTGATGTCATCAGTGATGTCACTGACCATGTCATGAATGATGTAATATGTGCCATCATCAGCAGTGGATTGCTGGCGCGCGAGTTATAGTGAGTCCAACTAACTATAACGTGGGAATTTCAATGGTTTTGTTTGATTAAAATGTTCAGCTAACTATAACTGGTGTGAAACCTATGGTTTTTTCAGTAAATTTCAAAGGTTTTTTAAATGCAAATTCCTAACTATAACAAATGGAAACCTATGTTTTTTTCAGTGAATATATATATATATATATAAAACCGAAACTCCACCACGCCACTTCCAATCCTCACTCGGATCAGCAAAGCGATAACCAGGAGACGGACCACTGGATCAGGTTACAAGTTCTTTATTTCAGTTCAGCTGGTAAAAGTGCATAACGCGTTTCGGGCTAAGCAAGCCCTTGCTCACATGTATATATATATATAATATCACCTCCCATATCTCTTTACACTGCCTTTTATTGCTTACAAACTAAGCATGAGCGAATTTTGCGGATCTCGCGTTCGCGAATTTTGCGGATTTGCGGATTCGCAATCCGCAAAATCCGCGAATTCCCGCGAATTTGCGGATTTTTTTTTTTTTGTGTTCGCCCGTGTTTCTGCCAGTTCGCGAGGGTTTTGTACACTTTCGCAAATTGCGAACTTACCTGTCGGGTCGCAAGTTTCGCGAACTTGTTGTTTCTACGTGTCCAGCCTGTTTGGGACACTCTTCTTCATCACTGCCACTCTCTGTCACCACTGCCACTCTCTGACTACTCATGCCACCCTCTGGCCCACCCATGCCACCCTCTGTTTCATCACCACACCCTCTGGTTGTCCAGTGTACATTATTTTCGGCAAAGCAAATCACACCTTCCCTGCCTCAAGTGACCTGAATTAATTTGGGGCTGATTAATGTGTCACAGAATATTTTTTTAGCTGGCACCTGCTTCCTTAGTGCGCCCTGATTAGTGATCTTTTGCACTTGCTAAGTGCTTTCATTGTTGCAAAATTAGTTACAACACCTGCCCTGCCCCAACTGACAATAATGAATTAGGGGCTGATTAATGGATTTTAACTTCCAGCCTGGCTCCTGCTTGTCTCCCTTAGCTGTAATTCAGGACCTTTGTGGCATATGTGTAACTATTCTGAGGTTCAGAGCAGGGTCACATAATAGTTTCAACTGGCAACTGAACTCTGGAGGGGCCCCTCAGGAAGCACTACAGGAAATGGCTACTAATGATGAGCCTGAACTTTTGAACCTGGTAAGTAGTTACTTTCAGTTTTGCTAAGATCGTATTTCTGCAATTTTGCACTTATTCGCGGGGCGCGAACTCACGCGAACTCACGCGAACAGTGCGAGCAGTGCGAGCAAAATCCGCTGCTCGCGGATTTGCGGATTTTGCGGGAGATTCGCAAATCTCGCGGATTGCGTATTTCCCGAAAATCCGCAAAATCCGCGAGCGGAACGGATTTTCCGCCCATGCCTATTACAAACAGGAGACAGCACCTGTTTATCTGTTTTCTTTTCTAGATTGGATGTGGCTTGCTTGATTTCAGTTTTCCATTTTCTGTTGGATAAAAAGAAGAACAAATCATGAGTGCAATGTACTAACAGTGTGTTTTATTTTTGTCAACAAAATTCTGTCTGCTAAGAAAAAAATATATTGTTAATTGATGCAGTCTGTTTTGAAGGTGAATTGTTAGTAAACCTGTTGAAATAGATAAAACATCCTGTTAAGATTTTATTCTGTGGAATGAAAGTTGTTAAATTTGAAAGTTTGCATTTTTTTCTTGAAAATATCTTACCATGTGGGTTTTTTCTCTTCCTGTTTTGTTCTCAATATCCAGAGGTGAATTGTAGAGGTCCTGAGATGTGTCGGAATTCTTGTATAAGGAAAAAAGGATGAGAAATGTGCTAATTTTGTCAACTTTCTTTGCCATTAATTATCTATACAGTGCGGAATTCCTTGCAAAAGGTGTGTGAATTCCCACTAATTTTGTTCTCCAGTTGCTAGACTTTCTTGTACTTAAATGCCTGGAAGTCTTAAACGTAAGTGATCAGCATAGCTACATTATTAATCTTATTCACCATTCACAGTGCAGCACCTTAGTGAGTTAAGCACTTAGAACCGTTATAATAATCATTTTGCTCCCCATTAACTTTGTCCAGTGCCTTCGCAAGGGTAAGTCCTTGTCAGAGTTAGAATAGTAATTTTACCCCATAGCCACTGTCTGGTGCCTTCCTTGAGGTAACTACTCAGTGGAGTTAGAATAGCAATTTTACCAACCAGTCATTGCCCAGCTCCTTCCACGAACAAAGTACTTAGTGGAGTTAGAATTGTAATTTTGCCCCACCCAGTCACTGCCCAGATTCTTTCTTGGGGTAAAGACCTGGTGGAGTAATATTAGCAATTTTTCCCCCAGTAACTGCCCAGCACTCTCCTTGAGGTAAGAATTTGGCTATGGTAAAATAGGAAATTTACCCTCAGCAATGAGGTCCATCACCTTTCCTAAGTCAGTTATAAGTTCTACCCAAGTTAATATTTTGCTATTATTTATCACAGAGAAAAGGAGTAAAGGGTAACTTGCATTGCTGGAACAGTGAGAAATGGATGGAAGGTGGTATTGAAGGTTATTTAGTTAGTATTTGTTAAAAATGGGATTTCTTGTTGGCTAGGGCATGCACCTAAGCCAAGCAGAAACCACCACTTTAGCCAGGGCAAGGGAGTTACACACTGAAGATAACCCCTGCTCACCCCCTTTGGTAGTTTGGCACGAGCAGTCAGGCTTATCCCAGAGAAAATGTGTGAAGCGTTCGCGCAACACACACACACACAGCAGCAACACACTAGGCACACTACAAAAGAAACTCCACACAAGGTTATATAAAAAATAGCTGTTGTATTATCATAAACACATTAGAAACATAATCACACATTTACACTGTGCCAGTTGGCACTAGGCAATATTCACAGGGGATTATATACAAGACAGGGCTAATCGGGCCACTGTCAGAACCATCACAAAGCACAAGTAGTCAAAATAAAACACAGGCAGTAACTACTGGTACCATAATGACCTCAGCATTATCACAATAGCATTAGACACTGTTAGAAATGGGATTTCTGGTTGGCTAAGGCTTGTGCCAAAGCCAGGCAGAAACCACCACTCTAGTCAGGGCAAGGGAGTTACACGCCAAGGGATGAATGACGTTACAACGCCTACTTCTACAATGCATACCATTACAGCGAAACCTTTACAACGCAGGATCCATTACAACGCATGGCATTACAACGCATGCCATTACAACGCAGATGCTATTACAATGCATGCCATTACAACGTAAGTATGGGTAAGTATTTTTTTAATTTTAATAATGGGAATGTAATAGTAGTGTAAATGTTAGATAGTGTAGGGGTTAACATTACTATTCTAACTCCAGGGGGGTTTAATAGTAGGGTAACTGTTGGAAAGTGTAGGGGTTAAAATTAAATTAAATACTTACCCATACTTATGTTGTATTGGCATGCGTTGTAATAGCATCTGCGTTGTAATGGCATGCGTTGTAATGGCATGCGTTGTAATGGGTCCTGTGTTGTAAAAGTTTTGTTGTAATGGTAGTGCTTTGTGAAAGTTGCGTGGTAATAGCTGTTTCCCCACGCCAAGATAACCTCTTCTCACCCCCTTGGTAGCTTGGCATGAGCAGTCAGGCTTATCTCGTAGGCAATGTGTAAAGCGTTTGCGCAACACACACAGCAGCAACCCACTAAGCACACCACAAAAAGGAACTCCACACAAGGTTATATAAAAAAATGCCTTTGTATTACCATAAACACATTAGATCATAATCACACAATTACACTGTGCCAACTGGCACTGGACAGTATTTACAGGGGATTATACACACAGGACCTGGCCACATGGGCCTCTGTCAGAAATAGTACTTAGTAGAAATCGCACTTCTAGAACATAGAATAATTGTAGCACAAAATAACCATTGTAGAACACAACCAGTCACCACTGGTAAAAGGTAGGTACACACTAAGCAATGCTAATCACCCTAGACAAAGATCACGCAGGTACACATAAACTCACTAGCATAAACTAGACTAGGCAAAACAACCTCCTAAGCATGAAAACACATTTAGAGGTATCACAGGCATAAAGGCATGGCACATTACACAAAAATACACATGAGGCATAACCATGTACCCTAAGCGAGGGCACAATACCTAAAACTGTCCCCAGGCCATTTTGGCCTCTCAGGGGCTCAAACGCCCTTTGTCCAGCAGAGTCAGGGCTACAAGCTGCAAATGCAGCAATGCGCAGGGCGCAGGGCACCACCTAAACGTTGCAACTGCCCACTAAGTGCTGGGAAGCTGGGGAAACTGAGTCTGGCACCAGCGTACCTCCTGGCTCTCCTCTGGGGCTCCTACAAAATAAGATGTGCCCCCAAACATTGGAGCCACGGGTTCTCTGAAAGGAAATATGCCCCCAAGTTCGCCTTGGGACTATGATGAAAGATGTGCCTCCAAGTGCTCCTTGGGACTTCAAAACAAATGGCCCCCAAAGAAAATATGCCTCCACGCGCTGGAGTGCACTTGCGCTTTTAAACAATTAGAAATAACTTGCCCACACAAGAACAAAGAGAGCGGCCCCAGCTGTGCCAGTGAGCCCCACTCAAGGGACTCTCAATTTTCAGGCGGAAAGGTGGTCTGCCAAGGTGGGAGCGGCCCGCAATGGCAGGCCCGCTCAGGAGGTAGGCAGGGTTACTCTGCCCTGCCCGGTGACTATCCTGCACCCACGGAGCTCCCCAGCTTGTTTCAACTTACCGGGCGACTTCTTCTGGGGGGGTTCCTCTAGCAGGCGGTGGGATCTCCGGTCTCCCTCACTTCCGCTGTGGGGCTCTCCCTTCGCTAGGGCAGCCTCGAATGAGGACATCCACTGTCTCCTCTCGGTTTTGGCGGGGTGAGGCTCCCCTCGCTCACAAGGGAGTGCCGACGTCAGGCAGGCAATTGCGTGCACCTTGCTAGGGCTGTGGGGCTCTCTCTCCAGACTCACAAGAGCCCTGCTCAGGCCTCCTCACAGTGTGGGAATCTGTAGGCAGAGTGCCCACAGCCCTTCTCCTGCCGAAGTGGTTCTGTGGAGCGTCTCCTCTCCTCGGGAGGCTCCGATCGCAGCGTTTCTTCCGGCTTCCTGGTGCCAGCTTCACTCCTCCGGCCGGACTTGCCTCTGTTCACAGAAGCGCGTGATGGGCTCCCGTCCACTTCCTGGTTTCTTTTCAGCACTTTTGGGTCGCTGCAGGCAGGGCGGCGGCCCACTATGTTCCCGGCACATTCTTCTTTGGCGGGGCTATAAAGCGTAGGCTCCCGTTTGATTTTAAGAACAAGGCCCAAGGTCCATAACTCGGGGTGGGAACCCGCAGGGGATATATTACTATGGCAAAATACGCGGGGTGGGCTCCCGCTCGAGTAGGTACAGAGGCAGGGAGATCCCCACGCCGGCGACTCCCTCTAGAAAGGGATTGCAGCTCCGTGCTGCAGTTGAAAACAACAAACAAAGTAATAATGGTTCTGTCAGACAGAAATACACACTGTTTTAGTATTTCAATGTTTCCTTTCTTCAGTCTCGTACCTAACCAGGATATCAAGACAGGTGTACAAATGCATTCACAAACAAAACTCACTGACCATAAAGAAAAATGAAAGCAAATTTTACTCAAATCTTTCACATGTGAACACAAAATAATTCAATCACTGTCCCTAACGAACATTTAAAACATATAAGGCACGAAAACTTTGTGCTAGAGTAATACTAAAAACAACAAGTAAAATGTGTTACTTCATAGACTTTTGGGTTAAACAACTATACATATACAATCATCCTGTAGACACATCAATTAAATCTTGGATCCTACAGGATTTTGAATAGTTTGTTCACGCCAAAGGAGAGGATTGCGTTGACGTTTTGACCCTGGGGGGGCGATGCGGTGTTTTCACGCATCAGGTGCGGGTCTTCATCAGGACTGTATATATATATGGGACAGCCTGTTAATCATAATGGACATGTTTTAGATATTGGTCAGTGGTTTCATTTCCGCAATTATGAGCATGAAAACATTGCTCACCTCTTGCAGACCTAGCTCCACATGGAGTCCTGGTCTCTTCCTCTTGAATCGTATTGTCGGTCCGTGTTAATCAGGCCGGCTAGATGTTCATTACACCTATAATTAAGGAGTAGGGGTTACTTACTTCCTACTCATATTATCCTTTAACCTGTACAATGCACAGTCAAAGGTTTCCCATACATACCTCTGTATTGATATAGTCTATATAGATGGTTTTAAACTTGCTCCTTTGTATCTGTAATAAAGGAGTGATGTATAGCATTACCCTCTATATGTCATTTCAACAAAACAGGTATTGTGATTGTGACTCAAATGCACATGCAGGTGCTACCCATTTCTGATGTGAGACTAGAGATGATGTTACCATACTATGGTAACATCATCTCTAGTTGGTGTTAAAAGATATTGGGGGGCGTACATGTGTAAGTAACATTTAAGAAATGATAATAACGCACCACAAGTAGGGAGGGTTGGACGCATAGTCCAGAGTAGTCACCTTGTACCTCAACCCCATTATTAAATAACAAGGCTTCTATGTGAGAGTGGGTGGGTGTTAGGAAACCCTGGCTAATCTCACATCAGAAATGGGTAGCACCTGCATGTGCACTTGAGTCACAATCACAATACCTGTTTTGTTGAAATGACATATAGACGGTAATGTTATACATCACTCCTTTATTACAGATACAAAGGAGCAAGTTTACAACCATCTGTATATACTATATCAATACAGAGGTATGTATGGGAAACCTTTGACTGTGCATTGTACAGGTTAAAGGATAATATGAGTAGGAAGTAAGTAACCCCTACTCCTTAATTATAGGTGTAATGAACATCTAGCCGGCCTGATTAACAAGGACCGACAATACGATTCAAGAGGAAGAGACCAGGACTCCATGTGGAGCTAGGTCTGCAAGAGGTGAGCAATGTTTTCATGCTCATAATTGCGGAAATGAAACTACTGACCAATATCTAAAACATGTCCATTTGGATTAACAGGCTGTCCCATATATATATATACAGTCCTGATGAAGACCCGCACCTGATGCGTGAAAACACCGCATCGCCCCCCCTAGGGTCGAAACGTCGACGCAATCCTCTCCTTTGGCGTGAACAAACTATTCAAAATCCTGTAGGATCCAAGATTTAATTGATGTGTCTACAGGATGATTGTATATGTATAGTTGTTTAACCCAAAAGTATATGAAGTAACACATTTTACTTGTTGTTTTTAGTATTACTCTAGCACAAAGTTTTCGTGCCTTATATGTTTTAAATATTCGTTAGGGACAGTGATTGAAGTATTTTGTGTTCACATGTGAAAGATTTGAGTAAAATTTGCTTTCATTTTTCTTTATGGTCAGTGAGTTTTGTTTGTGAATGTATTAGTACACCTGTCTTGATATCCTGGTTAGGTACGAGACTGAAGAAAGGAAACATTGAAATACTAAAACAGTGTGTATTTCTGTCCGACAGAACCATTATTACTTTGTTTATTACCCACCCAGGTTCTGAGGGTTACAGGGTCACCCCATTACATGTATTGATTGCAGTTGAAAACAACAGCGCTCCCCCGGAGGAAAAATAAAGCGCCTTCCATGCGCTTGAAGTACTCAAAAATTCCAGGGCAAAGTATTTTGGAAGGAAGGCAGGGAAGACAAAGGCTGGGCCCAGGGGCCAGCTCACAGGGCCCTCCAGGCAGGGAGGCAGTCCCTAGTCGCAGGCCTGCCTCAAGATAGGATCCAAAGAGAGAACAACCTTACAAGGGGTCACAGCCCCTTTTTATACAGATTTCACCTTTGTCTGGAGGGTTCAGGGTAGGGGGAAAATCAGGCGAAGCTAGTTCTGGAGCACTCTGTTGTGCTCAGCCCCTCTCCCCATTCAGAGGACAGGCTAGGGACATCAGTTGCACCACAGGGGGCCGAGCCAGCATTGCGTAGGGAAGGCCCAGCCCTATTCAGGTCCCAAGGGCACTCCTCCCTCCCATCAACATGCAGATCTCTCCATTCACCACTGGGGCAGACCCATCCTGACTCCTGGAGCCAGGCACACCTGCCAGCTCCAACCAATCACAAGCCAGACAGTCAATTCACATTTACTACACTGACATGCCAACTTCTAAACGTGGCACTTCTAGACTAGACACATTAAATCTACACACACCGTTGCTCAGCATTTAATCTCATGAGTTCGCACATACCAAACTCGCCCCTCACTCCCCACACATCAGGAAGTACCATAGACACACATATTCCCCATGCATTCCTATGGGAGGGCAGGCCAATCTCACCACACACACTCAGACTGCGCACGCACTTTACACTGGGACACCGTGTTAAAGTGCGCAGAAGCCAAAAACAACTAGTATCAGGTCACATTTAAAAGCAAAAAGCTTAGGGGTGAACTTGCGTAAAGGACCGAGTCCAACACAATCCCCTTCCAGCCAAAACGCAGGGCAGACTAATCACCACTATGATGGGCTTCCCTGCTTTGGGCGATAGAACACGGACGGGGGCCCGCAACTGCAGGGAAATCCTCCTGTTCTACGCCACGGTGAACCCATGGGGTTTCTTCTGAAAAAGCTGTCTGGAGCAACTGGGCTACCCCACTGGTACTCCCAAGCTGTCTGCGGCCCGGACCAGGCCCTAGGCCACCCAGATGCCACTGGTCCTTGCCTATTCACAGAGTAGGGGTAGTTACCCCTGGCACACAGTAGCCATTCTCTACTCTTCCTCTCCTCTGGATAGTTCTAGACTGCCACTGATCCTCCAGCCTACGGTCTGCACCCTCAGGCGTACCAGAAGTCACGGGTGAGGCTCCCCTCCCCGTGCCTCTCCTTCTAGCGTTCCTCCTCCTTTGAGATGCACTCCTAGAACACCACTCTCCCAACCTAGGGTTTAACCCTTCCGGTTGCACCGGGGTCAGAGGTGAGGACTCCCTCTCTCTGCACCCCCTTCCAGAGTTCTGCACCCTCCCAACTGGAGTGGTACCCTTGGAAGATGAACCGGTCAGGACACTGGCTACAGACGTCCTTACCTCCAGGTTAGGCAGATCCTGAACCTGGCCTCCCAACCTTGGGTCTAAAACCTTTGGCGGAATACTTGCCTGGCACTCCAGGACTTCTGGGGACTCACACACTACCCCCCTGAGGCTAACACATGACTCATATGTTGTGTGACCGTCTGTCTGGCGCAGATCTCCCATCCCCTGTCCACCTGACAGTGCGCGAAGATCACCCAGAACAGAAGTGGTATCACCATGGTCATTTCAAGGGAACGTAGCCCAACTGGCTAGTCCCTGACCCACTGGTTCTTCCACTGGGGAACACATCCCCCATTCACTCCTCACTTCAGACT
The DNA here is from genome assembly GCF_964263255.1 of Lissotriton vulgaris. Lineage (NCBI taxonomy): Eukaryota > Metazoa > Chordata > Amphibia > Caudata > Salamandridae > Lissotriton > Lissotriton vulgaris. The sequence continues at coordinate 724,842 of NW_028246928.1, forward strand.
TCTGTGCCCTCCCAACTGGAGTGGCACTGCCGGACACTAGAACCACAGGAGCACTATTTGCAGATGCTCCAGGTTCTCTAGACACTAGGAGATCCTCCTCAAATGGACTAACAGGACAGCCTAGGTCCCCAACCTGGTGTTCCCTAAAGAAACCATCCAGGTTCTGAGAATGGGTTTCGGGCACCTGGGAACTCTCAGTCCCACACTCACTCCTACTCCACTGAGACAAGACGTGAGCCCCTACACCGCTCTCGCTACACTGGGACCTAGCTGGGCTACGCTGAACCTCTTTCACTACTCTGGCCTGGACAATAACCTAAACCACTACTTCTGGTATCACTCACCAATGACCCTTCAGAACCTCTGGCACTTTCCCAGAGGTCTACTTCTTTTGCAAAAGCCCAAGGACAAAAGGAGTCACACCTCAACAGGTGTTGGCGCAACTCCGGCGAAAAACAATTGAGCATGTGCTCTCTAATAACAAGGTCGAACAATCCGTCAAAATCAGGTTCTGTGTGAACCTCTATCCAATCATTCAGTGCCTCATGACAATCATCCGTAAAAATCCCCCCAATCCTGGTGAGACAGTTTCCTACTGCCCCGGAACTTCAACCTGTGTTTCTCCTCTTGGCACCAAGGTACCATACTTTGTGAACTGGGAATGGGACTTCCTGCACTGGATCATATATGGCTGCCACCCCTGGACTCCACCCTCCATGGGAAATCCAGAAAACTATAACTGCGCTCAGGGGATAATCTACCCTCCAGAGCCAATTTCTCCCTGGCAAAGGTCCTCTCAGCCTTCGCCATCCTCTCCTGCACACACAGCTGCGCTATTTCCTTGGCATGCTCTAACCTGAGCTTCTCCAAAGCCAGCTGGTACTCCCTTTCTTCCCTCCTATCTACCCACTTCTCTGGGGACAGGGAAAAGGATGGGGTGCTGCACTTGACACTGGACCCTGAGGTTCCGTGACGGTTCCGTGACGACTTGAACCCGTGTTTTTAAGTTTGTCGGAAATACATAAAAATGGTATCAGTGAACCGCAAATGATCCATTTAGTATATCCTAGTGTTTTCGCTACGCTACGAGCAAGAGCACTCCTTCCACTGACACATTTCTGATATACACACGGCATCCATCTTAGATCGTGGCCGCCATTTTTGTGGTTCCTTGCCCTCACATATGCAATAGCCTCTGATCATTTCATTCACTTCACTTTGATTAAAGACACGTAGCCTTAGCCGGAGATTCACCTCTTACATGACACGTGCACCTTAAACCAGATCACGCTGAAGCTGCATGACTCGACAAAGGCTGCCTCCTCTGCCCGAGGCCAGCCCACCTGAACTGGTTTTCCTGTCCATTGTACCTGATCATGATTAGGCGGCCGAAGCCGGTAGCCTTGCCCATTTACAACCCACAAACATCTCTTATCCCGTTTTCTATCTTCTGCACCTGGCTCTGCTCCTTTTCCTTCTGGGCTTTTATTAGGGGGAGGTAACGAACTTTACGATGAGGCGGTCCGGGTCTTGAATACAATATTGACAAGGGATTGTGATGGACTGGTGGGAACCCCTCTTCGTGATGTTTGGTATCAGATATTATCGACAGTTCCTGTGTAACGCCAAATATTTATTGTTTAGAGACACAAAAGGTTTGGGAATGTACCGACATGTGAAATATTTGCCTAGAGCACAATTTTTAGTATATAAGGAGCAACCCACTTTGTACAAATCGAACAGTCTCCTAGATTCTGCCCGTGTGTAGATTCTGTGACTTCTGTGTCCCTGCAGTAATAAACCTTTGGTCTTTGACGCCACCATCGAGAAGCCCGTGTTTCTGTTCATTTGTGCACCAAGGCAGGTGGGACTCCGGGGTCTTCGGGTGTTGTACCCTGACACCTCTGGACGGAACCAAAAAGTCCAGAACTCCAATTGGCGCCCAACGTGGGGCGACGTCATTCGGTACCGGTCCAAAAGCCTGAAGAGTTCGAGAAGCTTCGTGTGAAGATTCCTGAGGGAGGCGCCCCACTTCATCGATCCCGGCATATCGCAAAAGTGGCCCGAAGTTCTCTTCCACGAGGGTTTCCCGTTCAGGACGGCTGCAGTGGGCCGTTGCCTTGACCGTCGCCCTGTCTTGGACCCGAAGTGGTGCAGTCCTTAGTACAGCGAAACGTGACGGGTTTCTCCTTGGTGACGTCTTCAGTGACTCAGTTAAGTATTTAGTGATAGCTAGCTGGTTACTTTTGTGAGGATTGTTAAAAATCCTTGATCGGTTCTTGGTTTGGTTTGGTTTCGTAAGATTATCACTAGTTGTTCTGGTTACGATAATCTATTTGGTTTAGTTTTGGGTATCGATACATCAGTTCGTTTTTGGTAGGCCTAAGTTCTTGGTTCAAGTGCACAATTTGTTCCGTGTTTGTTTGTTTTGTGTTCCGGACTGAAAATGGTAAGTCGGAAAATGTTGTCTTGTTTTAGTTGCAACAGTGACTCACGATTGGAGGACTCTTGTCTGGTTCCTCCGATTGGGACTCCCCTATATGATTTATATTGCAAATATGGTGTGGGTCCTATAACTTATAATGAGATATGGGTCCGTTATTGTAAGAAGGATGGTGTCCTTAGTTGGCCACTGCATGGTAGTTTTGAACAAGAGATTCTCGACAATTTAGAAGCGAAATTGTTTAGGAAGAAAGCCCGGCCGGCAATGTTTGACTCTTTTCGTTATTGGCGGAAAGAATCCAAACAGAGAGAAATGAAAAGGTTGAAAAAAGAGCAAAAAGAACTAGAAGAGTTAACTCTAGAGCAAGCGACTAAACAGTTGCAGGCTGACGAGTGTGAGAAAGCCATAGATGTAGCCATTAGAGAGCATAACTTAGCGATTGACAAGTGCTATCCTGCCTTGCCATCGAAAATGGCTAAGATACTGGAGGATTCCGAAAACGATCCTCTGCTATCTTATCTGTTACGGTCGCCTCCACCGTATGCACAAGGTGCTACGGCTCCACTGATCCCGAATGTTCAATTGCCGGTTGCTGGACAACCTGGTGTTCTTGTTCCTCAGAATCAAGTTCCTATACCTCCTGTGGTGAATGTAAATGTTCCTACAGCTCCTCCTCTTCCCGCACTGCCAGCTCCTATACCTACCACTGTACCTACTGTTCCTCAAACTATTTTCCTCGATACTCCTACTGTTTCGTCATCTATTCCTACCTCTACTGCGTTCTCTATGTCTGCGAGTGTACTAACTCCACTTTCTGTTCGTCGAAGAATTACTGATTCTGTTACTAATATGCTGTCGCCTATATATAAAACCTTGATTAAGACTCCTACTCCTGACTCTGTTCAGAGACGGAGTCAGCTTCCAAGTACTGAGGAACGGGGAGTTTTAGACTCCACAGCTCTCAGATGGATTACAAAAGTTAGAAGATATAGTACGAAAGATGTGTTAGAGACATTTATGCAATGGGGAGAACCAACGCAACGATACGTCTTTGATGAGATGTGCTCGTTGTTACGTAAGGAAATAGAAGAAGACGATGTCGAATCAGATTTGGAAGATTTAATTAAAATTCAAAAAGAGTTTGCTGCTGGAATGATAGTGGGCGATAATATAAAGGAAGCGATGGAACTCATTTTGAGTTTTAGGATTGATCCATCTCTTCGTTCCCCGAGAGATTTAGAGAAAGGTAGAATGAAGCCAAGTCGCCAATATCCTATGAGGGAAGTTCCTCCAATTTGGCGCGAGGCAGTACAACGTGATGATAATGCGGGTATTGCAGCTGCTCCAGCACAGTTCCAAAGAGTATGGATACATATTCCATGGAAGCGAGCAGAAGTGTTAGCAGTGAAACAGGCCTTGCCAGATCCACGTAAGAATCCAGCCGGATATTACAAGGAATTGACACAGACAGTTGAGGCTTGTATAATGAACTTAGCCGACATTGATATGTTGTTTGGTAATGTAGTTCCACAACCAGTGTGGGCTAAAATTCGTAGAGAGGATCATCAGGCTGCTTTAGGTGGTGATTGGGCAGCTATCACTGCAGCAGATGCTCAACAAACAGGTGGTGCGAAACCCGAACCCCTAATTGCTAATCTTCCTGGCAGAATAATTGATTTAATGAAGACTCTGATGCCAGCATTGCGTGTTAATTGGGACAAGTTGTCAGCATGCAAGCAGAAGAAAGACGAAAGTGTCTCCGACTTCTTCACGAGGTTCGAAGAGACTTTTGTAGACCATAGTGGTCAGGACATGAGCACTGAAGGGGGACAGAGATTGTTTGTCGATAAATTTGTGCATAATTTGTTACCCGAATTATGCAATAAATTGAAAGACTCAGAAAGTGCGTGGGCTGTATCTACGACAGCGCAAATACTTGCGACTGCACAGTACTATGAAAATAGGGATAAAGAGGAAAAGGAGAAATCAGAGAAGAAAACGAAAGATTTAAAGACTAAAGTTCTTTTACAGCAGGCGTATCCGCCTCGCACGAATCAGACTAATATGCAACAGAATTCGTATCAAAAGACAGATTATAATTCGACCAGGCCTCAATACCAGTGGAATCAGTGCGCGTACTGTAAGAAAGAGGGTCACTATAAAAATGATTGTCAGATTTTAGCGCAAAATAATGCAGCAGCAGCTCAGAGAGGTCGTGGTGGTTATGCGCAGAATTCTAGAGGACGAGGACGAGGTGCTATGCCTCCACAAACGAATGATCGTCCTTCTAATCACTTTGATCAACAAAATGTACAGTCAGCTCAACAGAATAGATCTCAGCAATATCTTGTTGAGGATTATTGTGAAGTTGAAGAGGGATTTCAACAAAATGGGTACTAGGACAGCCATGGACAGAGAGAGGGAGTAGTATCAGTTCCAGTGGATCAGAGTGGGCCTTATGTCGCAGTAGCAACATCAGGTGTAGTCGAACCGTTTCTGTTGGATACTGGTGCCGCAAAAAGTTCTATCATGCATGCGAAACTCCCTGGCGCACCTTTGTCTGGCTCAACAAATGTTTCCGTAGGTTTTTCAGGCGCCCCTGTGTACAACCCGATATCTGGTCCTTTGTCTATTTCTGTTGGACCGTGCCAATTGAAAGCACCCCTGATTTTGACGACAGGTTGTAATGAAAATCTGCTTGGTTGGTTTAGATTTGTTAAAACGACTATATGCGACATTGTACTGTTCTCCGGAAGGAGTACAGCTTACTTTGGGTAAAAGACTCACCTCTCCGATGTACTTGTCAATGGACGCACTCCCGCCGGAGCTACGTTCACTCCCTGATTCTCTTTGGGCGACTGGTCCCAATGATGTAGGTCTACTAGAAATTCCACCGTATGTAGTAACTTTGAAAGCGAATGTGAAATTTCCAAGAATTCCTCAATATAAAATATCGAGTGAAGGTGAGCGTGCACTTTTATTGATTGTGCAAGACTTGATTAAGAAGGGTGTAGTTGAGGAAACTAGAGGAAATGTCTGTAACAGTCCTGTCTTACCGATTCTGAAGCGAACAGATCCTACAAAGCCTCCAGTTTATAGGTTTGTCATAGACCTTAGAGAAGTTAATAAGATTGTAATTCCGCAGTTTCCTGTAGTGCCAGACATTACTGCCTTATTAACATTGATTCCCGCTACAGCCAATTGGTTCTCAGTCATCGACTTGAAGAATGCCTTTTTCAGCATTCCGATAGCCGAGGAAAGCAGAGATATTTTTGGCTTCTGTTTAGGAGGTCGCAGTTTCAGATTTAAACGCGCTCCACAAGGCTACTGTGAAAGTCCATCTATTTACAGTCAAGCTTTAAAAAGCCAGTTAGATTCTTTTGTCCTTCCTCCAGGCTCTGCCCTAGTACAGTACGTAGACGATCTTTTGGTGGCTGCCGATGACAAGGAAACTTGCAAGGCAGCTACAATTTCACTATTGCATCATTTGTCTAATTTGAAACATAAGGTGTCACCTTCCAAAATGCAATATTGCTGCCAAGAAGTAACCTACCTAGGTCACCTCTTATCAAAGGAGGGAAGGAAGTTGACCCCAGAAAGAATAAAAGCAATTATGCAGATGAGTGTTCCACGCACACAGAGGGAAGTACGTGCCTTTCTAGGTATTACCTCTTACTGTAGGCAATGGATCCCAAATTTTTCTCTTTTAGCAAAGCCATTGGTAGCTTTGACTGGGAAAAATGTTCCGAGTCCGGTGCCATGGTCTGATGAATGTCAAGAGAGTTTTACTGAATTACGAAAAGCTTTGTGTTCAGCTCCTGTATTGGGCACACCTGATTACAGTAAGCCATTCACGCTCTACGTTCACGAAAGAGAAGGTTGCGCGTTGAGTGTTCTGACACAGAAGTTTGGTGACAAACAACGCCCTTGTGCGTATTTCTCATCAACATTAGATCCGGTAGCTAGAGCATTGCCGAGTTGTTTGAGGGCTACAGCGGCAGCTGCAGCTTCCATTCGACAATCTGCTGGTTTGGTGATGAACAATATGCTAGTGGTCATGGTTCCTCATGCAGTGGATACACTCATGAACCGAACGAAGACACAACACCTTACTAGTGCGAGATTATCTGGTTACGAGCTGACGTTATTAGCGAGTCATATTCAGATCAAAAGATGCAATGTATTGAACCCAGCAACATTGTTGCCGACTGATCAAGAGTCGAGTGATTCTGAGCCACATGACTGTTATTTCAAAACGGAGGAAGAGACAAAAGGTCGTATCGACTTGAGAGATACTCCTCTATCCGACCCGGATGGTACGCTGTATGTGGACGGGTCATGTTTTAAATTAGAGAATGGTGATGTGACTGCTGCCTACGCGGTAACGACTTTGAAGACGATTGTGGAGACTGCAAGAGTGAGTCAGAATTCTGCCCAAGCTGCAGAGTTAATAGCTCTTACGAGAGCGTGTGTTTTAGCTGAGGGAAAGAGAGTGAATGTGTTTACAGATAGTCAGTACGCATTTGGCGTGGCCCATAGTTTTGGCCGGTTGTGGAGAGAAAGGGGTTTCATTACGTCCCATGGGACTAAGATTCAACATGGTCAGCTAGTTAACGACTTGTTGGAATCTCTAACCTTACCGACTGAAGTTGCGATTGTGAAGTGCAGTGCTCATAAAGCAATCACGGATGATGTTGGTCGGGGAAATGCCTTTGCTGATGAAACCGCTAAACAGACAGCTAGAGACATGATGAGTAGAATGTATGTTGCTACGTCTGCAAGATGGATTGCTGAGTCTGGAATGTGTGAGGACACAATGGAAAGTGTGAAAGAGATTCAGAAAGAAGCGACTGAGGAAGAGAAACGCGTATGGAGAGAAAGTACGGGCAAATTGGACTCGAATGGATGTTGGATCGATTTGACAGAACAGCAGCGTTGGATGTTGCCTGATGCGTATGTGCTTGCAGTAGTGACGATGGCGCATGGAGTGGCGCACATAAGTTCTAAAGGGATATGTAAGATGTTAGCTCCGGTTTGGAAGAATGAGGGAATCAGTAAGTGTGCAGAGAGAGTGGTGAAAAATTGTATGGTGTGCTTGATGCATAATCCTGGCAAGGGAACTCCAACTCCAGCTGGTCATTTTGCTCCTCCTTCCTGTCCCTTTGAAGTAATACAGTTAGACTTCATTCACATGGAACGCTGCAACAATTTAAAATACGTCCTGGTGGTAGTTTGTGCTTTTTCCAGGTGGATAGAAGCATACCCACTAAAGGACAACACTGCTTTATCAACTGCCAAAATTCTTCTCAAAGAATTTTTCCCTAGGTATGGAATGCCACGGATTGTATGGTCAGATAACGGAAGTGAGTTTATAGGGAAAGTTATGCAGAGTGTGTGTGCTGGTCTAGGATTGAAACAAAAATTTCATAGTGCGAACCATCCCCAGTCAGCTGGTTTAGTCGAGGGTTACAATGGCACCCTCAAGCTTAAAATAGCCAAAATACAAGCATCCACAGGTTTGGCTTGGCCAGACGCACTTCCTTTGGCTTTGTTATCAACGAGAGCAACAGTGCATTCTAGAATAGGGCTTTCTCCATATGAGATTGTGTTTGGCCGCCCGGCAAATGTCTGGGGTGTGCCAAGGCCTAAACAATTTTGCTCCATTGAATATCCTATGTTGATAGACTACCTTTACGACTTGACTGCTAAATTAAGTCTTATTCATCAACAGGTTTTTGATGCACTACCAAAGCCTCCGGAGAGTCCAGGGCATCAACTGAAACCGGGTGACTTCATTGTGGTCCGGAACTTCGCGAGGACAAAGAATCTTCAGCCTCGCTACATCGGCCCCTTCCAAATCCTACTGGCAACGAGGACAGCTGTACGTGTTGCTGGCCGCAAGCACTGGATCCACGCTTCTCACGTAAAGCGTGTTCCACTGCCGCTGCCCTACGACGACTGGGTGAAGAAGGGAATTGGTGCCTCCGAATCTGAAATAACTCCAAAATTTGTCCCTTTCAGCGATGCCGATTTGATTTCTGACACTTTGAAACGTGACTCTCCTCTTGAAAAGACTACTTTGAACATTGAACATTTGTCTCCAGCATCAAAAGAAACTTTGCCATCTGCGAACTTAAACTCTGCAACAGCTGCTAGTGATACACTATTTTCCGATCAAACAGTACCAGCAAGGAAAAGATACAACCTTAGAAGCCATAAAACGAACTAATAAAGCAGGCAACTGCATATTGTGATTTTGATATTTATATACATTGGACTTTTTTGCTTTTCAGCCAGGAAGTTTGCTATTGTTTATTGTTTTTAATAAATTGCCTTGCCGTCTGGGTAGCCGTAGGGTCGTGGCTGTGTGCCTAGTTTGAATTTGCAGGGGTCTGACACAAGGTCGATCTTTCTGTTAGTACTGGGAACTCCCAGGGCTGACAGAGGCATTTTCATCTACGTACACATCATCAGTGGTCGCGAGCGGATTGTAGAAGATGGAACTTCCTGCGCTGCAACGAGAAAATGTGATTTACGTTCGCAGAAACAGACTAAATAGAATTCTTCATAGCAAATGTTTCTTGATGCAATGTGCCATTACATTTTTGATTGTTTTAGCAACACTGGTGGGTGGAATTGTCTTTAGCATAAATTTGATTTTTGTGCCAGTATCTACAGTACCTCCCCTTGATCCTGCCATTTCTACTGTTTCTTCTATACACTCTTTTCACTCGTTTCCAGAACATGAGCAAGCTCGACGCTCAGAATTCATTAATAATACTTTTGTACAGCTCTTGCATCAACACCAACTGGTAGTTAACACTACAGACTGCTGGGTGTGTGGCTTGATACCCCACACTATGGATAAAGGTATTCCCTATCTGGTTTTGCCTTTCAGCTACAATGGATCATTTCAGGCCCTTCAAACCATCTTTGCTTATGCCCTTGAAACCTATCCTCCACGTCCACCACGTTCCACTAAATATAACTCTGCCAACAAAGCCTTAGTCCAGGGAATTATTGACATGGTTAAGGACGTCAATAATACTCCATCTTACCCTAGAGACGAATTGCGAGTATATTTAAGTTGGAATACTTCAGAGTATCGCCTTAGTTTAGGAGAAAGCAAGCGTAAAAGCTCAACTCCAATCTGGGTCGTACCTCACCGAGGTCAGGTCTGTTTGCAAGGTAATGGGAGAAATCCGAGAGCTCAGCTAGGGAGGAGTGAGTGCGTAGAGACTTATGTGTTTCCGGCTAACTCTTCCCCTGCCTTCCTTACTGCTAGGGGTACCTACTTCATCTGTCGAGACAGAGCTTATACATGGTTGCCTGCTGACTTTTCAGGTTCATGTTATATTGCTCGATTGTTGCCTCCGACATACACTGCTTCACCGGATTACCACAGAATAAGAGTAGCTAGAGGTGTTTTCAGTAAGGAAGATACCGCTGGTCAGGAAGCTGGAGACTTCTTCAAAGGCTTCCTTCCATTCTGGGGGCCTATGGCCAATAGTAGAAACATACGTCAGCTAACACGGGTAGTTGAATCTACTATTACCGAAACTGCTGGTGCCCTTAGCAATCTGACAGCTGAGCTTCAGGCGGATAGGCTCATGACATTACAGAACCGTATGGTTCTAGATGTTATACTTGCAGATCGAGGTGGGGTATGCAGAATGATCCAATCAAGCTGCTGTGTCTTTATTCCTAATAATGCTCCAACAGTTTACGAGGCGATCTCTAAGTTGCACAAGATTTCGGACTCCATACATGTAGACAAGGGAAACTGGTCCTTCATGGAGTGGGTTTGGACTCTGATTTCAGCGTGGGGATGGAAGGTTCTAATGGTCATTGGTGTCATCTTAGTATTCCTATTCTCATGTTGTCTGATTATCCAGTGTGGTCCTGCTCTGTGTAGTCTTTGTGCTGCAACTTGTCTCAGAAAACCACCTGCGTTTGGAGAAAAGACACGAGAAAGGATGATGATACAACAACATGTCACTGACCTGATGAACATAGAACTAGATTCAGACATAGATTGAGTAATTGCCTATGTAAGGGCAAAAGGAGGGTCTGAGGTTCCGTGACGGTTCCGTGACGACTTGAACCCGTGTTTTTAAGTTTGTCGGAAATACATAAAAATGGTATCAGTGAACCGCAAATGATCCATTTAGTATATCCTAGTGTTTTCGCTACGCTACGAGCAAGAGCACTCCTTCCACTGACACATTTCTGATATACACACGGCATCCATCTTAGATCGTGGCCGCCATTTTTGTGGTTCCTTGCCCTCACATATGCAATAGCCTCTGATCATTTCATTCACTTCACTTTGATTAAAGACACGTAGCCTTAGCCGGAGATTCACCTCTTACATGACACGTGCACCTTAAACCAGATCACGCTGAAGCTGCATGACTCGACAAAGGCTGCCTCCTCTGCCCGAGGCCAGCCCACCTGAACTGGTTTTCCTGTCCATTGTACCTGATCATGATTAGGCGGCCGAAGCCGGTAGCCTTGCCCATTTACAACCCACAAACATCTCTTATCCCGTTTTCTATCTTCTGCACCTGGCTCTGCTCCTTTTCCTTCTGGGCTTTTATTAGGGGGAGGTAACGAACTTTACGATGAGGCGGTCCGGGTCTTGAATACAATATTGACAAGGGATTGTGATGGACTGGTGGGAACCCCTCTTCGTGATGTTTGGTATCAGATATTATCGACAGTTCCTGTGTAACGCCAAATATTTATTGTTTAGAGACACAAAAGGTTTGGGAATGTACCGACATGTGAAATATTTGCCTAGAGCACAATTTTTAGTATATAAGGAGCAACCCACTTTGTACAAATCGAACAGTCTCCTAGATTCTGCCCGTGTGTAGATTCTGTGACTTCTGTGTCCCTGCAGTAATAAACCTTTGGTCTTTGACGCCACCATCGAGAAGCCCGTGTTTCTGTTCATTTGTGCACCAAGGCAGGTGGGACTCCGGGGTCTTCGGGTGTTGTACCCTGACACCTCTGGACGGAACCAAAAAGTCCAGAACTCCAACCCAGCAAGGGACTCCCTATCTATGGGGTCTTCACTATCTACTGGCATCAATGTATTGTCATCTTCTCCCTCCTCTTCAGACTCTTCAGGGCTCCCGTCAGACTCACCACCCTCATGGCGTGCGGCCCAGGCCCTCTCCTCCTCACTGCGCTCACGTTCCCAGTCATCCTTCTGCCATTGGATTAGGTTGTCCCTAAGTTTGGACGGGGTGTCTGACACACTCACTGCTATGTCTCTCTCTTCACAGAACTCTACCAACTCATCCACACTGAATCTAACAGACCACAGAAATTAAAAGCAGACTCCATCTTGGCAGGAAGCTCAGAGACACGTGCAACACAGGGGACCTAACAGTCTGAGCTTTAGTGCACTTGTGCTTTTAAACAATTAGAAAGAACTTGCCCCCGCAAGAACAAGGAGAGCGGACCCAGCTGTGCCGGTGAGCCCCACTCAGGGGACTCTAAATTTGCAGGCGGATAGGCGGTCTGCCAAGGTGGGAGCGGCCTACAACGGCCGGCCCGCTCAGGAGGTAGGCAGGGTCACTCTGCCCTACCCGGTGACAATCCTGCACCCACAGAGCCCCCCAACCCGTTTCAACTTACCGGGTGACTTCTTCTGGAGGGGGTTCCTCTAGCAGGCGGCAGGATCACCGGTCTCCCTCATTTCCGCTGCGGGGCTCTCCCTTCGCTAGGAAAGCCTCGGGTGAGGACATCGACTGTCTCCTGTGGGTTTTGGTGTGGCGGGGGCTCCCCTCGCTCACATGGGAGCCCGACGCCAGGCAGGCAATTGCGTGGACCTTGCTGGAGCTGCGGGGCTTTCTCTCTAGACTCACGAGAGCCTGCTCAGGCCTCCTCACACTGCGGGATTCTGTCGGCAGACTCCCCGCAGCTCTTCTCCAGCCAAGGCGGTCCTGTGGAGCGTCTCCTCTCCTGGGGAGGCTCCGACAGCAGCGCGTCTTCCGGCTTCCTGGTGCCGACTTCACTCCTCCAGCCAGACTTGCCTCTGTTCACAGGAGCCCAAATGGGATCCTATCCGCTTCCTGTTTTCTTTTCAGCACTTCCGGGTCGCCACAGGCAGAGCGGCGGCCCTCTATGTCCCCGGCACCTTCTTCTTTCGTGGGGCTAATCGGGGTAGGCTCCCGTTTGGATTTTATAAACAAGGCCCAGGGTCCGTAACGGGGGGTCGGCACCCGCGGGGAATGGGGATATATAAAAATAGGCGACACAGCACCAAGTCCTTGGCGGAGTGGGCACCCGCTAGGGATATTAACATGATTCAAAAAAGGGGGTGGTGATGAACTGAGTGTCTGAATTAAGCAGACCACTCTTACCCAGTCCAAAGATCAGGGCTTGATCCATCACCGTTTTTTAGCTCACTGCACCATCCCAGCTCAGAACTTGGCTATATGCAAATTAGACTGACCCTGGCCCAGTGCATCATGGGAACCTGGCAGACCAAACTACCAAGCCAATTCTTATACTGGAAAGGAAATAAGCTTCCGGGGACCGGTTTCTGGCATTTCAGCCGTCTTCGGCCCGGCTTCCTTGAATCCTGATGGTGCAATGAGCAAGGGACTCACATCTGAGTATACCCTTCCACACTTATGGTGGACAAAAACGATTCAGAAAAGGGGGTGGTGATGAACAGAGTGTCTGAATTAAGCAGACCACTCTTACCCAGTCCAAAGATCAGGGCTTGATCCATCACCGTTTTTTAGCTCACTGCACCATCCCAGCTCAGAACTTGGCTATATGCAAATTAGTCTGACCCTTGCCCAGTGCATCATGGGAACAGGGCAGACCAAACTACCAAGCCAATTCTTATACTGGGAAGGAAACAAGCCTCCGGGGACCGGTTTCTAGCATTTCAGCCGTCTTCGGCCCGGCTTGCTTGAATCCTGATGATGCAATGAGCAAGGGACTCACATCTGAGTATACCCTTCCACGCTTATGGTGGACAAAAACGATTCAGAAAAGGGGGTGGTGATGAACAGAGTGTCTAAATTAAGCAAACCACTCTTACCCAGTCCAAAGATCAGGGCTTGATCCATCACCGTTTTTTAGCTCACTGTACCATCCCAGCTCAGAATTTGGCTATGTGCAAATTAGTCTGACCCTGGCCCAGTGCATCATGGGAACAGGGCAGACCAAACTACCAAGCCAATTCTTATACTGGAAAGGAAACAAGCTTCCAGGGACCAGTTTCTGGCATTTCAGCCTTTTTCGGCCCTGCTTGCTTGAATCCTGATGGTGCAATGAGCAAGGGACTCACATTTGAGTATACCCTTCCATGCTTATGGTGGACAAAAACGATTCAGAAAAGGGGGTGGTGATGAACAGAGTGTCTGAATTAGGCAGACCACTCTTACCCAGTCCAAAGATCAGGGCTTGATCTATCGCCGTTTTTTAGCTCACTGCACCATCCCAGCTCAGAACTTGGCTATATGCAAATTAGTCTGACCCTGGCCCAGTGCATCATGGGAACAGGGCAGACCAAACTACCAAGCCAATTCTTATGCTGGGAAGGAAACAAGCTTCCGGGGACCGGTTTCTGGCATTTCAGCCGTCTTCGGCCCGGCTTGCTTGAATCCTGATGGTGCAATGAGCAAGAGACTCACATCTGAGTATACCCTTCCACGGTTATGGTGGACAAAAACGATTCAGAAAAGCCCTGATCTCTTGACTGGGTAAGAGTGGTCTGCTTAATTCAGACACTCTGTTCATCACCACCCCCTTTTTGAATCGTTTTTGGCCACCACAATTGTGGCAGGGTATACTCAGACATGAGTCCCTTGCTCACTGCACCACCAGGATTCAAGCAAGCCGGGCCGACGAAGGCTGAAATGCCAGAAACCAGTCCCCGGAAGCTTGTCTCCTTTCCGGTGAAGAATTGGCTTGGTAGTTTGGTCTGCCCTGTTCCCATGAGGCACTGGGTCAGACTAATTTGCATATAGCCAGGTTCTGAACTGGGGTGATGCAGTGAGCTAAATAACGGTGATGGATCAAGCCCTGATCTCTTGACTGGGGGGTAAGAGTGGTCTGCTTAATTCAGACACTCTGTTCATCACCATCCCCTTTTTGAATCGTTTTTGGCCACCACAAGTGTGACAGGGTATACTCAGACATGAGTCCCTTGCTCACTGCACCACCAGGATTCAAGCAAGCCGGGCCGACGACGGCTGAAATGCCAGAAACGGGTCCCCGGAAGCTTGTCTCCTTTCCGGTGAAGAATTGGCTTGGTAGTTTGGTCTGCCCTGTTCCCATGAGGCACTGGGTCAGACTAATTTGCATATAGCCAGGTTCTGAACTGGGGTGATGCAGTGAGCTAAATAACGGTGATGGATCAAGCCCTGATCTCTTGACTGGGTAAGAGTGGTCTGCTTAATTCAGACACTCTGTTCATCACCACCCCCTTTTTGAATCGTTTTTGGCCACCACAAGTGTGGCAGGGTTTACTCAGACATGAGTCCCTTCCTCACTGCACCACCAGGATTCAAGCAAGCCGGGCCGACGACGGCTGAAATGCCAGAAACCGGTCCCCGGAAGCTTGTCTCCTTTCCGGTGAAGAATTGGCTTGGTAGTTTGGTCTGCCCTGTTCCCATGAGGCACTGGGTCAGACTAATTTGCATATAGCCAGGTTCTGAACTGGGGTGATGCAGTGAGCTAAATAACGGTGATGGGTCAAGCCCTGATCTCTTGACTGGGTAAGAGTGGTCTGCTTAATTCAGACACTCTGTTCATCACCACCCCCTTTTTGAATTGTTTTTGGCCACCACAAGTGTGGCAGGCTATATTCAGACATGAGTCCCTTGCTCACTGCACCACCAGGATTCAAGCAAGCCAGGCCGACGACGGCTGAAATGCCAGAAACCGGTCCCCGGAAGCTTGTCTCCTTTCCGGTGAAGAATTGGCTTGGTAGTTTGGTCTGCCCTGTGCCCATGAGGCACTGGGTCAGACTAATTTGCATATAGCCAGGTTCTGAACTGGGTTGATGCAGTGAGCTAAATAACGATGATGGATCAAGCCCTGATCTCTTGACTGGGTAAGAGTGGTCTGCTTAATTCAGACACTCTTTTCATCACCACCCCCTTTTTGAATTTTTTTTGGCCACCACAAGTGTGGCGGGGTATACTCAGACATGAGTCCCTTGCTCACTGCACCACCAGGATTCAAGCAAGCCGGGCTGACGACGGCTGAAATGCCAGAAACCGGTCCCCGGAAGCTTGTCTCCTTTCCGGTGAAGAATTGGCTTGGTAGTTTGGTCTGCCCTGTTCCCATCATGCACTGGGACAGGAACAGACTAATTTGCATACAGCCAGGTTCTGAAACTGGGATGGTGCAGTGAGCTAAAAAACGGTGTTGGATCTAGCCCTGATCTATTGACAGGGTGAGAGCTTTCTGTTAATTCAGAGACTCTGTCCCTCACCACCCCTTGTTGTAAATATTTTTGTCCACCCTAAGCGTGGAAGGGTTATTCTCAGATGTGAGACCCTTGCTCATTGCACCATCAGGATTCAAGCAAACCGGGCCGAAGACGGCTGTATTGCCAGAAACCGGTCCCCGGGAGCTTGTTTCCTTCCCAGTGTAAGAATTGGCTTTTGTAGTTTGGTTTGCCCTGTTCCCATCATGCACTGGGACAGGAACAGACTAATTTGCATACAGCCAGGTTCTGAAACTGGGATGGTGCAGTGAGCTAAAAAACGGTGTTGGATCTAGCCCTGATCTATTGACAGGGTGAGAGCTTTCTGCTTAATTCAGAGACTCTGTCCCTCACCACCCCTTGTTGTAAATATTTTTGTCCACCCTAAGCGTGGAAGGGTATTCTCAGATGTGAGACCCTTGCTCATTGCACCATCAGGATTCAAGCAAACCGGGCCGAAGACGGCTGTAATGCCAGAAAACGGTCCCCGGGAGCTTGTTTCCTTCCCAGTGTAAGAATTGGCTTTTGTAGTTTGGTTTGCCCTGTTCCCATCATGCACTGGGACAGGAACAGACTAATTTGCATACAGCCAGGTTCTGAAACTGGGATGGTGCAGTGAGCTAAAAAACGGTGTTGGATCTAGCCCTGATCTATTGACAGGGTGAGAGCTTTCTGCTTAATTCAGAGACTCTGTCCCTCACCACTCCTTGTTGTAAATATTTTTGTCCACCCTAAGCGTGGAAGGGTATTCTCAGATGTGAGACCCTTGCTCATTGCACCATCAGGATTCAAGCAAACCGGGCCGAAGACGGCTGTAATGCCAGAAACCGGTCCCCGGGAGCTTGTTTCTTTCCCAGTGTAAGAATTGGCTTTTGTAGTTTGGTTTGCCCTGTTCCCATCATGCACTGGGACAGGAACAGACTAATTTGCATACAGCCAGGTTCTGAAACTGGGATGGTGCAGTGAGCTGAAAAACGGTGTTGGATCTAGCCCTGATCTATTGACAGGGTGAGAGCTTTCTGCTTAATTCAGAGACTCTGTCCCTCACCACCCCTTGTTGTAAATATTTTTGTCCACCCTAAGCGTGGAAGGGTATTCTCAGATGTGAGACCCTTGCTCATTGCACCATCAGGATTCAAGCAAACCGGGCCGAAGACGGCTGTAATGCCAGAAACCGTCCCCGGGAGCTTGTTTCCTTCCCAGTGTAAGAATTGGCTTTTGTAGTTTGGTTTGCCCTGTTCCCATCATGCACTGGGACAGGAACAGACTAATTTGCATACAGCCAGGTTCTGAAACTGGGATGGTGCAGTGAGCTAAAAAACGGTGTTGGATCTAGCCCTGATCTATTGACAGGGTGAGAGCTTTCTGCTTAATTCAGAGACTCTGTCCCTCACCACCCCTTGTTGTAAATATTTTTGTCCACCCTAAGCGTGGAAGGGTATTCTCAGATGTGAGACCCTTGCTCATTGCACCATCAGGATTCAAGCAAACCGCCAGAAACCGGTCCCCGGAAGCTTGTCTCCTTTCCGTTGAAGAATTGGCTTGGTAGTTTGGTCTGCCCTGTTCCCATGAGGCACTGGGTCAGACTAATTTGCATACAGCCAGGTTCTGAACTGAGGTGATGCAGTGAGCTAAATAACGGTGATGGATCAAGCCCTGATCTCTTGACTGGGTAAGAGTGGTCTGCTTAATTCAGACACTCTGGGCCCGATTCACAGAATGAACTTAAGACTAAATCCTAAACTTACTACTATTTGGTATTCACAGAATGCACTTACTACTTTCGGGATTCACAGAGTGAACTTACTACTTTCGGGATTCACAGAATGAACTTACTACTTTCGGTATTCACAGACTAGACTTAAGACTACTAACTTTACGTCCGAACTCGGGCCGTAAATTACGGCCGGGGGGCGGAATTTCCGGCTTGGGGGCGGAGCTTCCGGCCCGGAGGCGGAGCTTCCGGGCTGGAGGCGGAGCTTCCGGGCCGGAGGCGGAGCTTGCGGCCCAGAAGTGGGGATTTAGGCATGGCTGAAATGCCCACCTCTGGGCCGCAAGCTCCGCCTCCGGGCCATAAGCTCCGCCCCCAAGCCAGAAATTCCGCCCCCGGGCCGTAATTTACGGCCCAAGTTCGGACATAAAGTTAGTAGTCTTAAGTCTATTCTGTGAATACCGAAAGTAGTAAGTTCATTCTGTGAATCCCGAAAGTAGTAAGTTCACTCTGTGAATCCCGAAAGTAGTAAGTGCATTCTGTGAATACCAAATAGTAGTAAATTTAGGATTTAGTCTTAAGTTCATTCTGTGAATCGGGCCCTCTGTTCATCACCACCCCCTTTTTGAATAGGGATATTAACACGGCAAAATATGCGGGGTGGGCTCCCGCTCGAGTAGGCACAGAGGCAGAGAGATCCCCATGCCGGGGACTCCCTCTAGAAAGGGATTGCAGCACTGTGCTGCAGTTGAGAACAACAAGGCTCCCCTGGAGGAAAAATAAAGTGCCTCCCAGGCGCTTGAAGTACTCAAAAAGTCCAGGGCAAAGTCTTTTGGAAGGAAGGTAGGGGGGCAAAGTCTGGGCCCAGGGGCCAGCTCACAGGGCCCTCCAGGCATGGAGGCAGTCCCCAGTGGCAGTACCTCCTGGTGCCCAGCAGCAGCAGGCCCCCCTCAAGATAGGATCCAGAGAGAATAACCTTACAAGGGGTCACAGCCCCTTTTATACACATTTTTCCTTTGTCTGGAGGGTGCAGGGTAGGGGGAAAACCAGACGCAGCTGGTTCTGGAGCACTCTGTTGTGCTCAGCCCCTCTCCCCATTCAGTGGACAGGCTAGGGACAACAGTCGCACCACAGGGGGCGGAGCCAGCATTGTGTAGGGAAGGCCCAGCCCTATTCAGGTCCCAGGTGGCACTCCTTCCTCAAATCAACATGCAGATCTCTCCATTCACCACCGGGACAGACCCATCCTGACTCCTGGAGCCAGGCACACCAGCCAGCTCCAGCCAATCACTAGCCAGACAGTTAATTCACATTTACTACACAGACATGCCAACATCTAGAAGTGAAGAACAAGGAGGGGTTTGGCCCAATAGGGAAGAGGGTAGGTAGGGCCCATTAATAGCAAAAGAAGAAAATTTACCTATGCCTCTATACACATAGTTGCAACATTTAATGTAATTAAAGAGTAAACCACACTGTTAGTCAACTCAGACAATTGATTTATGTCAGTTATTTATCGAAACTCATAAACAATTCATACTTTGTGGCAAGAGAAAAATACATAGTCAACTTGACATTGAACACACAAAAAGAGATTTTTGCAAGGGATAAAGCGAAACAAACAACATATGAACCAAAATTGTGTGGATTATCGTGAACAAATCAACAACAAGTGCATATACATTGTACACAGTGAGTAAATTGTGTCAAAACAACGAACAACAGTTTTTCAAAAAGTTATATTAGATTCAGAAAAAGCTGCGGTGGTACGTCTTATTCAATGCTTGCCCCATTGCCTGTAACACTATTGATTATGAATACTATGTTGTGTACAGGACAAAAAATTATAGAACCCAACATGAATTGGGACCAGCCCAGAAATTTGGGCAAAACAATGATGATAAATGCCAACGCGTTTCGAATGCCAATGTATGGTTCATCAGATTCTCATCAGGGCGTGGATTGAATCCATTTGAAACTGTTGGGGAAGAGGAACAAGGGATTTAATTAAAAACTAGGATTTTGACTTAAGGAAGCTATCCCATGTGAATGCTTCATCTGCTGTAACATACCTTATGCGACCAAAGTGTTTTGGTCGATTGGGTCTTTATTTGTGAAGACAATTATTCTAAGCCGTGGAGGTCAACCTGTAATTTAGTGACATTGGCATAATCAGTAATTGTACAATGAAGTACAGGCAGGCACTGGTGTGTGCATGCATTATGAGCAATTATTACCTCTGTATTAGGAGTAGCCGCTCCGAGGTTGAGGCTGAGAAGGCGCAGTTAGCAATTTAATAATTTCCCTTTGAATGTGATCTGCAAACACAAAGGGATTGTGTATTTAGCGAGGGAGAAAATTGTGTCTCGTGACCAATAGAGTTTGATAAAAAGGATTCTCTTACTTGTGTCCGTAGGCAAAAAAAGAGCTCTTCGCCGAGTTCTGTAAAGAAACGGAAGAGAGCGGGGAGCTGATAAATGCCCTGTGTTTGAGTTTCCCAGTTACAATGAAAAATAAAAATAAAAGTGCGCCGGTTGGCGTCTTACCGTGAACTTGGACCCTCAAAGCATCGGGTCACCCGTCTGTTAGGACGGAATCGTCTCTTGTTAGAAATTAATTCTGGAGAAAGGACAGAAAACCGAGCGAGTTAGTGCCGCGGTCATGCTCAAAAAAGCGCGTGTGGGTGCGCTGATGGCCCCAAAAAGGGTCTTACCTGGGTTGTTGGGAAACCGTTTCTTGTATTTGGGTTCTGGGAGGACACAACAGCTCGCCGCTGCGAGTAAAATGGACTAAGTTAGAAAGTTTTGTCACATGATGCCGGGAACCAATCGGCTCCGGGGGCCCTCTCGCTAAGGGTTGTGGGACATGTAGTTCTACAGACATGAATTATATTCTAGTGACTTCACTGAGGACGTTAAGTCCATTATTAACAGTGTTGAATTTCATAATAAGGTAGGCCTCCTTACGTAATAATGCCGCCTCAATGTCCTGTACATACTGGTTAGGGTCCGCCCATGCAAGGACCGTCCATTTGAAATCAAGTTCCCCATGGTCATGGCTCATGAAATGTTCTACCATGGGTGCTGAGCACACCTTTTTCTTTATTCGGGATCGGTGTTGTGTGATGCGTGAATTGATAGGTTGACAGGTTTTGCCTATGTACACTTTGTCACAGGGACAAACCACGGCGTAGATAACTGATTTGTTCACGATAATCCACACAATTTTGGTTCATATGTTGTTTGTTTCGCTTTATCCCTTGCAAAAATCTCTTTTTGTGTGTTCAATGTCAAGTTGACTATGTATTTTTCTCTTGCCACAAAGTATGAATTGTTTATGAGTTTCGATAAATAACTGACATAAATCAATTGTCTGAGTTGACTAACAGTGTGGTTTACTCTTTAATTACATTAAATGTTGCAACTATGTGTATAGAGGCATAGGTAAATTTTCTTCTTTAACATCTAGAAGTGGCACTTCTACACTAGACACATTAAATCTGTGCACACCGTCGCGAAGCATTTAATCTCACGAGTTTGCACATACCAAACTCGCCCCTGCACTCCCCACATGTCAGGAACTACCATAGACACACACATTCCCCGTTCATTCCCATGGGAGGCAGGCCAATCTCACCACACGCACTAAGACTGCGCACGCACTTTACACTGGGACACAGTGTTAAAGTGCGCAGAAGCCAAAAACAACTAGTATCAGGTCACAATTGAAAGCAAAAAGTTTAGGGGTGAACCTTCCAAAAGGTCCAAGTCCAACAGACACCATCCTAAAATATCTTAGCATGACATTAGACATAAGCACATTAGACCCAAACTTCATTAGCATGGACACATTACACATTATGCAGCATAAACACATTTTGCAATAACCTCACAAGTATAAACACATTGCACATTAGGTATCACCTTGAGGCAATAACCCTAGGCATAAATCACATCATGCATAAATCTCATTTGACACAGGAAGCACAAAAAACACATTAGGGCCTTATTCTCTACCAACCTACAACTGACCTCCTGGCCAACTGGCCTTCTCTAGGGGCTCAAATGCCCTCTGTCTCAAATGTCAGGGCTTACTACAGGGCTATCCAATTAGCCCTCTGGCTGCCAATGTAGCATGCAAAGTGCACAAGACGATGGGGCAGAGGAGTGTATCTCAATCCTTTCTCATGAAAACAAATATGCCCCCCAATTTTGCAGCTACCTGCTACTGTGGCGCAGCTGAGAAGAAGGATATGGCCCTGGCACCATTAGTGCCTCTTCGTTCCCCATCCGGGACTCAGGTAGCTAATCAACAACCTTGCCCCATTAGTTGCAGCGGCCTGCAACTGCGGTGCAGCTGTAAAAACCAAACTGGCACTCACTGTGCTCTGAGAGCCCCCTTTTTGATGGGGATCTTCTGGTGCCACTCTTGATACCCCAATGCTGCACGTTATCAGCACTGGCACAACGGAGCACGTTTGAGCCCCCCTGTGCGGCTCTGGTACACAAAATCACCACATGGTGCAGCTGCCCCGATGTCGGCGTAGCTGAGGGAATTTACTTCAGTGCCACTGGGCCATGGGAGCCCCCCTCTGGAACTCCTCTTGGTGCCCTTGATCGGCACCCCAAATGCAACAAAGAGCCCCACTCACCAGGGCTCCTACGTGGACTCCGCTCCTCTTGCTGGCTGGGGCGGGAAGGCACACGTCGCAGGCAGGCCCCCCTCATGGGACCTCTTCTGGTTGGTTTTAGTCTTCTGACATACGCGGAATTCCCACTAGCTTAATTGGCATGCACTGATTTCCAGACTCCGGCCGGACATGGGGATGACTTTGCTGCATCTCGCAGTAGCGGAGGCCAGGTAGGCACCACTCTTCTGGCCAGGAACTTCCTCTTCCTGGCCACGCCCTGAGTCAGTCAACTTGCCTGTCTTCCTCTTTTAGCGGCAATCTCTCTTTTCCGTCAAATGATGAAAGATACACAAATGCGGGGTGGGCTTTCGCTCCACCACGCATCGGCAGTGCAGGGTGGGCTCCCACTCTGTTGCAACATAATACCCAAAAGGCAGGGCAGATTCCCGCCGTACTTCTGGACCACAGCAATGCAGGGTGGGCTCCCGCTCTACCACCAGCAGCACGGGTGAGTCCCCACACCGGGATTCCCCCTCAGTAGTCTATACAACAGCGCTCAGCCAGACACCAGTGTTCCACCTGGGCTGGCAATAAGACAATAGCGCTCAGGTACTCAAAAGTCCTTAGAGTTCAAAGGGCACAGCTAGGCCCAGGCAGGCCAGCACCCTCTAGCAGGAAGGTTGTCCCTCGTGGCGGTTCCTCCTGGGGCCCAGCAAGCCCAAGTCACAGGGAAGCACAGGAACAGCTCAACTTTCATGGGGTCACAGCCCCCATATTTATATATAAATCTTCTTTGTTCTGCCCTTTCACAGGGCTGCGGAAACCAGTTGCAACTGGTTCTGGGGGGTGTGGAGCACTTTGCTTACAAGGCTCCCACTCTCCTTCGTCAGGTTGGGGCTCCATTCATCAGATACACCACAGTGGGGCGGAGCAAGCATTCGCATAGGCAGGCACAGACCTATTCAGGGTCAGGACATTACTCCTCCCATTACTCCAAATGCAGATGCCATATGCAGCCTAGCGTTGACTCACCTGCCCCTCCTGGAGCCACACACACATCACCATGCCCTGTCACTCCAAAGCTAGATATGCAATCCACATCAGCCAGGCAGACACTTAGCACACAGAAATGCCAACTTCTTTTTGTCCGATTATTCTCGCGAGACTGAGCCACGCCAAATCTTTGTTGGATTAAGAGCATTCACTGAGACAGCGGATAAACGACGCCATATCATCTTTATCTAAAACGAGTTTTAATATCAGGAGCGGTTGTAAAAAGGGTCCCGCACTGAATATACAATTGAAGTTGCTAAATCAGATACCCAGGGGTTCACCTATACAAAAGTTTGAAAGTCCTGAGGATGGCCTTGAGGAATTATCAATAATAAGGCCGAAACGTCGACATATCAGTCCACATCTCTCTGTGTTTGTTAGAATAATTCATGCAACGTTATTTTTGGTTACAGTGGAAAGGTTTTGTTGTGTTAATACTCAAAAAGAGTGGACTACAACGCAAGTGGATTTGAAAGAATAATTAATTTATATCTTGTCCATTTGTTTATTCTTCATTATTGATTATTTTTCACTGCTTTTTTAATTGTACCCCATGAATTGAATATTTGATATATAAAATAATTTTTCACAAAAACTACTTCCCGTGTAGCATTTTTCTATAGTGAGTTGGTACCACTTTTGTCAAATGAGTAAATGTTTAATCAAATTAGAAACAGGTTGTCAATTAATTTAAGTTGATCTCAAATTAGTCAGTCAAGCTTGATCAGCCTACTGTTTCAAAATAAGATTCAAAAACATCCCTTGTCAGCGATTTTTCATATACTATATTTTAGCCTAAGCTCGCAAGGGGCTATTGGGTCACCCACCCTTAATATACTTAACTTCTAAAAGTGGCCTTTTTAAAATTGTTATAACAAATCCATGCACACCATTGCACAGCATTTATTATTACTATTCCAAACATACCAAACTTGACCACACTGCTCCTCTCATATCAGGAATTACCCCTGACACACTTATCAGGGAATCCCCAATGCATTCCTATCGGAGGGCAGCCTCACATTAGTGAGAAACCAAAATAGCTGTTTGTCAATATCAGGACACTTAAGGTACATTTCCTACCTTTTACCTACAATGCCCCCTGCCCATAGGGCTAGCTAGGGCCTACCTTAGGGGTGCCTGGCATGCAGTAAAAGGGGGGTCACAGACATGGAACACACTTTAGGTGTCACGTCAGAGGAGTCATAACACTACCGTAACACTGCACGTGCAGGCCCAGCAATGGCAGAAGCCTGGGATAGGTTTGAAAGGCTACTTTTGTGGATGGTGCTATCAGCGCTGCAAGCCCACCAGTAGCATTTAATTTACCAGCCCTGGGTATATGAGATACCACTTTACAAGGGACTGACAGGTAAATTAAAGAGGCCCAACAAGTGCCCAGTGCTAAAGTGCCCAGAGTCCTAACACCACCAACACCATGTCAGAAAAAAAGGTTAGGAGAAAGGCAATAGGGTTAGGGATGACCCCTGCAAAAAGGGCCAAATCAAACAGTATTCTTTTAGAGCGATTAATGGCATGTATATACTTACTTGTGTAGACAGAGGGCAATGTTTGAAAATGTGGTAGGTTGTCCTCTTCTGGTCTCAGTGGTGTCTGTGGTCAAGTCAGAAGACATTGTACCAGTAAATACAAAATGGTGGCCATCTGCTTTTATATATTTTTAGAGGGTAATCGATTATTTACAAAGAAATATGCATTGAGAAGGTCTTTTTCCATGATTTAAAGAGTGACTAAATGTACTATTCTTTAATTTGAAAAACAAAATTGCTTTTGACCTTCCTCATAATATGCAACAGTAATTTGGTTGGGAACAAGGGACATTGTTTTTGTTGAAATGAAAGTAAGACTGATGTGTATAAGTAAAACCTTTTATCATGTTTTATAAATAGTTTGTAGTATTTTGAGATGTGTTTTTCATTTTTTATTACATTTAGAAAATGTGGAGAACAAATTTAACTTGTTGTCTTGGTTTGCATTTTACTGTGTCGCTTTGTAATAATGTTTTTTGCGAATTGTGCAGTGTTGCATTGTTTTGCATTTCTTGTGGGGTACTATTGTGTTGGAAATATTTTGCATAGTGCCAGGTTGAATTGAGGTTTTTTATCAAAGTGTATGGTATTGTCGTCTTTTAACAAATTGCATGGTAATGTGTTATGTTGCATGGAGATGCACTACACAAAATTGTTTAGTTATATAGAAATTGTTTCCTTTAATGGTGTGTAATGTCAAAATTATATTTTATAAACATATACATGGGTAGCATTTTACATTCTACATTAACTATAATTTATTACTATTTATTCAATTTGTAATAAACAACATTTTCCTATAGCAAAATAAATAGTGTGGAAAAAGTTAGCACGGTTGTGCTATACCTGGTATAAGGGTATGTGTGGTAATGGTACTTGCAATGTACCACTATGTATATTTGTGGTAAAGGCATGCATGTAAGTGCTATATGCTTGGTAAAGACTTCATGGTAAAAGCCTGCAGGGTAAAGGCATGCATTGTTCCATCATACATCCCTCAGTGTACTTCTTTTCCATAAATAAATTATACCATGTCATCAAACCTGATTTAATAAAAGTTTATAAAGTAAAACATTCCTGTTGAAACATCTTTGCTAACACTGAACACAGGGTTGCTCTCTAGAAATAGCAACATTGAGTGGGTGCAGAGTGAGGCTCAGAAAAACACTAGCGCTTTGTATTAACACATTCCACATTCTTTCTTTTATAATTTGAGAACCACTGCCTCCTTTACTTACAAATACATACAATTGGAACACTTCATTTTTCAACACAATCCAAAATACATGCCAAAATCTCTATACATTCAATGTCAACTTCTCAAAGGCTATATGAAGAGCTCTACACCTCCCCGAACAGCTTTTTACACTCTGTCAACAAGCTCTAGATTAAGTTTCCCAACATTAGTACACTTACTGACACTGCTCAACAAAGTTTATAAAATATATGAATATTTGAGGTACTTCCTGAATGCAGATGAAAACACCAGTCTCTTTTAGCACCAAAAAATACTGACTTCTGCTGAGGACAACCCAAATAGACCTCCTTCTCCTCCAACCCACCAAGAACAAACTGAGCAATCTCTAGTTCATCACCCAATTGCATAACACCATTTTTTTTAACCATGTAACAATAATGATGACTTATGGTTGAACCTTGGCCCTTTTTTTACTTCCACTATACGATCATGTGAGACACTTGAGAGATTGTAAAACACCTCGTGGCAGGCCCAGTAATTTTCCACGCAAGTCTTGCGAGTGTCTCATGGGATCACATGAACATCATGTGACAAGCCTTCAACTCTGAAGCTTGCACTGAACACTTGTGAGTATCTTGCCCGATCACAACTTAATTGGAGGCAAATAGTCGTAAATGGGACGTACTAGCCTCTCCACTACTCTGTTTGATAATGCATGTGCATAGCGTAGTATGAGGAGGGTTTACTCTCTGCTTTCAAACTTCTCTCTCAAATAACAACTATGCATAGTAGGGTGGGTGCAGGGACTAACTAATTGGTGTACATAATAGGGTGTGTCACCGGACTGGCCCATCTATTCAGACGCCTCTCTCAGATTACGGGTGTGCATAGTACTTAGTGGGGAGGGACTGGCCTCCTTTCAGAACTGTTGCTCCGATTAAAGGAGCACGTAGTAGGGTCTATGGATGTAGTAAACTCACCTGTGAGACCTATCTCTCAGATGACAGGTGTACATAGTCATGAATAGAGAGGCACTGCCCTTTCCGCTCAGACCACTGTCCAAGATGATGGGTGTGCACAGTTGTGAATGAAGAAAAGCAGCCCTCTCCTTCCAGATTTCTCTCTCCGATGACAAGTGTGTTTGGTAGGATCTGTGGAGAGAGACTCTCCTTTCCTTTCAGACATCTCAGATGACAAGTGTGCATAGTAGTCTGTGAATGATGACCGGCCCATCCTCTCAAAGCCCTCTCTCAGGTGACAGGTGTGTGTAGAAGTGTTTGGAGGGGGACTTGCCTCTCCTGCAAGACTTCTCACTCAGAAGATGGGTGTGCGTATTAGGGTGTGTTGGGAGAGCCTGACCTCTCTGCTGACACCTCTCTATCAGATGATGGACATACGTAATACTGAGTGTAGGGGGACTGTCCTCCCTGCTACCACACCTTCTCTGATTATTGATATGCATACACGGGTATGGGAAGAGTCTGCACTCTACTTACAACTCTTACCAAGCCGATGGGTGTGAATATAAGACTCTGATAAACACCATATGCAGTAAGACTCCTTCCTAAAGTAACAAGTGTGCATACTAGAGTGGATTCAAACATCACTTACTCCCGCCTACTTTATGCAATCCTGCATAGGTTTTGCAAGATTGTAAGATTTCCAATTAAGAGAGTTTACATTCTATTCATCACAGTACTTATCTCTTATACACTTCCTCTCAAAAACAAAGCCCCAATATGGATTCTGTTAGAACTGGGGGTCTCTAGTTGGCAGAGGTAGTTACCACTGTCCAGATAGGGACCCTTGCTTCTAGTCAGGGTAAGGAGGAAACCCTCTGAGATAACCCTTGCTCACCCTCTAGGTAGCTTGGCACGAGCAGTCAAGGCTATTCAGGAGGCAATGTGTAAAGTATTTGTACCAACACTCACAGTAACAAAGTGAAATCACCACAAACTGACTCCACAACAGTTTAGAAAAATAAAGGTATTTAATCTAAACTACACAAGACCAAAACGACTAAAATCCAACATACACAGTTCAAGAATATGGTTTCAAAAGAGTTCTTAACCCCTTCGGTGCTCATGACGAGCTCAGCTCGTCATGAGGCACAGTGCTCGTATGCTCATGACGAGCTGAGCACCACACCCATTTCTATTAGGGCCCAGCACAGGAGAGGAATATCTCAAGCAGCCAAGGTGCTAAGGTTGTAAGGTAAGTTCTTTAGGTTGCAATAAAATAATCCAAAGATGCGTGAAAAGTTCACAGTTGCGTCACGTTTACTCACAGTACCTTTTAGTTGCGACAAAATTCCAAAAGCAGAAGCTGGTGCGGAGGAAAACAAGCGATGCGTTGCTCCTGAGACCCTGGGGAGGCGATGCGACAGCCCCGCTGCAGCAGCGGGTGTGTTGCGACGAATCCGGTCTGTATGGAGAGGAAGGCCACTTGTATGGATTCCGGTGCGTAGGTTCCGTAGGAAGTTTGTTCTCGCAAATGCACGATGCAGCGATCTCTGGAGTTGCGACGATCTCTGGGGCGACGATACGCGAACCAGCGGTGACCTCCTCTCTCGCAGCTCCTCGATGTGATGGCTTCTGCGACGACACTCGCAGCAACTAAGATGCGGTCCGCAAGCAAGCAGTGCGGAGATCTCACCCCACGGGGACAGGCTCTGCGACAACACTCGCAGCGATGTTAGGCTTCCCGCACCGAACGGGTGCGTCCCGCAAACGAATGTGACGGCTCTGACAGCGGCAACAGGCGCTGCGACGATCTCGACCTTCGTAGCGGCGGGAAACTACTCGCACTGTCGGGGATTCGCTCCGCAGCTAGCGATGCAGTAACTTTTCAATTGCAAAATGTCTCTCAAGCATAGTTTCAAGCTTCCCAGCACAGGTACAACTTCCAGAGGCCCCACAACTGGATCAAGCACTCTAGGAAGGACAGAACTCTCTCAGCAGAGTTCAGGGAAGTTGGGGTGAAGTCCTTTTGTTCCTGGGACTTCAGAACAGGGAGCCAGCTCTTCTCAGTCCCTTGGAGATTCCTTCAAGACAGGGGACACAGCACAACAGCAAAGTCCTTCCCCTCTCCTTGGCAGCAAAGCAACAGGTCAGTCCAGCAGAGCAACAGCAGGATAGTCTTCCTTCTTCAGATTCAGGTTTCTCCTTGGCAGAGGTTCCTTCTTGATTCCAGGATGATCTAATTTTCTGTTGTCAGGGGTCCTGTACTTATACCCCTTAAAGTCTTTGTTCTCTTTCTGCATTTGGGCCCTGAGCCCGTTCTGAACCAGTTCTGGGTGTTTCTTGAGCAGAGCTTGTGTGCAGTCTGGTACTGTCACATGACTGGGAAAGTACACCCACTTGCCAATCCCTAAACCTTCCCTTTTCTTCATATCAGTCACCCCTATAGTTGGCCCAAGGGCAGGGTGCGTTGTAAGTATAAGGTAGGACATGCCCTGGTATGTGTGGCATGTCCTAATAGTGAATTAGAGCCATTTTGGTTTTTCACTATTGCAAGGCTACCTATTCTCCATAGGCCAGAATGGGCTGTTAGAATTATTACATTTTATAATCCTAACTGACTCAGAGAACATGGTAGAAATTCGAGTTTAGTATGCCTGAACTCAAAATGATAAAATACCACTTTTAGAAAATATGCATTTGGTTGCCTTACCTTTCAAGCCTGCCTCTGCTAGGTTGTGTATTCCTTTGTTGGGTTGTGTGGGTGACAGGGCGGGGGGATTTAAAGAGACAGGATGAGTCAGCCCAGTGGTGAATAGAGAGATCTGCATCTAGATGGGAGGGAGGAGGTGCTGGCTCCACCTCCTGGGGAGCAGCTGATGTCTCTTCCCTGCTCACTGAAAGAAGAGAAGGATTCCTGTCAACAAAGTGCTCCAGGACTGTACTTACCTTCCACAATGCTGGCTCCTAAAGTTTAATGCTATTTTTTAGTTGCCCCTTTAGAGACAGAAGTTTATTATGCAGCGGCTTTAAAATGGAGGTAAGGGAAGCAGCATTAACATCTATGTCATATTGTGTTTTAACTATATCTGCTTCAATGGAAAGAACTTCCTCCTTATACTGTTTTCTACGATAAGTCACCTTAGAGGTGATGAGGCCCTCAAAAAAGACTTGAAGGAGTCCCAAACGACTCCAAGTGTCGCTGATCCGATATTAATGCTTTATGAGTGTTAATGCTGCTTCCCCTGACTCCATTTTAAAGCCGCTGCATAATAAACTTCTGTCTCTAAAGGGTCAACTGGGCTCGGTCTTAAACCATAGAATTCAGCAGAAATGGGAGGCCAGATCAGGTCTGCAATAATGTTCAGTCTATCACTGTGAGTAATACTATATTTACCTCAGATGAAGATATTAGACGAGCCTTTAGAGAGTTCTTTCAATCAATCTATCATGAGGATAACAAGATCGATCCAGAGGCTATCGAGGCTTGGTTGAGTGGAATTTCTCTACCGTCGCTCTCTGTAGAGCAGCAAACATTCCTTGATAGTAGTATCTCGGAGGAAGAGGTCAGGATTGCCATCCAGAGTAGTAAGAAAGCAAAGGTGGCAGGACCCGATGGGCTACCTGCGGAAATGTATCGAACCTTGGAACAAGAGATAGTAACTCCTCTTACCATTTTATTTAATCAAATCCCACAGGATGGCTTGTGTCCCCCTGTATCCTGGGACAGTGCATCAATTACCCTGAGCTTGAAAACTGGGAGGCCAGCCTCTTGCTGTGGGTCTTATAGACCAATTTCAATTCTCAATGTAGATTATAAAATCTTTGCTACAGTTCTTGCTAAGAGGCTGGCTTTGGTGTCCCCCGAGATTCTACATGTGCTGGTTAATGGAGATCTATTGGACCCCTTCAACATCACAAGGGGGACGCGGCAGGGCTGCCCGGTTTCCCCTCTCCTGTTCGATTTATACATTGAACGCTTCGCTCAATATTTGAGGGAGGATGTTAACATCAAACTGTTTATGTATAGGGGATGGGAGAGGAAGGTGGCCCTGTACGCGGACGATGTCCTCATTATTTCATCAGAAGCCCATACTGCTTTTCCTACAGTACTTAAGGTCGCTTTAGAATTAGGGGAAGTCTCTGGGTACGAGGTCAATGCCTTCAAAAACCGAGATGCTTGTCTGGAATGATGAGGAGTGTGATACTAGCATACAGCCTGGGTCTATTAGGCATTACCTTGGTCTCAATATAGTGAAAGACATCAATCAAATTGCTCTAATCAATTTTACAGCTGTCGCAAAAGCGTTTCGTAAACTCATGCGATCATGGGCACAACTTACTCTTTCTTTATTAGGGAGAGTTAATTTGATTAAAATGTCTATTTTACCTAAAGTTTCCTTTTTATTTAATACTATCCCGCTCTTCTTTTATCCATCATTATTAGTAAAATTACAGGCCGAAATTACTTCCTTTATCTGGGATAAGCACCTTCCAAGGATTGCTTAGAGGCGCAGGGAGAAGGGTGGGTTGGCAGCTCCGGATCTGCAGATATACGCATGTTCGTTCCAGCTTTCTCATACAGATCTAGGGCTCGGGACCTTGTTCGCAGCTTTCCTTAAAGGGGAAGGAGTTAGTCAATCAGGCTTTCTGTTTAAATTTGGTGACCCCAAGTACTTTAAGAAGA
The DNA here is from genome assembly GCF_964263255.1 of Lissotriton vulgaris. Lineage (NCBI taxonomy): Eukaryota > Metazoa > Chordata > Amphibia > Caudata > Salamandridae > Lissotriton > Lissotriton vulgaris. The sequence goes on from NW_028246928.1 coordinate 756,538, forward strand.
TCAAATTGAAGGTCCTGCAGGGGTTGGCAAAAACCTGGGCTAATCTAACGATGTCTATAAAGTTGGGGTACTTCTGCAGTAGGACACCTCTATGGGGTCTTCCTGAGAGCCCGGGGTGGCTGAGAGACAGTTTAGCTGTTCCATTAAGAGAAGCAGGGCTGGAGGTTTGGGGAGATCTTTTTGTGGAAGGGGGCTTGCTCCCTTGGGAGAGTTTAAGGAATAAGATCGGCCCAAACTTTGCAAGGTTTAAATATATGCAAATTGCCAGCTGGACCCACTCTTATGTTTCCTTGCCTACCCGTGGGAATAGGTTCCCCCTTGGCGGTTATAGCCAGTTGGTGTCCCTACTAGTAGACAAGCCCCCTGCTAAGAAGGAGATCTTCCTATGGTACAATCTGATCCTGGAAGAGGTGGACGGCGATTTTTGGCTACCGTACTTGCTGTGGGGCTCCCTCTTTCCCGGCCGCAGTGTGTATGATATGTGGATTACATTGTGTAAAGTTTTATGGGACATCGTTAAGCCTGCATGGTTACCTAGGAACCATCTCTTTACAATCCACAGAGCATACTATTCCCCTCTCAGACTCTCAAAATTCTCTCAGGGGAATTCAATTGCTTGTGCCAAATGTGGTCTGGTTGCTGCCTCGGACGCTCATATGTTCTTTAAATGCCCCTGCTTGGCTCCATTCTGCGATGCTATAGGTAGTACACTCTCTGCATCTCTGGGCTTTCAAGTAGTGCTAGATCTCCCTCTTGTGATCTTCGGTATATTAGACGGGGTACAGAGCCCGGCAAGAAGTTTGCTGTTTTACTCCATCTTGTTGGCGAGGAGGGAGGTCTGTAAAAAATGGAAAGACTCGATATCACCTTCTCTGAATTACTGTTACTCCTCAGTCCTGAATGTCTCCAGATTAGATCTGGCTAGGACTAGCAATCAAGACAAGAGAGCATTTTGGCACCTGCTGGTCTAGGAACACTGATTTGACCGGGGGGGGGGGGGAGTTTCCCCCTTGGGTCCGATGATTTTACAGCTGTGGTTTATTCTCCCTGCAAAGCCTTTACTTGGCTGCAAGCGCGGTACCCAATTGGCTGTATTTTCCACCTATCACTATATGGTTTTTCTGGTTTCTTTGTGTTTGTCTCTGGAGGATGCGTTCTTGCTGAGGGATGTTGATAAACAACCCCATTTAAATCCCTGCCAGTCTTACAAACTGTGACAGCATGTTTCGTATTCCCACCTGCGACTACACTTGAAACCATGGTGGTAAATGAGGAAAAAAAACAATGCTGGCTCCACCTCCTGTGGGGTGTCTGTTGTTTCTGCACTGCACTGTGAAAGGAAAGGAGAAGTCTGGTAAACAGAGTGCTTCAGAACTGGTTTGGACTGGGCTCAAGCCCCTCTCCCCTCAGAGAACAAAGGATTTTGGGGTATAAATATTGGGACCCTGATCCCAAGAAATTAGATCACTTTGGACTACAAGAAGAAACCTTTACTTAGGAGAGGGACCTTAACAACCTGAGGAGAGACTACTCCCAAGCTGAAGTGCTGCTTGGGGGATTGGCTTGCAGTGGTTGCCTTACTGCCAAAGGAAGGAGAAAGGAACTTTGTGTACTTTGGGGCAGATTTATGAAGGGCTTGCGCCACGTTTACGCCGCCGTTGCGTGACGCAACGGCACGGAAACGTGGCGCATCCCTGCGCCCTATTTACAGCGTGACGCATCTAGGAGATGCATCACGTTGTACAGCACTGCGCCATGAGGAGGCGTTCCTGCGCAGGGGGGGCGTTCCTGCACAGGAACGCCTCCTGAAAGTGGCTGAGTGAAATCTATGAGATTTCACTCAGTCACTTTCAGGGCAATGCTGCGTCAAAACCCTGCGCCTGCTTGAAGCAGGCGTAAGGCTTGAGGCAGCATTGAAAGAATAGCCCCCCCAGAGCATTGCTGGAGCTGCGTCGCGCTTGCAACGCAACTCTAGCACTGCGTCACATTTCCGGCACAGATGCGTCACGCATCTGTGCCGTTTTTTCCCCATGGTGCGCCGCATCATAAATGCGGCGCACCATGGGTGGCATAGCTGTGGCGCACTGTGGCGCATGTTAACTGGCGCATCCCTCGGGATGCGCCAGTTAACATAAATCTGCCCCTTTGTTTTCAACTTGTGAAGGATCTCCAAGGGCTTGGAAAAGAGCTTGCCTCCTGCTGAAGTCTCAGGGAACACAGACTTCAACCCCCAGCTACCCAGAGTTCTTGTGGAAGTGCCTGCTGCTGATTTGGGCTTTCTGAGGAACTGCGTGTCCCAAGGTGCTGGAAGCGCGACGTAACGAGATCGAAGCGTGTCGCCGTTGCTGCTGCTGCCGTCGCACTTCTGAACAAGGGGGTCGCCGCTGGAGTTGTCGCACTGCACCGCATTGAGAGAAGAGTCTCGCAACGAGGTAGAAGCGTGTCGCCATCGCTGGTCCTGCCTTCATACTTCTGACCAAGTGTGTCGCCGCTGGAACTGTCGCATCGCACCGCATCGAGGAAAGTGCCTTGCATCCCCGAGAAGCGCGCCCCTGTCGGAGCTGCTGCCATCGCATTTCTGAAGTTGTCGCATTGTGCGGAAGCTTCACGCATCGTGGGGGAAGAGTATCGCAGTTGGAGCTGTTGCCGCCGCATTTCTGAACAAGGGTGCCGCCGCTGAAGTCCATGTATCGAACCGAAAACTTCTCGCATCCCCAGAGAAGCGTGCCGCATCTGGAAGATGTTCATGTCTTTATTTCTTTAGACGTGAACTTTGCTGCATTTCTCTTGCTGCGACATTGCTTGTTGTGGAAGAGCAACACATCGTAAGGTACATTGTGTTGCATCTGAAGAACTGAACTTAACTAAGCTAAATCTACCATCTTAAAGTAACAGTATTGTGTATTTTTGTCGTTTATGGTCTTGTGGTAACTCTATATAAAGTTTACCTATTTTTGATATAAACCATTGTGTGTTGTCAATTGGTTACTGTATGTGGTCACAAATGTCTTACACAGCGCCTCTGTGTTTTTTTTCTTTCCTACGGCGGTGCCTCAGAGAACGAGCACCGCAAGGGGAATCACTAAAACAGTTGCTACATGGCATGTACTATAAAGGTTATGCCCTGCAAGAACTGGAGTGCATGCACACATGGGGGCACATGTTTTGCCACCCTGAATGCAGCCCTAGGCGCAGAGTTTACTCTCTGCCACAGCTTTCATGGAGGAGGAACCGCCTTGAAAATCGTGGCAGAGAGGAAACTTGTAATATGCTTGGTGGGACTGCAGCGGTCCTGCCAAGAATATCTTTGTCTCTAGAGGGCTGCATCACCTCCAGGAAATGGCAGTTCCCTGGTGGCTGTGGAGGCGCAATGGTGGTCCAACTGCCCTGATTGTAATAGGGCGGTCAGAAGACCACCACTGCCATGCCCCAAGAGTCTGGAGGTCCATGGTCTACCAAACTCGCAATTGATTGCTTAGTAGTAAATGTGGGAGGGACCAGGGAGAGTGGTGGGAAAATAGGAAATCTCTACAATTTGAGACCAATTTAGGGAGTAATTTTAAAGAAGGGTAAAGAGTAATTTAAAGAGGAACATGCAAATATAAACACCACCTGTTGGATTTAACCCTTTCGGCGGGGTAATCCCCAGACCTTTTGCCTTTATCTTCCACCTTTTTGCTGACATCGATTTTGCTGGTCTTAGGACCCTGTTCACCTTACCACTGCTTTCCAGTGCTAAAATGCATAAGCTTTCTCCTCTTAACATGGTAACAATGTCTTATATGCAATTGACAAACTTAATTTACTTATATGTCCCTAGTACGGTGTACTACATGTGCCTAGGGCCTGTAAATTAAATGCTAGTAGTGGACCGGCAGCACTGATTGTGACACCCACTTAAGTAGCCCTCTCGACATATTGGAGGCCTGCCATTTCAGAGACTGTGTTTGGAGTTATAACCTGCTATGCTGTCCTGCCCCAAAAATCTTTTGTCAGGCCCCAACCTTCCTTTTTAATACATATAGGTCACCCCTAAGGTAGGATCTGAACAGCCACGGGCAGAGTGCAGTGCATTTAAAAAGTTGGACATGCACTTTAAGTTTAGCACGTTCTGGTTGTGAAAAACTATTATATTTGCATGGCCTATCTCGTCTGTAAGATAACATTGGAGTTGTCTTTTCACATTTTATGAGTATAATTTCCAACTTACAAGAGATAACCGTTTCATCTTTGGTGTCTTGCTTAGACCAGCAACAAGCATCCTGGGACCGGTTACAGTAGAATTTTTTATTTTGTTCATGTATAAAATTAATATCTATTACATTATACCATAACAAGTTAATTTAAAAAAAAAAGTTTAATAAACTTTTTAAAATGTCTATATTTTACCATATGGAGATTACTGCCTCGGTGGTAGAGACCCCTTTCCTACATGTGAAAAATTTCTAGTAGTAAATTTACACTTCTAAATTTGGTCAAAGGATGGAGACATGTTAGTCCACACTTGGTAGTAAATATACAGTATTATATTAAACCAGTGATACTCAAAGTCTGGCCTGTGGGGGGTGCATGCAACCCTCCTGACCTGTGCATCTGGCCCCCTGGTCAACAACAACACTGGGTTCTTGTTTTCTCAACTCATCACTAACATTGAGGAAGAAGTTAAATAAACAGACAAGGCTTTACTTAAAGCTTAATTGAAGTTAAAGGAAGGAAGTAACTAGGTTATTCTGCACCGCTTGACTTTAGAAACACCTTGTTTTTTAAAGACAACTCGCAGTGTAAAAATATAATAAGATCTCTTCAAAATTCAAAAACTGTATTTCATTAACATGCAGAACCATTTCACCTTGGTACATCACATTATCAGTGCATTGAGAAGTATAATTTTAAAAGTGATAGTTTTCAAACATACATTTACAAACATTTATTCTAGCCCCCATCCTGACAACAATGTCAATAGTGAACTAATATGAAAGTCAGTTGCCACGTGCACTCTTTGGGCTGGGTTCCTATAATACATGAACAACATTATAGTTCATGGAATCAATCGAAGGAGAAGGTTTTATACAGTACACATTCTGAAGTCATGTATTTGGATGTCCTTTTATATGTGATAATGAAGAAAAAAGAAGAAAATGGAAATAGAACAAATGTCTAGGAACACACAATTTGGTAAAGTGGGGAAGCTGGGACTAATCCCAGGTTTTCTGGTTTCACATTGTGCAATTCAGAAACTAGATGTATATGTTTTGTTTACCCTACACCCACCTTACTGGTACCCCACCCTCTGACCCCCCCCCGACCCCCTCCCCCCTCTCCCAGATTTCCCGCTCCTAACTGCCACTCTGCTGGTATCAATGCAGCCCTCGGTCAAATGAAAGACAAAACTTTTTGGCTCCCGGAAAAAAGTTCATGAGTACTCTGGGGCACCGGCACATAATTACCAGCAGTGACACTTATGAAAGTCTGCCACATGGTTGCTTTGTCTGCTTAATTTAGTTGCGAGCGCAACAACAGCTGTATATTAAATCAATTTACATTTACAATGACTGATAGCCAGGGCCCCAATTGGTTTAAAAGTTTCAAAAAATGCTGCAACACGTGTTGCCGCGAAAGTGGAAGACTCTTTGCAAAGTTTGACTCCTCACTTTTTATTCTTAATTATCGCTATATGTGGGCATTAAACTGGTTTTAACGAGGTACAACTTATGCCCAGTAAGTGCTAAAAAGTGTAGAAAAGGACAAAATAATGAAGTAATACTATCACTAAACGCTGCATAATTTGCATTTTCTACTGCATAATTTGGTTAACCCTGCTGCATATTTTGGCCCTCCACTGTCGCAAAACTCCAGTGGAGTGCATTATTCTAGTGGTCCTGCTAATACCTGCCTCCCAAGCAATTCTTATATCTTTAGTATGAATTGTCACTTGAAAGAGTGTGATGGTTAGTTGTGTTGGCACTGTCATTGGTAGCGTTGGCAGGGACATCGGATGATGCAAGCTGTAGTGTCCTCCTGACGAAGGCCCTAGCACAATTTATTTTTTTACAAATTAAGCACAACATTAAAAAATGATTGTTTTAATGGTAAAACATATACACGGTAAAATGTTTACTTTCCAAATAACATATTTGGAAAGTACATAATGAGTTTCCATGTATTGAGAACAATAATAGCTAAATATTTTTCAACTATGTCAGAAAGTGTCCCTTCGTGTAGCACAAGTCAACTTGAAATGATGTGTTTGAGGCTAAATAATACCGGCAAAAATATTACTCTTACATTCATTTTTCTAAAATAGTTATAATTGATGGAAATGTGTGTTATTATTTTGATCGTAGTAATTAATTCATCAAAAGCATGCAATTATTTAAATTACCGAGTTGTATACAAATGCGCGAATTTCTGATGATATCTAGGTGGAATTTTTCCGGTCCTGATAAGTGGATTTAATCATCACTTTATATCATTCTTCTGATTTGCTCTTATCTGATAAATACCTCCTGAGTATACAGGTTTTTCTTACTGTTCTGTGCCCCTTTGAGTTTGTCCTCCATATCTCCAAGACAGATTCAAAGAAAAACTCTCATCTAAGTCAGAGAAAAGAAGCCGAACGAAATTCAATTTTTTCTTGCCTGACAAACAGTGACGCATTTTCTTTCATTTCCTATTTTTACAATGTAGCTCTTCCTTGAGTTGCTTTTTTTTTCACTCACTTGCTACCATCATATAGACAATCATTTTCAAAGACTTAAATACCTGTATGGGCAATCTGTGTTCTGATACTCTGGATAATCGGCATGCATGTTGTTTTGTAGATTTCCCTCTCGCGCTGGTTTTTAAACGAACCCTCCAAGGACGGACGCAAAACTTAAAGTGGGCAACCGTTTGACCTTTTCTCCTTGAGAGGCAATCAAAGGACCGTAGCTTAATTTACAACTACAACTCACGAGATGTTTCGATCAATGCCACGTTTGCTTTCCATTAGGCCTTTTTTTTTACATTAGGGCCGCATTCACGAAAAATCATTAAAAAATAACTGCGTACTGATCGTAATGCTACCTTTTTTCCCATTCAAAAAATCTCACAGAAGTCGCCTGGAAAAACTGCTCTAGACATTTGCCTACCAGAGAAGTCTCAGCAAGGGAAACTAGTGCCCCATAAGAAATCCCTTCCTCCACCGCCCCGACAAAATGCGGGTATTATATCTTATGCACTGCTTCCCACTCTGAAAAGACTAAGGGGCAGATTTATGAAGGGCTTGCGCCACGTTTAAGCCGCCGTTGCGTGACGCAACGGCGCGGAAACGTGGCGCATCCCTGCGCCCTATTTACAACGTGACGCATCTAGGAGATGCGTCACGTTGTACAGCACTGCGCCATGAGGAGGCGTTCCTGCGCAGGGGGGGCGTTCCTGCGCAGGAACGCCTCTTGAAAGTGGCTGAGTGAAATCTATGAGATTTCACTCAGTCACTTTCAGGGCAATGCTACGTCAAAACCCTGCGCCTGCTTGAAGCAGGCGTAAGGCTTGAGGCAGCATTGAAAGAATAGGCACCCCCAGAGCATTGCTGGAGCTGCAACTCCAGCAATGCGCCACATTTCCGGCACAGATGCGTCACGCATCTGTGCCGTTTTTGCCCCATGGTGCGCCGCATCATAAATGCGGCGCACCATGGGTGGTGTAGCTGTGGCGCACTGTGGCGCATGTTAACTGGCGCATCCCTCGGGATGCGCCAGTTAACATAAATCTGCCCCTAACTATTTCCCGGGTACTAAGGGGTCAAAGAGAAGTTTCGAACGTCCATAAGCGTATACAGGTCCGGTTTTAGTGCTGCTGACGTAATCTTTTTTGGAGCCTTCTAATGACCTCCTTCCCCAACGATTTCATCGCTTCCAACAGTGCCCAGTCTTCTCGCCATAGTCTCTCTCTTACATGTATTTAATTGATTTTATAACACTACTCATACCAGCATAGGGTGTGAGAGTCGAGCACTTTGCACCACACACACACTGTATAGATAGGATGAGGTTGCGCATAGCTGACACTTCTGATTGGACCTTGACCAGTTTCCACTTCAGGAGTGCCGTAACTCGAGCACCGAGTATCGAGACAGAGCCTGATACCTGATACTGAGGGCTGCTGGCGAGGAGAAAGTAGGAAGAGGAGTGGTGAGCGCAGGGGGGCGGAGGGGCAACGAGAGTGGAGGCAGACAAAGCTGCAAAATCCGCCAGCATCCGTCTCCCAGCTCCTAGCGCGCCTGCACTCTTCACCGGACATTGCTGGACCGCTAACCTGACTTCCTGCACTGCCAAGGCACGCAACACCTATAGGACTCAAAGGGCTTCAGCCCCCCCCCCATCGTGTGCGGCAGCCCAGGATGAGAGCGTCCCAGGCACACACACAGCCACACCGAGCACTTCACAGGTCTTTAAAAGACCATTTGCATGTTAATGAGGCCTTGCTGTTGTTTCACCCCTTCTAAGAGCCCCTGTAGCTCCACTCTGTATGTCGCTTAAAGATTCAGGCTCCCCGAAATTTTTTCCTAGCCCCCCCGAAATTTGGCTCTAGTTGCGCCTTTGGCACTGCCCCACATCACGTCCTCAGCGCTACTGCTGAGACCTTGATGGAACCCCAGCCCTGGTCCCAGGGTTTGGGGACGGGCTACACAGAGGGAGTGTGGGGGCTGTGGAGGTTGAGGGAACAAAGCAGAGCAAAGGCAGAACACTTTTGGCCAGTGTGTCTGCGGGCCCAGAGCTCTGCTCCTATCGCATTCCGCACTGTGTTCCGCTGGGACTTGCTACTCGTCTCACACTGACCCCCCTGCTACCCTCTGATCCATCTAGCTCCCTCCCTCCCTCCTGCTGCACCCCAGGAATTAAGAGCAAGACAGCAAGTGGGGAAAACGCCAACGGTGGTAGAGTGGGGGTGGGGAATGGCAATTGGGCCTTGGCAGGTCCTTAATCAGACCTAATAGCCCAAACAGCCCAGAGCAACTGTTGCAGCAATCACCATCATCTCTTCCAGGCAAACACACAGCCAACATAGGATACTTCAACTCCAGCCCGCCAAATTTTCCCCGAGAGAAGTGAGGGGAGTTAAGTGATGGGGGCCAAGGTCATCTTGGTGCTATCGCTGTTACTACTAAACAGCAAAGAGCGAGCAACCACAACAAAGCATACCAAGAACTTCAAAAAATACACCAAGCGCAATAGGGAAATGATTAGGATTTTAAAGGATCTATAAAGGAAACTGAAACAAGCAAATCCGGCAGACATGAGGTCGGGGAGAGTAAGGAGGTCCCCTTCAAAACCTAAGTCAAAGTGAAAAAATAAGAGAGGATATCACTAAGAGCATTTAAGCAATGGATCCCTCACATAAGCACATCAAAGACATCAGCACTAGCTTTAGCACTAATGGCATAGATGCTATCAGCATCAGTAGTCCACCAGCTACAAAGAACACCAAACCTACAAGCCAAACAAATTTGGAAACTAAAAAAGGTAAATCAAAAGAGCTTAAAATATCGAGGGGGCACTTTACAAAAAGAACTTATGTTCATTTCAGCCAAAGATTTTTCTACAAAATTCACATTTCTGAAAGATCAAGTACAGCCATTTACTCTAAAATGAGGACATCAAGGACCTACAAACCCCTTTACAACCAAGGAGAGAAAAGCATCTATCTAAGGCCGTTCCAATTTACCTAGATCTCCGCCAGTTTAAGCGGAAACACAACTAAGGACAATGACATGGATATAGGCATGCTCAAAACAGATAGAGATAACAGAATAAAAAGCCAGGCCAGCAATCTACCTGAAGACAGAGCCCAAGGACGTGCTGTGAGTCTATTCAGTAGTCCAACAAGTGGTCCAATAAGTAACTCTCAGGAACACACAACACCTCCTCGTGGATACAAGAGCCAGCCGAAGAACGAGCTCTCAAACACGTCAAAACAAGGGGGAACCAAAAATCTTATGTGCTCTCAAGCCAACTACTCTGATCAGAATTCGCGGACTTGCCATAGTGCTCGGACCACCACACCACAGTCAAAAACCAGCTCACCACTAAAGGCAACGAACACACGACTCGACACCTCATCAGTCTTTAGAAAAACACAAAACAATGCTCTAGCCGGCTAATCCCCACCCTTGTCACACAAAGACTCACATTTATTGGATATTGAAATGACCTTCCTTGCATCACAGGAATGGGATGAACTTGTGGCCTCGTACAACTTTAAGCCCACTCTAAATCAGACTAGCGCGGAACCAACAAGTGCCCCCAGAGCAGAGAACAAAATCTATTTAGGACCAATCTATACAGCATCATTCTGGGCAACCTCACTAAGTACAATGCAACACACAGCAACGGCACTTCAAAATAAATCACACAGACTGGACATGCAACTTACGGTTCTTCAATCATTAGCCGACTTTGCCTCTGGAATTGAAAAGAAATTAGCAGACCTCAATGGTCTCATTAGGTGGGGGCAAGAAGACGCACAAGCATCTCCAACCTTACATATCGACTGCATCTGTGCCCCAATCATTGATAAACTATCTATAGTGCCATCAATGTTATGAAATCTCTTGTTAGAACTAAAAACAAATATGAAAACGCACAATCCCACAAAAACTGTCCAGGCAAGTAAAGGCCCGATTGCATGAACTGTCATAAAGGAATTAGCGACAACTGGCAATCAGAACACGAGGTACATACCCATTAGTCCAAATCACCCAACAGATTGCCTTACACTTCTAATTGGAGAGAGCTCTGGAAATGGAAATCACCTGACGACAAAAGAGCATAGCAAACAAAAGAGGAACGGTAGGAACTAGGGGTGGGTGGAATTTGCATAATTGCTTTACATAAATCTCTGCGAAACGGTAAAAGATCTCCGCAAACACGCAGAAATTCCGCGAACATGCGGAATTGCTTGTTTGTGATGCTTTTTTCCTGTTCGCAATCGCTGTTTGCGTGCTCGGGGAGAAATATCTTGCAAACTCACATTTGGAGAACGCGAACAAGCAAAAAGTTTCACAAAGTTGCGGAACACTGAATTTTGGGCAATTTCACTTTGTCAGCGGAACGCGAAATTACCAAAATTCTGCAAATTCCATGAGCGGAACGGAATTTACTGCCCCGGCCTAGTAGGAACGGGAAGGCAGCCATTCTGGGCCATCGAGAGGAGAATCAACCTCTGAAAACCCCTATGGAAACTGAGGCTTCGAGGTGTTTCTCAACTCCTACTCTGGCAGACAGGACAAATCATTCAATCACTGGAACTAACCAAACTCTGGACCCAAGCATGCAGCAACCATCAAAGTCATCAACCCTGGCAGCCACAAAAGGAGACAACAAAGAGGGAAACAACCAGGCAAATAAACAGCTGGAGTCAACAATTAAAGAACTTAGGACGGTAACCAGCAAGGAACAAAACCGAAGAACAGATTAGAGAGGTGAGTTGCCGCACAACCTGTGGGAATCACCACATAGGTCTGCAAGGGGGAACGCACAAAACAGAAATACGCCAAACAAAGATCAGACATCATCTGTCTCCCTATGAGCTAGGAATTCTAACCAAGGACCAGAAAGACGAGTCCGACACCAATCCACCAAGTTTATCACACTCTGAAGTAACTTTTCACCAGGAAAAGCTGGTTAAAGGCTCAAAGGAGACGGAAACCATCATATTCTTTTCCAAACAACAGAAGAGTGGATATATTAAATAGGGGGAACAAACTGGGGCTACTGCACTCTATTTTGGGCCTAGAAAAACTACGTTCAGCAGACTTGCTCTCAATCGAATTCCAACCAACGAGCAATCAGCTGTACCCAGAAGGAACCAAGTCAGTATGGAATACAAATGAGAAAGTCTACACAATTATGAAAGAAGCCAATATATTCTCACAATGGGGAATAAGACTAAAACCTGAAAGAAAACCAGCATACCCAACGCCTTTCTTAGAGGTGCAAAACAATGGACCACTACAAACTGCCACATCAATCTTAAAGGTTGCTTGTAGCAGCTCCCCTAGAGGTCAACGCACCCACTTAAAGGTCACTAATTTAATCACTGAACCCACGTCAAGAGACCAAACACTATTGTTAGCTGACCCCAGCTGGAAGCACATATGGAGAACAAGAACAACAGAGCACACCCAATGACATGGGATGTCCTGCCTATACCACTCATGGGGGAGTCAAGGAAAATCTGGATATGTATCTGGAACATCAATGGCCTGGCGAACAAGATGGAGGATCGTGAGGAGCTAAAATATCTAAAGACATTTGACTTGATCTTACTCCAAGAACCCTGGGAGGACCATGCGACTAAGCTACAGGGGTACACGTCACAATTCATTCCAGCAAGAAAGGGATCCAACTTTGGCCATCGGTCACGGGGACTGATGATATTTGTCTCAATAATTACAATAGGAGCAATTACACCAGTGTAAGCACAAATTGTATTCCAAAGTGAAATTCAGGCAGTTATTACATCAAGCAAGTTTAATGAGGAAGATCAGTCACACATAATAATCAACACCTACGTGCATCCTAAGCAAAGGCTAAAAGCTGCAAAAGAACTAATCAAAGACCTGACAAGGATTATAGAAGAACAGGAAACAGAGCACATCATCCTGGCAGGCGATTTTAATCTTCACCTCTTTGGACTGTGTCAGGTGATGAACTAACAGAAGATTTGACCATAGTGTGGGGGATACCAAATCAAGGCCCAGCATTTCCTAGCAAACCTACAAGAAGTTTAACCTACCTACTCCAAGAACTTGAACAACTAATTATGAGAGCTCTAAATGGTTAATTCAAGGGGGACAATCTGCCGGGCCCAGCTTACCACTCCACTACTGTATATTCTTACTTAGATTTCACATTTGCAACTCTCCCTTTCTTGCATAACATCAACTCCTTTAGAATAGGTTACAACAAACAAAGTGATCATTTACCAAAGGAAGCGATGTGAAAAGCAAACAAAATACAGCTAATGGAGGCATGCAAAATAGTTGGCACGGACTATACCTCAGACTACAAACGGATTAGGTGCAAACTCAGCACAATTGAAGAAATATCTGAAACTGAAAATCTTTACTCTGCTAAATAAACAACACTACATCTCAACACGCAAAAGCATGGGAGAACTTTACAACGGCCCTTAGGGAGAAGTTCGCCACCAGGATAGGTAGGGAAACAGGAAAATTGGCGACCACTCTGGCTAGGCAGGCAATTAGACCGGAGACAAGGAACCTCAAACATACAACAAATCAACCATTAAAGCAGCTTTGCAAAACTCCACAAAACCTAGCCCTGCAAGGCGACCTGCGGAAGCTGAAGGCACGATTAAATAAACTAAATGGAGTAAGAGAAGGCAAAATAATGAAGAACTCTGGGCAAGGATACTCCACGACTCTAAACTCAAGACCAGTGCCAGATTTTGGTGTACAAATAATAGGTTCCAATGACCGAGCCACCAATGAATAAACTCAAACATAACAGAGACTACCTGGGCAAAGTACTTATATAACCACTTTAACAATAACATGGAAGAGGCAAACCAGGTGAAAGAGGATTCCTGGACCATCCAAAACAAACAAAGGCACCCGCCCAGAGGAAAAACAACATAAAAGGCCAGCGAAGTAAAGCACCACAACACAACCTCCCCCCCCCCCCCCCACCCCCTGAGGCATACAAAACCACCATGGAGTAGAAGTGGTAGCAAGCCCCGAACCACTACTGGATAGCAACGAAGATCACTACCTGATAACTACAACAAAGATTTAGACGTAAATAGCCAAAGGGAGGCTAGAAGGAACCCCTGGCCCCAATGGAATCCCACCAATGCTGTGCAAGCATGATGCAGAATTTTGCAGCAATGTACTGGTCCCAGTATTTAAGGATATACAAGACTCCTAAGTAATCCCAGAGTCATGGAAAGGATCGCCAATCAGTCCAATCCACAAACAGAGCGACAGGAATACCCCAAACGATCACTGACTTGTTGCCCTAATTGACATAGCAGCTATGTACTATGCAGGAATACATCTTGAAGAACCAACAGCCTGGGCATCGGCAAACTCAATCATCCCCATAAACCAAACAGGGTTCTGTCGAGGACAGGACATTACTACTAATATGATGGCGCTAGCTCTGTTGACGGATACGGTGAAACTAGAAAAGTACCCACTATTGCTACAGGCTATAGCAAAGCTTTCAATCACATAGACCGCGCTAAACTATGGAAGAAATTGGAAAACTGGGGGATACCGACAATCCTTTTAAACGAGCTAATGCTGCTACACACTGACAACTGGGTCAAGATTAAACTGGGATCAGGGACGCACCTCTCAACGTGAATTAACACCTCTAAAGGGTCAAAGCAGCGGTGCATGATAACACCCTTGCTTTTTAATCATTTCTTGGCCGACCTTCCCGGGCAACTGGGAATGAGTACACCACATACACCGAAATTGGGAAAAATGCCACTGTCCAACCTAAAATGTGCAGACGACCGGGTGCTGTTAAGTTGGACTCGCATAGGCATGCAAAATCTCTTCAATGCTACCTATAGATTCTCTCAACGCAATGCCCTAAACATAAATCTAAAGAAAACAAAAAACAATGACAGTAAGTTATCATAAAAAGAAAAGGATCAATTGGTCAATGGGCACGGTTTAGACGAGGTCAAAGCCTACAAATACTTTGGAGTCTTGTTGGATGGTAGAGGCTTGCATAAATTCCAACTGGAGGCCCTGTACAGGAAGGGCACTACGATTATTTAGCAATGAAACATCTGAGGAAAGTGCAGCCAGACTTAACCTTTGATCCCTTAGTACAGGTGATTCGAGCAAAGTACAACCAACACTAATGTATGGGAGCGAATCAATGCAAGGGAAAGATGCAGCGTCACAGGACAAAATAATCGCCAACACCTATAGAGCAATCTTACATCTGCCAAACCACATGTCTCCTGCTCAAATATGTTTGGAATTTGGGCTACAAAAACAATCAGTGGAAAGAGGAGGAGCTTATATTCAAATCTGGCACAAGATCAGAGGCGCCGAAATAGGTTTAGTGAACTCAAACCTCTGGGATCAATTGTCATGCAGGGGAAAATCACCAGCAAGGGAGTACTTGTTTGACTCTCTAAATTGACAGGACTGACAAACCTTTGGGCAACCTCTACAGATCACCAGAGTTTTAAAAAGATTGTAACAAAAGGAACAAAAATTGTATCTATCACAGAAGATGGGGAAACACTAACCAAAAGGGCTCCTGGCTGGACAGTGCTCAGTGACTACAAAGCCCTGAAACCACAACTATATTTAAAAACAGGAGTTATTAATAATAATAATAATAAAAACATTTGTAAAGCGCCTGGTTGCACTAGAGGAAACAGTGCGTCCCCGCGCTGTGGATGCAGTCCCCAAGGACTCCTGAACACAGACTCACAGAGGGGGAAGGGGAACAGAAGGACAGGAACCCCCTGATTCTAGTCTTTAGGGAACAAGTGGGTCTTCAGTTTAAGCCAGAACAGCGTTTCCGAAGGTTCCATCCGAAGTTCAATGGGGAGTTTGTTCCATTGTTTGCTGGCTAAATACCTAAAAGAACGACCCCCCCATCCGAGCTTTACGAATACGGGGTGCCAAAAATGACATGCTACCCATAGATCTCAAGAGGCGTTTGGGACAATATATAGTCAGCATCTTTTGCAGACAGACTGGGCCTTTGTCCTGTGCAATACGATGGGTCATGCACATGGCTTCGAACCGAATGCGTTTCCGAATAGGGAGCCAGTGCAAGGTCTGTAAAGCACGCTTCCCAGACGACTTCCTAGGCAGGCTCAAGACAAGCCTGGCAGCCGCATTTTGGACACATTGGAGTTGGTTCAGGCCTTTTTTGCTTAGGCCACATACCGGAGAGTTCCCATAATCAAGATGAGAAGTAACCATGGCATGAACTAATGTTTTCCTCGCTGTGGTAGGTAGTAGGTCTAGAATTTTGCGTAGAACTTTTAGTATGCCATAGCATTTACCAGCCACATTTCCAATATGTTGGGAATATGAGAGGTTATTGTCCAAGACAACCCCCAGGTTTTTCACCGTAACAGAAGGAATAGGTGTAGGACCCAGGTCGGAGGGCCACCAGGCCAACGTTCAGATCGAGGGGGAAGAACCAATCACTAAAAGTTCCGTTTTATTCCAGTTGAGGCGAAGGCAATTGGTCTTCATCCAGCTGCGAGTGCCACAAGACAAGCGGAGAAATGATCTGCTGTCTCCACTGGGTTATGAGATAGGGAGACCACCAGTTGGATGTCGTCGGCATTTGACACAATATCCACCCCATAGGATTCCACCATCCGAGCAAGGGGTTCCATATACAGATTAAACAACGTTGGGCTCAATATAGAGCCCTAAGGGACCCCTTGTCTAAGAGAACAAGGTGTGGATTTAAAAGGGGGGCAGTGTACTTGAAATTTCCTGTCTGCTAGAAAAGAGTCCATCCATTCGTAAGCTGACTCAGCTACCCCGGCCTCGCTCAGGCGGGCAAGGAGCATAGAGTGCGACACAGTGTCAAAAGCCGCAGTCAAATCCAACAATACCAGGGCGGCTGTCTGTCCCTCACTTTCTGACAGAGCAGTTCTGTGGAAAAAAGCAGGGCAGTTTCCGTTGAATGTTTCGCCCTAAATCCAGATTGGGAGAGATGAAGAAGGTGAGAATCCTCCACAAATTGTACCAGCTGATTGTCGACCAGTTTCTCCATCACTTTGGCACAGAACGGCAGGAGGGAGATAGGGCGGAGATTATACAGCTGAGATATACTCTGGTTAGCTTTCTTTTTGATAGGGACCACCTGGGCTAGTTTCCATTCCTCTGGCACATAGCTTTCTTGAAAAGATAGGGTAGCCAAATTACCTATGTGATTACTCAGGAAGTGCAAGTGACTCCTGAGGATCTTAGGAGGGGCAACCTCCGTAGGAGTTAAAATGAGAACAAAAGAAAAGTTCCTAAAGCTCCGCTTTGCAATTCTACCAATCCTTCCCCACCTGCCGTTCTGAAAAAGGAGACCAGAGAGCAGACTTGCAGCCTCTGCGGGAAAGGGAGCGAGAACCTTGCCCATGTCATTTGTATCTGCCCTAACCTATAGGACATAAGATGCACCCTAATCTGCCAATCATTCAATCACGGTGGCATTAGGTCCTGGAGGCAGGCAGAAAAACTGTGTTTTAATCTGGTGGAAACACAGCTAAACTGCTGTATCACAAAATTCTTTGATACAGTGGCAGAGAGACTTAAATGCCAATCAGAAGTGGACACTTAATAACAACATAGCAGGACGGTTATTTTACTGTTTTTCTATTGCTACTTAAATTGACAAGGCTTTTGTCAGTCTACCTCTTGAACCACAGGCACCTTAAATTTGACTCACTGTAAAAGGCCCAATTTTAATTTTATTACGATGCATTTTATGATGGTTTTAACTTTTTGTATTATGTAAATGAATTCATAAATGACACGTGCAATGCAACAGTTTTTATTAATCATGCATAATAATAAGAAACTAAACTAAACTTTGCATAGTTAAGATGAATCGCAACTTTGTGAATTAGTCTATCTACATATGCAAGGAGGATTGCAAGGTGTAGGGATCACATGTCTTCCCTACTAGTAGGCATAATATATTAAGAGTGTTTGGTCCAGAGAAACACAAACTCAGGATTTAAAAAGTACCTCAGTAGTTGGAGTTGATTTTACTGATAAGAATGTATTTCTACTCAAACCAACCTTTTTTTAGCAACATTTGGCTATTGAAAGACTGTGTTGAAAAACATGACGTTCTAACCCGTACCATGCACTTCCAATTATGTTCAACAAAACATTAAATATGGTTGCACGTTTTTGTGGATCAGGCCCTTTATTACAACATTTGCTACCAATATTTATGTAAGTGACTAGCGTTTAGCGTCCCATGTGATTCATGTTACAGATGCAGAGGATGTAATCGACTGACAAAGATAGAATATTACTAGAATCACTGTGAATATATTCAAACACATAATTTTTATACATTAACATACACATGTCGGTTACATGTCATATACATTAAATCAACACTCACAACGTTCTCCTGCTAACTGTATCAAACTATCACAAGAAGCACACATGAACACGTTCTCTAACTAGCATTGAGTGGTACAGGAGCAAATCTAGAGCATTAGATGGAAAG
Source organism: Lissotriton vulgaris (assembly GCF_964263255.1). NCBI lineage: Eukaryota > Metazoa > Chordata > Amphibia > Caudata > Salamandridae > Lissotriton > Lissotriton vulgaris. The sequence continues at coordinate 774,780 of NW_028246928.1, forward strand.
GTTTAAAATTCCATCAATTATAATTTCATGTTAGGGAGCTAAACATTTGAAAAACTGTCACTCTTAAAATGTCAAAAGATAAACAAAAGAGTTTACGGGGTCATGGATAGTGTGGGAAACAAGGTACATCTGAAGTAAACCAGATAAGTTCACATTCCACCACCATGAAGATTTTCTCGCCTCATTTAGATGTAGGAAACCACTAAATTCAGAATTATGGAGCCTCAGCTTCCTCTGCCATCAAAAGTTCCTGAAAAGCAGCTTATCCATAACATGGCTGCCGCCTTAAAGTCATCAGAAGATCCCATCTATTTATGGAAAACCTTTTGTCTCCTTTTATTTTTGTAATCTCCCAAACCACCATGCAAACTATGGTAGTTGTGTACAGGTTGTAAAACCATGACTCCTAAAAGCTGTAACATAATTCTCAGTACATCAATGAAATTGCTTTTCTGATGTTCAAAAACACACATTTACATTGCAATACAACTGATTTCTTATTTTTCTTTTGAACTGTCAGTCATTTCACCACCAACAATTATTACATTCAACTTCTGTGACAATAAAATCAGATACAAAATAGAACTACCTGAAGAGAGCAAAACCTATTCCCTAATACTAGCGGTGTGTTAATTCTGAAAATATTTGCCACATCAGACATGGTATCCCTTTATTTAATTTGCTTCCTTCCATAACCATCCAACGCACTGCACTCTCACATCCTAACAAAACATCACTCTGCCCTTTCATTTTTTTACTTGGCTCAACTCAGTACTCAGAAATCTCTTGTTCACTACAGACAAAAATACTTACACAATCTGTGTATGCCAATGTAAACTAGTTCAATGTGCATAAAATTAAAAATATTTATTACAGACCACTTTGGCTCACATTCAACCCCACTAATGTTTCCCTCCAATCAGTTCTGCCAACATCTCACACCCACCAAACACATTCCACTAAGGAAGAGTGGTTGGGATGTTCATTAAAAAGTAAACAATTGACTATCCTTTGACCCGCAAACTCCCATTTTTAAATACTTCATTGTTACTGTCTTTGACCCTTCCAGAACTCATGAAGCGGTCATCTATCAAAATCTATCCAAGTTCAACATTTTTTCAAAACTTTGGGCCTAATTATTGTTTGGCAAAGCAGGATCAATATGGTAAATCAGTGGTGCTCCTGACGTTCCAAAACACGCAGCGCCATTTTCTAGATAGAGTTGGGGAAGTACCATTTTTGCACAGGAAGAGCATCTGCCGCCTCAGCCAGGGTAAACCTTTGATCTTGCTGTACTTATACCAATAGCTCGCCAGGTCAGTGATGATCATCTCACCTTGTTGAGGATGGGGCAGATGCCTCTTATTTTTCCTGCTCATAGCTGCAATATGTTAAACAGAATGACCCCTTAGCCCAGGAAGAAACCCCACTGTGTTTGGGACATTTGTTTTTATATAACAAACTCCTACTTTTGGAGTTTATTTCTTATTTCTTATAAACATTGATGAGCAGATGCAGTGCGTATGGTGCCAGTGCTGCCAAGGTTTAGTAGCTTCACCAAAGACACACGGATTCCCTCCAGACAGGCAGCCATCTCTAAACAAGGTAAGCAATTCTACACCATTGCTGAGCTGGCAGGGTGGGGGTAGGCCTAACAAATGAACCATGAATCAGGCAACTAACCCTCAACTTCTCTCCTCAGCTTCATTTATCATCCATGGTGCCATGGACATTACAGTTAAATATCCAAGTGCTAATAAGCTTTTTATCAATGCCTTATCAATATTCACTTCCCTCCACTCAATCAGATGGCCAATCTCTATACCTAATACTTCTTGCTAGCACATGTAACCATGTACAAATTATATGTGGCCCTTCATTTAACCATTCATTCCGTTAACACCCTTTCAATATACCGACTCAACAGCTAGCAATACATTTCCACTTTCTAAGCGGAAAAATACATTTTTGGCACTGCATCTTTTCTGTATTAGATGGAGAGTGGCACCGGCCACCATGTCCCTTCAACTTCTATTCAGTAATTCTAGATGCAAGGACTCCTCCGTCCTCATTTAATTCAAGCAGTTCATGGGAGTTTCTTCAAATATGATCCTTTAAGACCATGATGTGCTCCCTGCTACTGTTAATGAAAACAAAGTGAATGCCACTGATATTACAACTCCATTGAATTGTCTTGAAGCCGGAAACGTCCTATTTCCAAGAAATAATTGCATCCCTCTTATACGATTCTTAATACTTATTTCAAACCATTCAGCCTCTGTACACCCTTTGTGCTGGTAGCTCTGACTCTATCTTCTTGTTGGACCAAATATATGCTGTATGCTTCTATTCGAATATCTAGACCATTACACTAGCTCTGAATCATGCTCATAACCCATTTATGTCCTTCCTTTAATCCTCACCAGCAATGATCCAAGAAAATATATTAACATCCTACAACGGTCTGCCAACCCCCTGTGTGCCACATCGGACACAATCTGTTCTGACATCATCAGGCTTCTGAGCTGTGTCCACTCACATATCCAAGTTAACATTTCAACCTCTTTCTAATGTACAAAGTTCATCCAAAATACTTCAAGTTTCTTTAATAGTTCTAGCTCAGAATAAACGTTGATCCCCATTTCCCTTCTAAATATTTTCCTGGCTACCAATGCCATTTTTCGAAAAAGTCCTGCAGCATCTGTTCTTCAAACGGCATTCTTGTTATTTGAACACTTGTAATCTGCTTGATCCACTCTAATTTATTTCATGTGGAGAAGTGTGGCTCAAAGGTTACAGCCGCAGACCCTGATGCAGAGGTCTAGCTCGGGACCAGGGTTCAATTCCCGCCTCGGCGGGTCTTGGGCTCAATTTCCTTGGAACTGATAATTCTCGCCTCGGTGCCTATTCCAATTCATGGGTCCCACTCTGCAACTCTGGGTAATAGCTTGCTTAATCTCCACAACGGCCCCAACAACGCAACGCTAGGATGCCTGGCTTCACCTGGGGGTGCCCAGGAGTGGGCACTTCACAGGGAAAAGCCAGGAAGGGTTCCACAGCGGTATGCGTACAAGCGCCTGAGATACCCCTTCGGGGGTCGATTCGGTGCTTACAAATACTACTACACACATACTACACATGCTCCCCATGCCACTGAGTTTGCTTTCTTCCACATTTCCAATTGCCTCACTTCATTACAGAAGAACTCCATCTTAGCGATGATTAATGTCCCTTGATTTATCAGCTGCATTTGACACAATAATTAATTTCATCCCACTTAAGACTATCATATCTCTAGGGATTAGGGCAAGAACTCTATATTCTATACTAACTATTCTATACTTGATCTATACAAGTGCAATTAATATTCCCACACACCCGCTATCTCTGTTGACAACTCCGTATGAATAACATCTAAAGTGAACAGGCAAAACGGGTAGATATAGGAGAGATGCAACACTAAGTAAATGATTACGAGTTTCGTGGATAGGATACTCCGTCACAAACATGTTGGATACCCCGTCCACCAAATTTCAAGTACCATTGGATATAATGGACTTGTAATTTGGCGTAGGGGATATCCTTCCCATTTGTGACAGAGTAAGCCTGTCTGCTAAACTCGTAATCAGACCCTGAGTCTTCTGTCAATGACTATGTCCAATAAAGAAAGAGAAGAAACTGGTAGCATACTGACAGGTACCTGAGAGAAAACACCACCAATCTGGAATGCACCTCATAGCCAGTGTACCAGAAACATTTACAATGGCAGGAGACTTGACAAGACATATTAGGACTGGCTCATGTTCCAGATTGGGTGCAACTTAAATTCTAAGCTGCTACTAACATACCCCCAATCTTATGTGATTGGAGCTCTACTTGTGAGAGTTGTTTTTTCACAAGAACAGCCCCCAATATCCCATGACTATGCTGCTATCCAACTGCAAGCCTCAACTTTTCTAATGTTGGGCAGAAGACCTTGAGAGGTGGCTATCAGGGCTGGTTTTTGATTGGCACAACTAAATCCTATATGCACGTAAATTACTGCTTTGGAGGGAAAGTATTCTTTATGAATACAATATGGGAATGCCCATGGATTGGAGGAGGGTGAAAGAGTGACTATCCGAGATAACTAAGCTCCAAATAACTTTAACAATACTGGAAGCATAAGGATATATTAGCACTCCAAAATAGGGGAAAATACTGTATGATGGGGGGCTGATGATAGCAAATCTGTAGGGAGCATGGATATTGGCCGACTTTGATTCATGGTGTGACATTATAAGTTGGGGCCTGAGTGTGAAAACGATCATTATTTAAGGCCGAGAAAGACAGATGAAATTGAAGAATGGGAATGTATTAGGATTGACTGTAAATGACTGCCCAACCAATAATATATAAATGGTGTTGCAACAATTTACAGAGTGGGGACTGCTGCCGTCAAAGCACCCTTATGCTGTTTATTATCACTGTTAGGATATCCAAATAAATCCAGACCAAGCTCCCTATGAACCTTCATTGAGAAACCATCAGGCCCAAGGTTCTTAGAGGAATTTGGATCCTATATAACCCCAAACACTTTTTCTTTTCTTATTGGATCGTCTAGTGTAGACAATGCCTTGAGAGCTGAAATCCAGTGTTACCCCCTTGCAGAGGTGTTCGTAGAAACTCGAGGAGACCACCTTTGAGTTTCCTCGACATTGCTTTTCTTATTTTCTCATTTGGAAAGCTCTTGTTCTATGAAATGCCCTTAAAGCACTGCTTCTAGGGCTTCCAAAACTACCTCATTTCCCACTTCTTCCATGTTGAGGTCTATCAGGTAACTCATAACTTGCTGTTTTACAGGGCCCTTCAGTAGACTGCTACTGTAGACTCCTTCCCTAGGCCTACCAACCACCCTATCCCATCTGACTGGGTATTCTACCAAACCATGTTCCAAAAAGCCTGATTGGTCCCTGTTCACCATCCTTAATGTTACTTCTGTGTTATCGTTCCTGCAGGATGTAATCCAGTCTAACATGCGTATTATGAGTTGCTGAGAATTGTCAATAATCTACCCTATATTTTTATTACAAAGGTCCTACATTTTTTTTATTCAAGTCGATCACTTTAATACGACTGCAATTAATCAATGCATTTTGGAAAACATTTGCCTTCGCTGGGTCGGTTTTTTGTATATTCATATCTATGACTAGAAAGAGTACACTCAGAAAGCAAGAAACCCATTTTAATAATCTGGAATTACCAGAGCTAAATGCTGATTAAACGTTTTCATCTCAATATAAGTTATACATGTTTCAAACAAGAAATGATTGGGATAATTCTCTTGTTTTAAAAACATGTCAATAATTCTGCAATACAACATGAATACAAAAGCTGGTGCATTAACGCTACAGAATTAGCCTTTCAATGCATCTAAAATATGCCTGAATAAAATACATTGACGCCCTACCAGTTTGATGAACCTCAATTCTCAAAATGCCGTTCTGCCATGCTGCTTTCCAGTTATAGTGACGCTTGTTTCTATGAAAATAGACATTATATTCCATATGGACGATGTATAAATAGCTTTCATTATGCAGATGCTTTCATCACCATTTCCTTTAATCTTTCCACCCTGCCATATGTCTTTCTTCTCCCTTTAGAATATTCAGCTGGCTCTGAATGCCTGTCTGCTCCCACAGAGGCCAGAGGTAACACTACAGTGAGCAGACTAATCTTGATAATTCTAAATACATAATCCTCAACTAGTTTTTCTCAATTCTGTTTTGTCGGAGGAACCTTGGTTTTTATGGCCTGGATCTAGAGACATTGGGAAATAAAGACAGTCTGTTCCTGCGAGCATGATGACAAGCTTGTGAATTTGAGGGTATTGACAACGTGCTTCCTTTTCATTTTGACCACATTGTCCCACTGTTTCCTCTGGTCAGCCTGCAATACCTTCAAACCAAGCAGGGTTATCTACAAAGCCAGAGCAACACGCTCCCTTGCCTATTCTGTTGCCAAGTGCATGCTATTTGGTGGTTCTCTATTCAGAACAACAAGGGCAACCATACGAGTCAGCACAGGATCTCTGGGAACATATTTCTACAACAACAATGGTCCCATGCAAAAAGGGTTACGTGAAAGCAATGAATATAGACACAATGGAAACTATATTGAGTAGTATGACTTGTCCAGCCGGACAGAGGCCAAGAATTTTTACTGTACACTTGATATGTCATATAAAATAACTTCAATTCTTTAGAGTAGGACACAAGCCTGTGCCCTTACGCTTACAAATTGGCAAGGTGAGAAGGTAGTGAGGGGAGAGAGAAGAGTATTTTGGCAGGAGTGAGCAATTTCTGTAAATACAACAGTGACAGAAATTCAGTTTACACCATTACAAGCATAACACATTCGGTATACATTTCAGGTATATGGTGTTTTAACAAGTCGACAGCGTTTCGATCCCACTTACAAAATCAAAGGGATCATCATCAGGACAAAAGGTATGCCTAAATAATACAAGCCACAAGCCTAAGGGAAAAAGGAAAGATAGAAAATATTTTTAGAAACAGATCATAAAGTTGTGCTTGAAAAACCATGGGGGTGATATCTAGTGAAAGTGAGATTAAAATTGAAAGAATCGTGAAGTGCCGATTTCTTATCCATTCGTTATCGGTCGAATTGCGAGGGCGTATTTACACATTGACGTCAAGTGCCTAGCAAAACAAGGTGAGGGGCGGTGAAAATCACAGGTTGAGACTTGTCACATGCATCACGTGTTGGAGAATGGCAGTGACTAGAGGACGTTGTGTCTCAAATGAGAACGATGGTGCAGGGCCAGAGTAGATTAAAGTGAGATTATTAAAAAGAGAATTTAAGAAAACCGGAGGTCAACACGATCATAATAAGCTACCTGGTAGAATCCGGATGAAACCCTCAGGTAGAGTGAAGGGATAGGGCGGGACATCACAGCATCTAGAGGAAAAGAGTAAGTGACTGGTAAGAATTAATTCCGTCCCTTATACGGTTAGCATACCAAATCACTTACTCTTTTCCCGCCCTATCCCTTCACTCTACCTGAGGGCTTCATTCGGATTCTACCAGGTAGCTTGTTACGATCGTGTTGACCTCCGGTTTTCTTTTTTTTTTTTTTAAAGTTTTAAAACCTTTATTTTCTAATAGTGCACACAGCTATTCAGCCTTACATCCCGGAGGCATGGCAGCAACTCAAAAAGCAATAAATCCAAGTGCAAGAAGCAAGGCACCAGAACGTGTGAAGGTTATGACTTTCCATTTTTTATATTTTATGAAGAAGGAACAAGTACAGAAAGAGGCGCCAAAACTAGCGCTAAGAAAGAAGGCAATTAAACCATTATGTAGTGGGGCCTAATCAAGGAGTCGGCTAGGCACAATGATAACAGTTAGATTCAGAACAATATGGACACATAGAACCACGGGGGGAAGGAATCACAGGATAGTAGTGATACAAAATAGTCAGTTGGAGTTACAGGCTATGGTGTCAGGTGTTCTTCCAGTGGGGCGGATTCCGGTGGTATGCAGATGTCACCCCTATACTCGTTCCAAGCCCCACACACCTTCTGCCATTTTTTGGGTTTACCCCTGGCTACATACACAGTCTTTTCTCGGAACATACACCAATCCATGTTGGCCTTCCACTGTATCACTTTCGGGGCTGTTGTCGCTCCCCACATTTGTGCAATGTCCCGCTTTGCGACCATATTCCCAAGGGTAACCCACTGGGTTTGTGCAGTGTTGTAATCTGTTGGACCCTAGATATTTAAGAGGCATCTCCGGGCCTCCGCGTGTACTTCCACCCCGGTCACCTCACTCATGAGCATGTGCACCCGCCTCCAGTAGGAAGCGATCACACTGCACTCCCAAATAATATGCATGAAGGTGGCGAGAGCGCCCCAGCCACGCCGACAGAGGCCGTCAACCGAATGTCCCATGTGTATTAATCTGGGGCCAGTGACGTAGACTCTGTGCAGGATCTTCAATTGCACCAATCGAAGCCGGGCGGGGATAGCGACCTCCTTGGGGGATGACACCGCACATTGCCAGTCCTCGTCGTCAATCTCTATCCCGTCCCGTACCCATTGGTCTCTCACCCCCAGGAGAAGGTCCGTGCGAATATTGATCAGTTTTTTATACGTCAGGGAAATAGCGCTGTCCGGCATGTGGCCGTCCAGTATACGGCCTTCCAGGGGAGAACTTTCGGGAATTGCCTCGCCCTCCGGCATGGCGGAAAGGAGTGCATGTCGCAGCTGAGCGTACCGAAAATATTCCGTTCCACCCAGCTGGAACTCCGTCTGTAGTTGGGCAAAATACTTCACCTCCCCTCGCAACATCATATCCTCCACCCTAGAGATCCCGATCATGTCCCACTTATCCAACCCCTTAGTGTGCCACAATTTACCCAAAATCTCGGATTTGTAAAGTGGAGTTACCATTGTAAGCTTGTCCTTCCACCCCTGTGCCTTTGTGATCGTTCTCCCGAAGCGCACAGCGGTTTTCGTTGGCCCAGACATCCGCCTATCAAGAGATCTCGTGTACAGCGCCCTATGGTATTTCCCGCCATCCAGGAGCCACCGATCCATGGCATAACCTGGACTATCCGCCGGGCCGTAAAGACCGTGATTAATGGCCGCCAACTGAGAGGCCCAGTAGTATCTCCGCACGTCGGGCAATGCTATGCCCCCATCATACCACGGGAGCGTGAGCTTCGTGATAGCAATGCGTGGCCGGCCATCCCAGAGCAAGGCACGTTGCAAGCTCTCGATTTCCCCAAAGTATCTGGCCGGGACCGGATCTTGAGTATTTTGCAGGGCATACAGGAACCTGGGCAGAGACATCATCTTAAATAACGCCGAGCGCCCAAGCAGGGAGAGAGGAAGTTTACGCCACCCCTCTACATCACGTCGGAGACGAACAAGAGGGGGGAGCAAATTGTTCTCGTAGCGTGCCTTGGGGTCAGTTGAGATATAGATCCCCAGGTATTTAAATCCCTGTCTCGCCACCTGTATGCCACAGTCCCTCGGAAGACGAGGTGTCCCCCCTCTCAGAACGTATAAATGCGACTTCGACCAGTTAATGACCAGGCCAGAGTGCTGGCCAAAGAGTCGAAGCACGTCACATGCTACGATGAGAGATTTACAAGGGGAGGTAAGATACAGAAGGATGTCATCTGCATATAATGATACTCGGTCCTCGAATCCAGGGGACCAGCGAATGCCATGTATGTCAGGGTGGTGCCGTATCCAGGCTGCCAATGGTTCGAGTGCCAGTGTGAACAAAAGGGGCGACAGAGGACAGCCCTGCCTAGTGCCCCTCTGAATAGAAAAGGACGCGGAAACTCGACCATTTACCATCACGTTAGCCAGCGGGCTGGTATACAGAAGTTTAACCCACCCTACGAATTCCGGACCGAAGCCGAGCTTCGCCAACACTGCCCACAGGTTGTTCCATTCGAGGGAGTCAAACGCCATCGTGGCATCCAATGACGCCAGAACAGATGGCTCCCTGAGTGTGTGGGCCCTAGCCAGGGCTCCGTGGAGTCTCCAAAGGTTAAGGGCAGTGTTTCGATGTGGAATAAAGCCCGACTGGTCCGGGTGCACTAAGTCGCCGATTGCGCCAATCAAACGATTGGCCAGCAATTTGGCAAGAATCTTAGGCTCTGCATTCAACAGAGAGATGGGACGATACGATCGGTACAAATCTCTTGGTTTCCCTTCCTTATGGATAACCACAATAGTGGCCAGCCTCTGGTCGTGGGGAAGCATGCCCGTCTCTCGCGCCTCCAGGAACATGTTCCGTAGGGGTGGAGAAACGACATCAGGCTTGATTTTATACAGTTCCACTGGAATACCATTGGGGCCGGGCGCCTTACCGGGTCTGAGGGAATGAATGGCAAGGGCTATCTCGTCCGCAGTGATGTCCCTATCCAAGTCGTCACGGTCCATTTCCGACAGGCATGGGAGATCTATGTCTGCCAAAAGTGCACAAGAGTCAGTCTCAGACTGGTCCGAGACCGCAGTTTAAATGCCATGAAAGTAGTCAGAGAACAACTCAACTATTGCACTCGGATCAGTGACAAGCAGGCCATCGTCCCCCAACACCTCCGGAACCACGCGACCAGCTCTCTCCCTCTTGTCAAGCCAAACAAGGAGCTTGCCCGCCTTGTCTCCGACATCATAAATTCTGCCCTGTTGCTCCCTACCCATGACTTTAGCAGCATCGGAGACAATATCGCGATATTCTGATTGCTTAAGCGAGAGGGTGTGGAGAAATTCAGGCGTCGGGCCCGCTTCCAATTGGGAGTCCAGCTCCATAATCTCTGCTTCGATGCGCAACATGTCGGCATCTCTGCGTCTGCGGACGTCCGCTATGAGGGTGAGAGCCTCACCTCGCAGAACCATCTTGAACGCCTCCCATAAAGTGGCGGCTGATGCGACCGACCCAGTATTCTCAGAAAAATAGAGCTCAATAGCTCTGCCCAGGAGTCCGCGCGTCTTCGGGTTTCGAAAATACCACGGGTTAACTACTACAGGCCGCTCGGTAACCACAATGTCGAAGTCGAAAGACACCCAGACCGGGGAATGGTCCGAGATGCCCCTTGCCAGCATACGGGCCTCGAAATCGCCGGCGCATGGGCCGCCAAGGCCAGGACATAATCTATTCTAGAGAGGCTACCGTGCGCCCCGGAATGAAACGAGTATTGACTCTGGGTGGGATGCATAAGTCTCCAGCAGTCAATCAGTCCCATGGTGTCAAGGAAATCGGGCAACCAGGATTGTGAACTACGGAGATCTCTGGGCGAATGTCTGTCCAAGGTCCCCGAGCAGACTGAGTTGAAATCACCACCCACAATAAGCAACCCCTCGGGTAGGCTCAAAATTGCGCCTCCATGGTCCTGAAAATTTTTGTTTTGTAGCCCCGGGGGAACATAAACTGAAACCAGAGTCAGGGACCGCCCCTCCTATCTCCCCGTGACGGCAGCGTACCGCCCCCTCTCATCCACAACACTGGAGTCAATCTCAAATGGGAGAGACGTGCGCATCATAATCCCTGCTCCCGGGGCCCCGAGGAGAACCCTGAATGTGCCACCATTTTGAAACCCTTCCTGTTAAGCGCTCGACACGTATTACCCACCAAGTGCGTCTCCTGTAACAAAATAACATCAGGCATACATCTCTTAAACAATTGCAAAACCCCCCTCTCTTGATGCGATCACCCAACCCGTTAACATTCCAACACAGAACTTTTAATTTCCTACCCCCCATCGTCAAACCCCGCGCCTCCGCCGACCCCCGTGGGCCACATAGATACAGTGGAAGAATTAAAGCATTTGTTGCATTGCCTTAGAGAAAGAAAGAAGAAACAAAGAAAGCAAACAAAACCAACCCAGCACCACCCCCCACCATGCACCCCTGCAGCAGACTAAATAGCCACCCCAACCAGCAGTGTGCCTGTCGCCCCATGATCTAAACTACAAGAAGACCCTAGAGGAGTCAGGAGATCACGTAGTCCCCCCGCCACCCTCCATGTTAAGAAGAAGGATATTCACAATAAAGTGCAACAGTATGGCTTGTGGTCATAGTCAACAGGAACACCGACCGACAAAGTTAGTGAAATGAGTCTACTCCTGACGATCGGGGCCTCCCGAGGCGCCCTCCGAATGTTCCTCGCGTCTGTGCGGCAAGGTGTCAAGCCTGTCGCTCACAACGTCAGGCATGTCGAAAAATACAGCACGACCATCGTGTTCAATACGAAGTCTAGCGGGGAACATCATTGAGTACTTCATCCCCAAGTCTCTGAGACGCCGCTTCACTCCCGCAAAACTTTGACGCTGTCTTTGAACCGCCCTGGTAAAGTCCGGATAAAAGTTGACATCCGCGTTCTGGAACTTGAGGGGCCCATGCCGTCTCGAGGCCTGTAGGATCACATCCCGATCTCTGAAGTTGAACAGGCGGGCTATGATGGGTCGTGGCGAGGCGCCCGACTTGGGCGGTCCACCCGGCATTCTGTGGGCCCGCTCAACCGAAAAGAAATGGCTGAGGCCCGCAGGGGCCAGATGAGTCTTTATCAGTTCCTCGACAAAGAGATCGGTGGCCGAGTCCTCTGCACCCTCTGGAACCCCAATAATTTGGACGTTCTGCCGCCTGGCACGTCCCTCAAAATCTTCCAGCCGCCTCGAAAAAAGATCGTTGACAGACCTCAGGTTACGGACCTCCGTCTGCAGGTCCGAGACATCAGTCGTGAGGCTCGCAGTTTTGATGTCTAGTGACTTCACTCTGTCATTGGTCTTGCCAAGGTCGGCCCTGATCAGGTTGAGATCGATCGCCAAGGTATCAACTTTGTGCGTCAGGACCTCTTGTTGCTTGTGCATCTCCGTTCTGATTCCAGCTATAGCCCCCATGATGTCCCGGAGTGTCGGCTCTGACTCGTCCGGCGAACCCGCACGTAGAGTGTCTTTTGAATGGGCAGCCGCGGTCGGTGGGGTCCTTTGTTGGGCATAGCGGTCAATCTTGTTTGTCTGGGGTTGGACCGTCTTCCTACTGACCCGGTTCACCGTTCTGTCTGGGTCGCCCTTGCCCGCCATGTTGGAGCCGGGAACTGAACAAAGGGTGGCACTCCGAAACCCCTACGAGTACACAAGCAGGTGCGGAGCGTAGCAGTCGCAGATGTTCATTCAGCGAAAGGCCACTTCGCAACTTCGCTTACTCCGCCGGCTGGCGCAGGAGTCACTCACTCGGCATATCGATCATGCGCTTCAGTGTCGCTGCCGTCGGCCATCACCGAGACAATGGTTCGTCCCTGGCACGAATCTTCAGCATGACGTATCTTCGTCTATAAGTGTCGGATTTTGAATCGGACAGCAGATCCCGTCTCCACGACCATTCACCAACAAGAATCCACCACCGTGGAACAGGATTTCGATCAGGATTTATGCGGAAGGTCGGAGGGTCTCCGGAGCTCCGAGCTTACGCGCCCGTCTTGCTTGCCCGCGAAGCTCCTCCGCCGAACTCCGGTTTTCTTAAATTCTCTTTTTATATTCTCACTTTAATCTTGCACCATCGTTCTCATTTGAGAAACGACGTCCTCTAGTCACTGCCATTCTCCAACACGTGATGCATGTGACAAGTCTTAACCTGTGATTTTCACCGCCGCTCACCTTGTTTTGCTACGTACTTGACGTCAATGTGTAAATACACCCTCGCAATTCGACCGATACCGAACGGATAAGAAATCGGCACTTCACGATTCATTCAATTTTAATCTCACTTTCACTAGATATCACCCCCACGGTTTTTCAAACACAACTTTATGATCTGTTTCTAAAAATATTTTCTATCTTTCCTTTTTCCCTTAGGCTATTGTAGCTTGTATTATTTAGGCATACCTTTTGTCCTGATGATGATCCCTTTGATTTTCATTGTGTGAGTTTCCATTGTGTCTATATTCATTGCTTTCACGTAACCTTTTTTGCATGGGACCATTGTTGTTGTAGAAATTTGGTGGTTCTCAGCACATCCTAGCCAGGAAACTCTCAGGCTGGAAAAAAAAGAAGTCTGTGAAAGAAAAATACAAGACAACAGGCCTTCTTCATCTCTACATACAGGATCTGGAATGATATCTCCATAACCACCTAAACGGCCCCAACCCTGATCTAATTGAAAAAAGAGTGAAGAAACACATCTTTCAAGAAAGCTACTTCATGGCACAGTAATTGTTTACTCTCAGAACTCTGCTATCCTTTCAACCATTCATTGACTGTAACTTTGATTTTGACCGTATACAGGTTTCTGCTGGCTTTTGGCTAGGTTTTCACTTTAAATTCACACATGTATAAATGCATTCCAACAAAAATAAAGGTCATAGATTTACTCCTGTCAGGAGCGGTAGTAGCCCTGTCCTTGGAATGTGAATGGAACACAAATATCTCCAGCATAGATGTGAGATTGAAGGAAAGATTCTACAATAATGTAAAATATGTTCTCCACAACGAGAGCGAAAACAAGTTAAGTATGTGCAAATGCACAGTTCTACATTATTTACACTTATGCGTAATATTTGAACACTGCTACTATCACAGCATCCCTAGGATTCTCTCAAATATATTCTATACCCAACAAAGGAGTTTAGATTTTTAATTTATTTTTGTGAATCAAGATTTTTTTTGCTGTTTGCAAGTTCAAATGCAAAGCTGTTAGGTTATGTTGTTTAGTTTTCCATGGCGGAAGAAACATAAAATCAAGGAATCAATTACTGTCACTAATGAGGAAACTGAAGACAGATTCTAGGGCACAGTTTGGGTAATGCTGACTTTCACATTTAGGAGTTCTATTTAAAACAACTTCTGGCATTAAGGAGGTTAGTCATCCTTTTGCCTTGTTCATCCCCTTTTGTGCTAACTGGTACTGGTGGTAACTGACTCTGACTGTGCCCTGGGCTCTGCTAACCATGCCAGGGCCAGCGCTCTGATTAAAAAGGTGAATGTAATTGGATACATTTACAATTGTCCATGACAGTCAGGTAAAGTCCCTCATAGATAATGGGAGCAGGGCTCTAAATCTACCTATAAGTCCTAAGTGCGCATTAGGGCATGGAGGGTTAGAGGCCCAGCAGATTTCCTGTACTTGCATGTGTGCATTTCCGAGTGCCTACTGTAGTTTTAAAGGTAGCCTTGCTTTGCCGACAGTCTTGAAAAGCAAATTGCATGCAAACTTGACTTTGCTGGTATGAGCACTTTAAAAGTGATAATCTACATTATTTTGACATATTGTGTACCCCCAAAATCTCCCCTTGGCCTCCAAGAAAAGGTAGGGGGCGGGTCATGTGACTATAAGCAGGGACTTTATAAAATATGTATTATATGACCTGGTGAGGGAAAAACTGCCCATTTCATTTTTCCCCATTTAGATACTTAGCTCTATAGGCTAGCATTGCAATATTTTATTTAGGCATAACTGTTGCCAGGAAAGTAGTAAATATTATTCAATGACCTAAAAGATTGTTATTGATAATTCAACAACTTTCCTCTGTTGAATTTATCATTACTAGTACAGAAAAAAAGCTATACACCTTTCTCTGCTGTAAGCTAAAATCCAACCTTCTAGTGGTCTCTGTTGATTAGTCAGCCTTAACAGCCTTACCCAGACTGCTTTTATTAGGTGATAAGCAGAGGTTATCTGATGGTGTGAGTTCTGCAGCTGCAAAAGCCCAGGAATGCGAGTTAGGCCCACCCGCTCCTTCTGCCATATAGACGGACCAAGAATAGAGTTTGCAGGGGACTGGAAGGTGGTTAATGACCAACACCAGGATGTTGGTTTAGCCATCTCTTAGTCCTCTGGAGAGAATTCATACATGTTGGATTTTGGAAGTACAGTGTTTTGGCAAATGTCACACTTTGGAGGCAGTTGTCATGCTTTTGGGTGACACCAGGCATCTCATTGGATAGAGGTGCCCTTGTGCTTGTCTCCCCAGACCACTGAATAAGTATTTAAGTGCTGCATAGCCTCTCATATTTACTGCCTGAAATTACAAGGAGAAGGACTGCCCTGCTGGAATATGGATCTGCACCCAAAGGCCTACACTCTGAATGACAGCACCTGCTGCACAATCTAGTACTACAGCCCTTCAGACTGTGCCTTGCTTCAACAAGGATTAAGCAGTGGACTTCCTGCAACCTACAGGGATACAGAGTCCTCATGTATGATCTCCACCAAGAGTCCCTATCCTGAAGTGCGTCCAGTAGACTTTTAAGCATTTAGCCAGGTGCGTTGTGGAAATTGTTGTCCAGGCAATCGAGAGATCATCCAGGATATTCCAGACCTTCTCGTTAGTGTTTTGGACACTTTGAACCTGCACAAACATATTCAGGAAGCACCTCCTGAAGGTTGGAGAACTTTTGTGAAAAAAGTTCCACGAGGTGACTGACACAATGTTGAGAGTTAAGTCGGCTGCCTTCAACTGCAAATCAGCTGGGATTTCCGGTTCATCTTACTGAAAGCTCCGGATCTCAAGACTTTCAAGATTTGTCTGGGGCCTTGTAGTGAACCCGCACCACGTTTGACCTGATGTGTAGGGTCGATTGACTTTGGAAAACAATCCTCCAGAAAAGTTTATAGGTGCAAAGGTAACATTTTGACTGAGGATTCACCCTTAGTGTAAACTTAGCCTTAAACTTTGACTTTGTCCCAGTCAAGCACAACCAGATTTTCCAAAGTGGCTTTATAGGTTTTTAAGCACTGTAACGTGGTTAATTCCTGGTTGTCTTCATTGGATATTTGTGATTGTGGTGTCTATCTGTTCATAAAAATATAACCTATTTTTTTAAATTGGTGTGTGTTTTTTTGCATTTGTGTCTTAATGATTTAATGCATTGGTGCTTTCAAATGCTTTACACTGATGTTTCCTAAGTTAGGACTGACTGTTCTTTGGCAGCCACAAGGGTTGAGCAGTAGACTAAATTACTGTGACCTGTACTGGGCCATATACTGTTTTGGTGGCCTTATTGCTAGTGGTAGGTGCATACTTAACCCTACCAATAAACCACTTTCCAACAAATGGGTACTATTTAGGAGAACTTCAGAATGTTTACAAACCCACAGGAGTTCATATCTCTTAAGTGCTGATTTCTTTATCAAGAGAGGTAAAAAGACTGCACAAGAAAATGTTCAAGTGGTAAGGCGGAATGTCTGGAAAATAGAGACTATCTACTGCAAATTTGGAGGATACAAGTAAAAATTAAGGAGGGGCACAAGAAGAAACATGAGAATGCAAAAACATGTACAGAAGGGTAAGTCAGTTAAAATTTGCAACATTTATACCTAGAAATGTCCCAGGAATACAACAGCTCAATAGACACAAATCTACTTCACCCCCAGCCTCAGAGTAATTCACTTTCCACACAGTGCCACTAATAGGTACTACAAAGGAATGTTTAGGTCTCAGTTACGAGCGCCTCATAAATTTGCGACCCCCTGTGTAAATTCAAGTTTGCATAGGGTTCACAAATACGAGATAGGCAGAGTTTAATAAACCCAATAAATACCAGGTGCAGTATAGTCATCAGCTATTTGTTTTTTCTATGTAGAAATTAGCATTAGAACTGCATTTGACATATTTATGTCTTACTGTAAAGGG
This sequence comes from Lissotriton vulgaris, assembly GCF_964263255.1. NCBI lineage: Eukaryota > Metazoa > Chordata > Amphibia > Caudata > Salamandridae > Lissotriton > Lissotriton vulgaris. Next base: position 791,931 of record NW_028246928.1, read on the forward strand.
ACAAGTATAAACTTTACACTTGTATTTTGAATCATACATTTCCCTCCCCCTCATGTACACTTTGGGGACATACAGTATTTCCACAAATCAATAAGTGAAATAGGCTAGTTGAGCTGCATATGAACCTCAGCATGGGGAACAATGTCCTATGAAAATGTTATTTCCCATTTCACCATGCATAATTCAGAATGGGCTGTACATTTTGCACCCAGTAAATATCAAACCTTGTGACTTTTACCGGATGAGCAATTTTCACTTGGAACACCACACAATCTGTGACCATAATGTGTTCAGAATTTTAGAATGTTAGGCCACTTAACTCATAAAGAAAATATCATTGTCATATTTTAAGAGAATCCTAGAACAACAAACTGATCATTAGCATTTCAGTTATAAAGCATAAGTGTTACTATTCATAATATGAAATGTAAGGAAGAGTGTGACTTCGCAGACTAACCACTTGAAAAAGTGCTCTCACATCATATCTTACCCGTTTTGTGTGGAAACTTGTGGTTGTTAGTTGCTTGTGATTATTTTCTTTAAACTGCTGAATTTTGGAATTTGCAGTCCAAAATCTGTTGGTTTTTCTCACATTCGCCCGTGACTACTTGTTTTCCCATTCTAATTTCTCCCTTGTTCTGTGCTCAGACCTGCATGTTAAGCAATACCCTTGAGCTCCCATTTTGTATTGGCAAGTGAGTGAAACCAGAACCCCTCTCCCCCTATAGCAACAGGGATATTCTACATCAGAGAGTGAACAGAGGATGCTCATAGACAGCAGTAATCTGCTGTGAGCTGTTTAAAATATGTTTTCTAGGGGTTGTGCATTCGTTTCCTGTCTAGGAGAGTGAGTAAAGGTTTATATAAACAGTATTGTTAGAGGACAAAGTTGGTTAGGCCCTTACCTGCAGAAGTCCAAAGAGTGGATTGAGCCTGTCTGTCTCCTAGGAGATTCTGAATAAAGGAGCAGCTTCAAACTCCCGGGCCAGCAAACCTTGACTGAGGTCACTGAGACATTATATAGCCTGCAATTGGATGGTACATGTGTGTACTGATTGGTGGTTGTATCTGGTGTTGCTATTGGATTAGGGTTAATGTTCTCATTGATTGTTATTTGAGAGTCCTGATTGATTTCTGCATCAGTGATTCAATTAATGTAGGGTTGGGATTAGGGCTAGGCCTAGACTTTCTATTGGAAGTAGGGATATGGTTTCCTGAGTGATTGGTTGCTGTGAATAGGGTAGGTGCTAGGGTTAGGCCTTCTATTGGACATGGGGATTAGGGTGTTGTGCCTTTCTGAGTGCTTGGACTAGGGCTATGATTGGCTGTAAGATATTGGTATCCTATTGATTCTAGCTTTTAGGGATAGTGTTTTGATCAGAAAGGATTATGGCTAGGTTTCCCATTGGCTGAATGGGTCACCTCACTACTAGGGCTATAAAAGGCCAAGACTTAGGGTGTCAGAGCCCGGACATCGAGGTTAAGGGCTGAGAAGACAAAGGTGAGTGACTGTTTGAGCCTGTTTAAGACTGGTCGGGACCAGGGCCAGAAAGTCTGCCCATTACCTCATATACTAATATCCACCCTACACCATCCGCATCCAAAACCCGAGTAACACACACACACCAAATGTACTCCACACATTTACTACAAACAAACCCTATGTACACATCAATGTACCAGCACACACTACATAACCACACAAACCACACCTATATACCCTTCTATCCCAGCTAACTGACATTTTAACCATCACCTACAAACAGTACACAACTCTATCCTATAACTAATCCACACATCACTAACACAACCCAAATCTATACCACACTTAACTACAACCCATCCAGACACACACTCCCCACTCTAATTACTCCTAACAGACCCCCTTGTATCACTAACAAACCTATACTCAGCCTTCCATCATTTGTCCAACCAACACCTTCCTCTTCTTTCTACCAAAATAACACAACACAACACTTACACTCCACAGCACCACATATTTTAACTTTCAGCAAAAAATCTAAGACAGTCTTGACTCTACTTTATTCCCTCTTACACACAACATACACTCTCCTCACAAACACATCGCCACCCCTTCACCTTATAACGTCCATTCGCAAACAATACTATAGAAACAATTCCATCCCAATAAACAAATACATCAGCACCTCTTTTCACTACTCCTCAACATATCACGCACGTCAACACAGCAAAATCTCTCAAGCGCAACACCTCATAATCCTTATAGTCACAAATTACAATCATACAACTACATTTCATACTACACAAATGAATGTAAATGTATGTGTCTCGTAAAGCACACTGCTGCCCTGAGGCGTCGTGGCACTGTAGACCGCTGGGGAACCCGTCCTGGCTATCCCTGTGAGATGGTCCCTACTGGGTATCTCCAAGGTGAAACCAGGCATCCCAAGCAAATGTGGGGGGCCGTTGTAGAGATGAGGCAAGCTAATGCCCAGAGTTGCCGAGTGTGATCCCTGATTAGAGTAGGCACTGAGGCGAGAATTATCAAGTCCGCTGACCCTGGTCCACAACCCTGCCACGTCGGGAATTGAATCCTGGTCCCGGGCCGTTCTCTGCTTCCGGGTATGCCACCTCTAACCAGTGAGCTACACCACTCCACAAATGAACAAAGTACAATGCCAAGCTTTCTCTCTTCCACCACACCTAACACACAAACACCAACACAACAGCACTCTCCTAACTACCTCTCATCCATTGGACAATGTAGAATCTTACTACATGACCCACATGCTGTACCACCACACCTAACTCATACACCTTCTGCCTTAAACACATGCAAACAATATAAGCAACATGCCACACTTCACAATTTTGCTTCTCCATGTCTACTGCACAACAAGGTTACACCACAAAAACAATACAGCCCACCAACAAGTTGTGAATCTAGTACTGAGCCGAGTGCAGCAGTGGATAGAGGAATTTAACATATTATCACCTATGCAGGCAGGGTTTTGACCCCATACCAGCACAATCGACCAAGTGCTCAGATTTGTAATGATATTCTGGCGGGTTGTTACTCTAGCTGGGGTATACGCTATATGTGGTCTTCATTGTCTTGAGGTTTGCATTCGACCTTGTCCCTCGTAACAAAATGTGTCAAGCTTTTTTGGAGGTGGGGATGCTGACGGAGATGCTAGCTATGATAGTTAAATTGCACAATCATAACTATGCCCAGATCCGATGGGGTACACACAGAGAAGTTACAGATAGATTTCTGGTAACCAAGGGTGTGCGCCAGGGTTGTGTCCTTGCCCCTACCCTGTTTTCTCTATTTATCACAGGATGGTACAGTATTATTCCACATGCCCCACTGATGCTCCAACTTTGGGGGGCCTGATGACACCCCTGCTCAAGTTCAGGGATGACACCCTGATTTTATCTCAGACCCAATCTAGCTTACAGGTAGCCTTGTCCAGATTTGAGGAGTCCTGCCGCGACCATGAGTTGTTAATCAACGCGGATAAGACAAAGTTTATTGTGCTCCACTCCCAATAGGTTAAGAGGGGCAAGGTCCATATGAATAAGGTTCTCTTAGAGCAGACTGAGACATTTACCTATCTGGGGTAACTTTACATAAGAAAATTGCAATTAAAGCCACAAATCGATGTGCTCGCCCTGAAACATGCGCCGCTGGCAGGTGCTCTTTTAAAAGAGCTAAGGTTTTCCTTCACTAAACCCCTAGATCCCGCATTAAAAATATATATTTCCAAGGTTAAGAGCGCAATCCTATATGGTGCAAAATTGTGGGGCCAGGAAGACATTATACCTATAATCGCAGCACAAAACAAATTTATGCGGATACTGCAATCCACCCCCTTGGTGCCCCTGTTTTTGTACTTGGGATGTTTTAGCATCAAGGATCTGGCCCGATGTAGGCCAATAGCACTGTGGAGAAGGCTGTCGGCTACACCCAAGCTGTCCTTGCATGCTAACTTCCTATTGGACATTAGGGAAGTTGGGTGCCTAAGTAAGATTAAGTGGCTTAGGCATTTAAAAAATACTTTGATAGATATGGGGATGGGTACATTGTGGGAGAATACAGAAACATCCCTCCTCCCGACAAAAAATGAGCTTAAAGCAGCTTACATGGACATGGTGAAGTCAAAACGGTTTTCCTCCACTACCAGGCCTACCTTGAATATGGAATTTTTGTCATTGAAACATGAGGCTGGCTTTGAACAATATTGGGACACTATCTTAAAACCTTTGGATAGGAAGCTTTACCACCAGTTTTGGGTAGATCCCTTCCTACCAAAGTTTTTTCTGGCAAATGGTTTAAACCAATGTCAGATCTATTCCCGCTGTGTTTAGGCCAACCAGAATCAGTTGCCCATATTTTATTTTATTTGTATGACCAGCCTACAAGCCACTGAGGATGAAATGGCTTAAACCTATTTGTTCTAACTTAGGCACGAGAAATTCTGCAGTTGCTCTAAGGATCCTACAGACCTGCACACAGGAACCCATCGTCACTGCCATGGCAACATTCTGGAGTTGTGCCTGGGTGACACGGGCAAATAAAATTAAGGGCTTATTATCCTAACTTGTCCTTTTTGGGAAGTCTACTCCTGATACTGTTGAGCAGAAGGATAGTTTGCAAAGGATACACAAGTATGTATTGGTGTAAGTATATAGCAGATAAATAATGAAGATGGAGATATTAAGTAACAGTGTGAGCAGACTACTAGAGCCTTTTTTAAAGGTAAACATAATATTGTATATCCTTGCTTCACATGCCTATCGCTGCTGTATCAATGCCTCTACCTCTCTGCTGCAGCACAAAAGCTTATTTTGCAAATAAAATCATGGCCTGCAGCTGACTATCTTTATCAAAATCATGTTTTTGATGACATTGTCATAAATGTGTGTGAATTGAGTAGGGCAGTATGGTTTAACACCCCTTTAATTCTTCTTAAATCTATGAAGTTTATTTTAAAGAAATAGAAAAGTAATGTAAGAAAAGATTAAAAGAGCATTGATAAATTGCAAGACTATAGTCAATGGAGGACTGATGTCTAATGACAAATTTCGGGTCTTATTACGATAGTAGGACCGTATTGGTATGAATACCGCCGACCATGGGTAGGCGCTTGCCCATACCTTATTGGTGCAGATGCATACTCCTATTTCCCTATGGGAGCTTGTACTGCAGCCGTAAACAGGTTGTAGCACAAGCTCCCATAGGGAAACTTTAGACTCTGTTCATCCCTGCACCTCATGGTGCCTGCCACACATTGCCCCTTTGGCCCCCATTCAGAAGCTGCATTATGAAGAGGGCCCTGCTAGGGGCCTCCAATGTCGCTTTCCGAAAGGGCTTCCTATGTTGGAAAACCCAACATGGAGAGCCTGTAGGAAACATACATCGTAATCCCTACAGCATAAAAACTGTCCATGGGGATTACGTGCCAGTCTCCGACTGCCCGACGGGCTCCTTGAACTCATCAGAATCCAGCCAGAATGGCCGGCCGATTTCAGTTTCAATTGCCTACATTGTAATGCGGTGGTCGGAAAAAAACAAAAACGCAATGAGGCCCTTAGAGCTTCCGCCCTTTATCGCAATCGGGCTCTAAGTGACCAGTAAACATTCAAGTAGAAAGAAAATGAATAATAGCAATTTCAAAAAAATTATCGGTAATCATCAGTAAAAAAGAAAATTATTTTAAAAGTATATGCATGGCCATGTGAGGTAATGTGACATAAGTGGATAAACAACAATGCTGGCAGAACAATGCAGTGCATTGTAAACCAATTAAATATATCATTATTTTATGCTAACATTATGCCTAATTAACCTGAAGCACTTTGTAAAATTTGATAAACCCTGATTAGCATTACTACCTTACTTAAACGCCACTAGTGCTGTTCAGAGTAAAAACAAGACATGTAAGTAATATACACTCCAGTGTCCATCTTTGATACACCGTAATCACCTGTGAACACATAACTCACATACTGGTATTGCAGCCTGGCATAGCAATTTTAAAACTAACAGCTCAAAATAACCATGTGAGAAATGAACAAAGTTAACACATACCGAAGAAAATAATTAAGACAACAGAAAGGCAGATGTAGTCTTTGTGACAGAATATTATACTTGAATAAAGACTAAAGGTTTAGTACAGTAAACTGGTTTCTGATATCATACTCATAAGTTAAAAATTGTTCAAAATATGAATAATTGAATTGCACTAGGTCTGAAGCAAGCTACGTTTACATCTTTAAAAAAAAAATCCACAAAGCAGGCTAGTCTGATTTCGAATGTCCTCTGCATCACCATAAAAATAGCACACAAATCACTTCAGCAACTACCTTCTGTATACTCATAGATTTTTATTCAGCAACAGCCACCTCTGAAAGGTAGCTAGGTTTAGCACTAACCTGGGGACCGGCTAGTTCTTGCCCTGGCTTCCTTACAGCAATGCTTTTTTTTTTGCACATTTGAATGTGGAATTCGTATGCACATGTTTCAAGTTTAAAGCAGAAGCTACATAAAACATGAGCAGTGACTAAACAGTTGTAGACAAAGACACTCACTAGTATGGTCTTCAGACATTAAACAGTATCAATCAATCAATCAGAACATTTGTAAAGCGCACCACTCACCCGTGAGGGTCTCAAGGCACTGGGGGGAGGGGAGTGTTTAAAGTGAACACATCTCAAGAATAACTAGTTGTTAATAGTGAAAAACAAAGTCATGGTGCACTTCAGTTGGATAACAGACCTCATGCACAGTAGAAATCACAGCCTCAAACCAACAGGCCCATGATAGTTCCTAGGAGCATTTCACCAGTAAAGGAATTTATCATTTGAATAATTTGGGGTACCAGGGAGAAGTTATACTTTTGACATAAATGAATCTCTTGCCCATGTATTCTGGTAATGTGTTTCTGTTTTGGGTATCATTATTCTCATTTGAACCTGTTAACCCTGCACAAACAACAGACACAATCCCTGTCAGAGTGAGTCACAAAAGTCATTAAATTAGCCTGTGCTGAACCATTTGGCAGCTTGGCACAAAAGCAGTCAGGCTTAACTTAAAGGCAAAAGTATTGATGCAGCACACAAACAGTAATAAAGTGAAAACAAACCACAAGAAAAATTTCAAACTTATTTGGAAAAAAACATTACATTTTAAAAAAAAATGTGAGACCAAAAGAACAAAGATCCAATCAGTAGAATCGGAGTTACGCGTTTTCAACATTTAAGTTAAATGTAGCACCTAAAAGATCAAAGTGCCAACTGCAGACATCTAGTCGCGTGAGACTAGGACACTGTGGAAAAATATGCCAGACCGCAATGGATTAAAAAATATGGGGGTCATTATGATTGCGGTTTTTCCGCATCCTCGGGGCCGGCGGAAGCCCCCGCCGGCCCCGAGGAGGCGGAAAAACCGCAGCGGACTGACCAAAGACCCACCGCCTGATTAGGATGGCTGGTGGGTCCTGGTTTCCGTCCGCAGCTTTTCCGCCGCGGTCGGACTACAACCGCGGCGGAAAAGCTCTAATATGGTGACTTGTCTTCCAGACACCGTCCACCATATTAGGATGGCCAGTACATTATGCTTTTCCGCGGCGGGTTTTCCGCCGTGGAAAAGCATACGGAACATCACTGCGGGGGCCCGTTGTGGGCCCCCTAGGTGAAGGGGGGGTGGGGGGTGCACATGGGGGGTACCTATGGTACCCCCCTGCATTTGCATGCAGAAAGCGGCAGGCACCACGCGGTGCCTGCCTCTTTCTGCATGCAAATGCAATGCGTGCATTTTTAAGATTGCCGCGGGTGCAGCTTGAAGCTGCACCCGCCGCAATGTTAAAAATAGAGGATGTGACCGCCAGGGTGGCGGTCACATCCTAATTGCACAGGAGGGAACTCCGCATGCCATGCAGAGGTTCCCTCCTGCTCTGGGGTCGCGGACGGATGCAAGTCCGTCCGCGATCCTAATCGACCCCTTAGTTTGGGCCTGGTCGCCACTTACCTGTGGAAGTAGAAGACATTTTGATAAAAAGTCACTTGAGAAGATAAAGTTTAGCAGGGCAAGGCTGCGGGTGGTGCCTGAGAAGATGGCCTCATTGTAGGGGAGCCTCCAGACAAAGTAAAGGTGAAGATTCCTTCGATCAAACATAGTCTCTTTTTGTAAGTTGGAAATGTCCAGGGGGACAAGGCTGGGGGTTGCAATCGATGAGAAGACTACAAGGCCGGATGCCACTTTGGCAAAGGACAACTGAACAGGATTTGCTGGTGCAGAGTAGAACGTGGGGGTTAGAACTTACTCAGGCTGGGCCCAGAAACAGATTTAAGATGATTGGAGCTGTTTCTGTCCGTGAGGCTCTGATCAGGAGGTGAGCCAACTAGCCATTGGAGTATCTTTGGTAGTCCTGGCTTGAAGCAGTGCAACAAGACTCAAGCAGCAGGGCTGGACTCTGAGGGTTCGAAGCAGACTACTGGCAGCAAAGCAGCCATTCCAGGGGCAGCAAGGCAGTCGTGTGGAGTGAACTGAACAGTCGATCTGAGGGGTCTCTTTATATAACGTGTGCCTTCTTTGAGGTAGGATATGTTTCTAGTGAATATCCTTTGAAGAGGTTGAGGTTTCCTGCTTCCCCTGGCTAGGTCCAAGCTGGCTGCATGAACAATTAAGGAGTGACAACTCCTTTGTATGAAGGTAGAACATAACCTTTTCAGTTTAAAGACAAGCTGTATCCAGCTCTGCCCCTCACCCTGCCAATTGAGGCTCATCCAGGCATAACTAATCCATCCATTGTGTGTCTGTCTGAGAGGAATACACAAAATCCAACTGCCAACTACACCCAGTGATGTGACCTAGGGACAAGATGCAGGCAACAAATATGGCAGGAAAATGGAAGCTTTCTAAAAGTGTTGAAATAATAGTGGAGCCCCGTCAGGTCCCAACATAGGGCGCACAGTCATGAAAGAATCACACTAACACACAAATTCCAATAATTTCTTTATTCATTTTAATCCATTATATTGCTTCCAAATCTCAATTCTTGATCAATTATTTTTCAAACATATTCCATATTTTGATCCATGTTCAATGAATGCCTTTCCAGGCCTTTCTGTACAACACCTGGGGATTCACCTCTCCTTATAGCGTGACATTAATCTTGTTATAAAAACCCAATGCATTTCGGGCAACCTGTGCCCTTCCTCAGGAGTAACTGCGAAGGAACAGATAACATATAAATTACCAGTACCCATCCCACTTGTAATCATGCCCTTATTACAAAATGCTTGGCTTTGAAATTGCGATCTAACCTTCGTTTTTATGCATCTCATAAGTAAACAGAAATTATGTATGGACAGAAAAAATATAATAATCAAGTGTAGGGAAATCATGAAAAACAAAGCAAAAAACTATTGCCAATGCTAAATTACGTGCCCTGTGACACATACCTCGCCCAAATTAACAAATTAATAACCTTGTGAGTCGTGTCCTAATGACCTACTAGACAGTGCCTTTAACTCATCATTATCTGATAGACTGAATTTACCTTCGTGCACACCAAACGTTGCCGATCACGGAAATGAACATACTGCTTGAACAAACATGAACACAGTGTGTGAGTTAAGTGTTCACAGGTGATTACGGTGTATTAAAGGTTTTGTAGATGGACACTGGGGTGTATATTACTTACATGTCTTGTTTTTACTCTGAACAGCACTAGTGGCTTTTAAATAAGGTAGTAATGCTAATCAGGGTTTATCAAATTTTACAAAGTGCTTCAGGTTAATTAGGCATAATGTTAGCATAAAATAATGATATATTTAATTGGTCTATCAATGCACTGCATTGTTATGCCAGCATTGTTGTTTATCCACTTATGTCACATTACCTCACATGGCCATGTATATACTTTTTAAATAATTTTCTTTTTTACTGATGTTTACCGATAATTTTTTTGAAATTGTATTATTCCTTTTCTTTCTACTTGAATGTTTACTGGACACTTAGAGCCCGATTGCGATAAAGGCCGGAAGCTTTCAGGGCCTCATTGCGGTTTTTTTTTCCGACCACCGCATTACAATGTAGGCAATTGAAACTGAAATCGTCTGGCCATTCTGGCTGGATTCTGATGAGTTCATGGACAGTTTTTATGCTGTAGGGATTACGATGTATGTTTCCTACAGGCTCTCCATGTTGGGTTTTCCGACATAGGAAGCCCTATCGGAAAGCAACATTGGAGGCCCCTAGCAGGGCCCTCTTCAAAATGAAGCAGGTAGAGGCATTGATGCAGCAGCGATAGGCATGTGAAGCAAGGATATACAATATTATGTTTACCTTTAAAAAAGGCTCTAGTAGTCTGCTCACACTGTTACTTAATATCTCCATCTTCATTATTTATCTGCTATATACTTACACCAATACATACTTGTGTATCCTTTGCAAACTATCCTTCTGCTTAACAGTATCAGGGGTAGACGTCTGTAATGCCTAGTCCTTACTGTAGCAGGTAACAATCCACAGTACTTTTTAGTTCAAGTACTCATTTATTTTTCATCACTGTGTAGAAATTATTTTATGGTCCTGTTTTCGATTTGTATTGATAGCTTACAATGTTGCAAACATGACAGAATTCATGTCTACTATATTACAAGCACATTATATCCTACAACTGTTGAACTATAGTGTATGGTTTATCTAACACATTTCTGACAAATAAACCTGTTTGTCTCCTACAAATCAGGGATTATTTAGTAAATTACTTAGAAGATACATGTTATTATTGTTTAATCCTTTTTTTATAATGAAGTGTCAGGACCCTCAAACAGAGTTGTCATGTAGTTCCTATAAATCATTATACGATCTGCATGTTTAGACAACATAAACTGTGGTTTGGTGTCGAAACTGATTCCAGAGGCCCCTACCAGGTATGTTCACCTGTATACAAGCTAGCTCACAGTGCCAATACGAACTCCTCTTTCCAAGGAGAGAATAGCTTCTGGCAACTATTGAACATGACAACACTGTCCCATCAGGGATCATGGAAACAGTACAGTACTTTTTGCTCAGTCACTCGTGCTCACTTTGTCTCAGAGAGATACACAGAATAAACAGTGGGGAAATTTTCAATAAGCATTTATTGAGTTAGCGCCATTCTAGTGTAAAATATGTGTGCTGAAACAACCATAAGACAGAAACAGATATAAACTATTATAAGCATCAACAGAGTAAATGGATGATAGATTTCAACCATAGTATTAAAACAATCAATATATGCAAGCATATAAATACATGACAGTAATAATGTGTACTCCTGTGATTCAGACCATAACTAGATGTACCTAAATGTACCTAGCATGCATGTATGTGTATAGCCAAGAATCCCCCTTGTATAAGATCAACCCCATTACCTCGTGGGAGAGAATGAAGGACCCTGTCTTCGTCTTGAGATTTTTACCCTGTGAGGGATGTCAGACCACTGCGTGTTGTAGTGTCTGCATGCATGAACCTCAGCGTCTCGTGTCAGTGTGTCAGCATTGAAGTCTTTCTCGTCTGCCGGTCCCAGCAAAGGTATTGTGTTTATATACTCAAAAGGTAGCCTCAGGGGTCCTACCTTGCTGTGTCATGTCTGCCGAGGAAGACGAAAGGGACGACCCATATACATAGTTATTATGCAGAGGATAGTAATCCTGATGGGATCCTGAGAATCCTCATGCATAATAAATGAGGCTAGTTTTCTGAGAATAACACACAACATTTATGCAGCTCCTAACTAGGTAAAAGGTCAATACCAAAAAACAACATGTAGTGCAAAGGCAGGGACAATGTAGGTGGAAGGTTAGGTGAGTACCCAGGCCTATATCGGGATACATTATAAATCATAACCGAGTGGAGGTTCAGACCAACAATGGAAGCAATAATCAAACAGACGCCTATGCCTTCAGTGGACAATGTTCTTCTACTGGACTTGATTGTGAGGAGGAACAGGCTTGCTGATCTGGTTTGTGTGGTCAGACTGCACGGGTGCACCTCACTCACCCCATAGCTAATACATCTATTGAGAGAATTGTTCAGGCTTCCATTTTCCAAAGTTCTGTATTTAGTCTGCCCTACCACTAATACCACCTCGGATGTTTGCACCCCTGTCCTCGCTCCTCTATGTATTACAATTAAACCATCTGCTGTAGAGCCAGGACCCACAGTAACGGTGCATATCTCCACAAAGCCACAGGTTAGTGAGGCTAGGGTGAGGCCAGGAATTCAGGACCTAAGTGGGGACATAGATGCCCATACTTGTAGAGCCACTGTAGAACATATTATGATGGGTGCAGCCTCTAGACATCTATATCAGATGGTGCAGTTGAATAACATCCTTCATAGACACAATGAACTCCTGGGGCAGAGGGTGTATAATGATCAGCAGAAAGCCAATATTGACCTTCTGGAGGAAACCAGTGGAGTAATGTACTCCTTTTCTGGGGTGCTACAGGACGTTTTCTGGGACATTTGCAAAGCAATTGGAAATCCCTTGCTGTCTTTCTGTGAACGTCACCTATCCCTCAACAAGAGGCTCATACAGAAACGATTGACCCAGAATGCAGTGCAACACCTGATGTCACCTCGGAGCCCACAACTCTGGCCAACAGTTCCCCTTAGGAGGGCATGGTGATTGAGACCAGTAGAAGAAGAGCCGAATAAAATCACCACTAAGGTCATTCATTTGTCACCACATTCTAAGAAACATATGCATTTTATAAAGTGTGTAACATCTGAGCATGGAATGTCAATAACTTTAGACTCTGCCTAAAAATCTAATTCCCACCAGCTGTGCAATTCTGACTCTGGAATGTGTTTTTTTTATTTGATTTAGGATAATTGCAATATATTGTTTTTATTGTAAAATGTATTATTGGATCAATTAACCATCTATATAATACATGCAGTTGTTATTTCTGTTGTCATTACAGTACTTTGTTTAGTTTTAGAATTTTTGTTTCCTGATACTTTATTGTATTTATTGCTATAGTCAAAACATTCAAAACACGTATATTTAATAATCAGATGCCTCTTGTTTCATTTGTTAAATTAAGTTTGAGGGGGGAACACACAAATCCTTCTTAGGGTGTATCAGAAATGTCTAATAAGAAACATATGTTAAACCCTCTTGTACCTTCAAATCAAACAGTCAGGCTAAACTAAAAGGTAATGTGTAAAGTATTTCTCAAACAATTATACATTATTAGACTGTTGAGAACTCCATCAAAGACAATGGAGTTAGTCCAAGCTTATAATAACTGGTTTAAACCCAGTGCTCCAACATTCTAATTTTTGTCTTCATGTTTCTCTCTTTTTACTTTAGAACATTCTACCTTTAGTTGGTGAAATGTTCTAATAGACTTACAGCTCTTCTGCATCGGGCTACATCAGTTGTTAAAGGCCCTCTCCCTCGGTGTAGGCTTTCGTAACTCAACATAGCACAAGTATATCACAAATGTTTTTAGAAGAAAGGGAGCCTTTTTGTTTAATAAAATTACACCAAAATGTAAAGAATCCAAGTAGCAGAACTAAAGTTGTAAATGTTGAACAAAATAAAAAAATTAACTAAAATCACAAAGTGACAAAAAGGAACATCTTGTTGTGCAGGAAGGGGACAAACTTTAAAGTTAACTACAACCACAATTGAGCATGGGTCGGACTCAAGGACCAGGTAAGTCCTGTTAAAAAATGTTAATGTTAAATGTTAATGTTAAAAATGGTTTATAAAGCGCGCGTACACGGGTGATTTCATGGCGCTATAAAGGCTCAGAGATTATCAATGGAAAGCTTTAGTTATAGGCTTGTGCAAATAGCAACGTTTTAAGGGATTTCCTAAATTGAATTAGCTCAGTACAGGAGCGGATCTCCAATGGGAAAGTGTTCCACAGTCTAGGGGAAAGAGTGACAAATCGACAGCCGCCCTGACGGACTCGTTTGAATACGGGGATGGTAAGAAGTGAGAGGTGAGCAGAGCGGAGGTTCCGGGACAGAGTGTGCCTAGATATTAAGATGTTAATAAATTTGGGGTTATTACCATGCAAAGATTTAAAGATGAGGCAGCCCACCTTAAAGGCACAGCATTGAGGGATTGGAAGCCAGTGAAGTTTCCGTAGTAAAGGGGTGGCATGCTGCCACCTCAGTTGATGCAGGATCAATCTGTCCGCCTGATTTTGGGCCATCAGATAAAAAGGCATGCCCAAGTATACAGACAGAGTTATGTGAAACACAAGGACCCCCTGCTGAGGATAAAGTTCCTGGGTCAGGGCAGTTAATTTGTGGAAAATAACACACCCAGACAACACATAAACACTGGCATAGTTCAGGTAACAGATTAATAATAAATAATAAGTAATGAGGCACTAAGTTTGCACAGAAATTTCAATTTAATAACAAGTTATTAAATTGAAATTTATTTGCTAACTTAGTGCCTCATTACTTAATATATATTATTAATCTGTAGCCTGAACTATGCCAGTGTTTATCTGTTGCCTGGGTGTGTTATTTTCCACAAGTATACAGAGTTGGCATAGTCCAGGAGAGACAAGACAGTGGCGACCACAACTTGGATCAAGGCCTCCTGATTTGAAAGAAATATTTGGAGATGACCGTGCCAACCTGGGTTTTTAGTGACAGATCATGGTTGATGGTAACTCCTAATGTTTTGGCCGAGTGGGAGGGGGTGGGGGGGGGGAGAAGGACCTAACTCTGATGGCCAGTAATGAGGACCCCAAAATGTAAGGGTGTCCCCAATAAGAACAAGTTCCGTCTTCCCAGGGTTTAACTTAAGATGGTTATGGTCAATCCACTGTTGGATATGTAACATGGTGGCCTGAAATTCGGTGATGGAACTATAGGAGTTATCGATTGGGAAAACTAGTTGCAGATCATATGCATAGTTAAAAACTGTCACATTCCTGTCTTTAAGGGACTGGATTAAGGGGAAGCTGTAAAGATTGAAGAGATGGGAGAAAGAGCGGAACACCACAGTTGGATTTGCTTTGTGGGGCCATAAAATGGCCTGGAAGCGATCCTCCAGGAAGGAGGAGCGCCAACAAGCCGCTGTAACCAGAATGCCACGGTCGACCAAAATAGCATGGTCGACCGTGTCAAAGCAGCGGAGAGGTCCAGTGGGACCAGTGCTTCAGGAGAGCGTTTATCCGCGCTGTCACAGAGAGTGTCCAGGACAGCTAAGATGACAGTTTCAGTAGAGTGGGATGGCCGGAAACTGCCTGATAGGGATTAAGATATTTAGATTCTTCCAGGAAAGCTGACAGGCATGTGGCTACGTAAGCCTCTACCACTTTTGCCAAGAACGGGAGTAGGTAAATGGGACAATAATTAGGTAAAAGTGTAGGATCAGCACCAGGTTTCTTAGGAAGAGGGAACAAAGTGGCTTTTTTAAAGGCTTTTGGAACTTGACAGGTAGTAAGTGACTCATTCAGTAGTGTCAGTGCTGGGCCTGGATAGACTTATAGACAGTCCTTGAGTATGAGAGGTGGGCAGAAGTCAGACGGAGTTCCAGATGCAACTTTAACAAGGAGCTCCTGAAGAATCTCAGTGCTAATGGGGGGGAAAAAACTGAGGACGCATTTGTTTCTGTGTATGGTAGTAGTGGATGACATGGGGTTGCAGAGGAATGCTGGCTTTGATGGTAATGATTTTTTCTATAAAGTAGTCATTTAGATAATTACACAGAGCTTGAGAGGGCATGACCTTTGTGAGAACGTGGAGTCAAACGGATGTTTTGCTGTTAGCTTGTGAGCAACACGTGCACCAGGAGAGACCCCGGGCATTAGTAGAAGCTAATTAAAGGGAAGGAACGCCTCAGAAGAGGAGGCATTTACCATGGATTAGTACTTACAAGGGATACAGCAGGTTGCGGATGTTTCATTGCTGTGTAGATGACTATACCCTTGGCCATAGAGGTTGATGAACTCAGCTGTTCGTATATGGATAATAAATTCATGTTCTAACCCTGTCCTAAGGAGGCCTAAGAGGAAGATATGCTGAAATGTGTTCACGTCAACAAGACATTTGTGGAGGACTCAATGGCGATATAGTGCACTTCTAAATTATAGAGTGTCACACTGTAAATTATAGAAGTAGTGGTTCTGACTTAAAAGTGTGTGTTGACGACTACCTCCTAGTGGTCTGTCCAGATGCGAATGGAAGCCACTATCTAAAATTTCATGATTATTTAGGGTTACTTTGTGTTTTTTGTCAAATTTACGTCCTTGTACAGAATGTGATTATATGTGAAGCTTTGTAATTCATTGATAAGGTGTTATTGGCTATGAGGAGACAATGCATGTATGATAGATTCATTGTGAACTATAAAACACAGGGAAGGTAAATTAAAAATACCTTCACCAAGCTTAGTCTATTATTTATTCCTTCATACCGACTGTTACTCCTACTTTGTGAAAACCCTGTCTGGGTTTGACAATTCATTCATGATAACAAAGATTTATTTGGAGCTTTTGTTAGAGTTAAGAATGCGTGAAGAGAAATGAGCGGCTTTCGCTGCGATGATGGTCTTCATATATTCTTTTCGGGTTGATATGTACAGCAATTTCTTATCAGGGGAGTATTCCTGTCGCCACTGCCTCTCTAGTTGGCGTAAGGCCAATTTCTGGGTTTTACGTTCAGAAGAAAACCATCTCTGGGCCTCGGCACATCGGGCTAATTTAATTTTCTTGATAGGTGCATGCTTGTTACTGGCATCAAGAAGCTATTGGGAGAGGTTTGCCTCAGTGTCATTGATGCCATTGCCCGGGGAAAGGGTGGTGTTAGTCAAGGTGTCAAGAAAGTCTTTTTTATTGATAGCATTCCATTTCCTGGCATAGCGCCTTCAACTGTTCTGATTTTATGAAGTATGATCGTGAATTTTAGGAGATGATGATCACTCCAGACGCAAGGGTCAATTGTAGGGGTTGAAGTGGTCGTGCCATTAGTCCACACTTGATCTAGGATGTGCCCCTTCACATGAGTGGGAGAGGAGACCT
Source organism: Lissotriton vulgaris (assembly GCF_964263255.1). NCBI lineage: Eukaryota > Metazoa > Chordata > Amphibia > Caudata > Salamandridae > Lissotriton > Lissotriton vulgaris. The sequence continues at coordinate 808,971 of NW_028246928.1, forward strand.
GCTGTGTAAGTTAGTAAGAAGATCAGACAGCTCAGCAGATTGAGGTCCTTCAAGGGGATCATTGTACCAGTAGTTAAGGTCACTTATAAGGAGGACCTTAGCGTGATCGGTGGTGAGTTTCGCCATCTGCTCGCTAAGTAAAAGGGGAAAGTGAGCAATCTGAAAAGGCCTATACACTAATACACAGACAAAGGTGTCCATGGTGGAATCCAGTTGGATTACTAGGTTATTCGCCTCATTGAGAGGTAGACAGGGCAGGGTACAGAACCTGAAATTGGTGTTGATAATGGTTTCAACTCCTCCTCCCAATTTACCTGATGAACGGTTGGCATATATGATATATTAGTTAGAGGGTATGGCTGCCAGCAAATCAGGGGCGGAGTCTTCAGTAAGCCATGTTTCTGTCAGCAGCAACAAATCAGGTAGCTCAGTGAGCAAGAGAAGAAGAGTATCAAGCTGGTGTTTGAACAGGGAGCATGTGTTGAGGTAGCAGATTGATAAAGACCTGGGCTGGGGTTTAGCCAGGTGAGGCAAACCATGTTCAGAGGTGGTAGAAATCTGTGTTTCAGGGAATGCACGCCTTTCAGAAAGGATTAAATAATATATCTTCTGACTTGTTCTTTCTTTTGTAAGTTAGATTCCTTCATCGGGAGCTGCCACAAAGGCAAGCTTAACATTGATGCACACTCGGCGGATAGGAGAACAGGAGTTTTTTTGTTCCCACTCAGGTTCTCCAGGTGGTTTTGCCTTTAACAATTTCTAATGGCTTAATTATGTGTCTGGCGGTCTTTGAAATCCAGACTTGCTGTGGCACATCAGTGGCGGTCCTGAGGCCACCAGTGTGGTACCAGCTGCTCCAGGGATCTGCCATTCCCTGGTTGTGGTGCAGCAGACAGGGGTATACAATATGCAAGACAGGACAGACTCAATACACAGAACATATTACAAATTTCCCAACCGCCACCCTTTTTATGGTGGTGAGCCCGCCATGAAAAGACTAGGCCTGGGCGAAGCACTACGCTACGCTCGCGGAGTTTGCGAAGTTTGCGCAATTTCGCACTACGCGAGCTGCACGTAGCACAGTGCGAACACGCGTAGTGCAGCGTAGCGTAGTGCATAGCTCATTTTTTGCTTGTTCATGGTCCTAAACGTCATGTTCGCGACCGCGAGCAAGCAAAATGACATCCCGGCGAGATTCTCAACGCGGGGAGGTAAGGTTTCTCATTGTGAGTGGTTGCGCATGCTCGCGACCGCTCTCAATGAGAAACTACCTGTTCGCGTTGAGAAAGCTGCAGCTCGAGTAATAATCTACTCGAGCAGCAGAAAACTACAGCTCACACTGTGCAAGATGCCGTTTTCAATGATTTCACAGTGTCGGATGCTTGTCCGCACTATGCAATCATTGAAAACACTTCTTGCACAGTGTGAACATGCTACTACGCAGCTCACGTAGTGCTACGTGAAGTTCGCGCAGTGCGAAGTGCACTTCCCGTAGCTTCGCGTAGCGCTACTTCGCGAACTACGCCCACCATTAGAAAAGACTGGCGCTGGGGAAAAAAGGGGCCCTACATGCCCCCTTTTTGCATGCCCCCCAAATTCCAGCTAGTAATGGACTTTATAGTCCATGTCATGCTGGAACTGCATTTGCATTCCCAATTTGATGCCATTTTTCAGGCCACTGCTGTGAGAACGGCAAAAGAAAAGCCCGCCAGACATAAGTTGAACTCGTAATCTGGCAAGAGGGCCATGCATGGCAGTGCTGTGCCGGTGCAAAGCCAGCACAGCACTACCAAAGTCATAATCAGGCCCTCAGTCCAGAGCCTGAGAGTACAACTTAGCACCACACCAACATTCAAGGTCACTTTTCTGGTGACTAATACTCACTTCAGCATAGTCCATGGAGGGATGAATTGCATGTACAGTGTAGACTGGTCATCTGGGAAATTTGCAAGAGTGCCAAAATATTGCCTAAGTACCATAAACAATGGTCAAAAGTCAGTTTAACTTTGGTATCTCTGTAAAATTGCTGTGTCCCTTTACATCACACAGGGCACTACTCACTAAGCACTTTGATTTACTTCTCTGCTACTTGTGAACAGGAAAGCAGGTTCAGTATTCCTCTCAGATTTCATACAGTATTGCTCTGGGTAGAGGGCAGCAATAATGTCCTAATACAATGGGCCATGGTTACGTCCTTTTTTCAATATATAGCTATATCAAGATGTCAGGTACATATAGGCTGGACCAGGACTGGTGTCAGGTTCCATTGTGTGTAGATGGAGCATAGTTATTTGAAACCTAAGTGTTGTAGAAAACTGCTAAACACTCCCATTGTAGCAGGACAGACCACAACGCTACACACCCATGTGTTATTTTTCCCAGGCTGGACACAATCTACAATTCTAGTGGGAGATCAAATTAATCATCAGTGGCCTTTTTAAACTTGGGTTAAGGCCTCAAAAACATTCAATTTCTAAAATACAATCTTAGGCGTGGCCAAGATGGCGGAGTGAGCAGTCGCACTCTTCGCGAGCTCTCCCGACCTTGAGCCCCTAAGCCACGGTGTTGCAGGGATCTCCCCCCGATCTGCTACCCGAATAGTAGGAGGGGTGCAGGAGCACCTTCAGAGCGCCTGAAGATTTCGCCAAACGCCGATACTACGGCAGCGGAGTGTTAGCGGCTGAACGGAGACGGGAGCCGAGCGGAGGAGGGGCCTGAGGCAGATGCCTTCGACAAGGAGACCTAGAGACCCCGGCCGCGGCAGATCGAAGTGCGGCGCTCATCCCGATGAAGCAAGCGGAGTGCTGGTGAGGCCTCGGGCGTGTTCCTAAGCCCAAGGTACGGCTGAAGAGGCTCCGCGGCAGCACTGGAGTGACACGGCTGACGGGGGCGGATACGCGAGGCCGGGGACGCGGCCTATACCTGAAGCGAGCCGACCCCTGAGCACACGCGATAACGGCTACCGGAGAAAGGCAGGTGAAGGGTTGACACCAGCGAGGGGAGCTCAGGGGCATGGTCGCATAGCAGCCAGAGGGTGAAGTAACCCCGTGATCGGAATCGCCCGAAGACCAGAAGCTTGCAGAGACGCGACCGCGTGGGCGGCCTGCATGCGCCACAGTTAACGACGAGCCATAGTGCGCCTCAGCGGGCTTGGTTGGGCCCCCGGTGGCTGCGGGGTGCGGCTGAGTGCGGGCTCTCAGCTCCAGGACATTGGCTACTGAGTGGGCGAGGAATCAAGAAAGAGCGACTGGGCCCGCTCCCCCCCCACGTGCATCATGAATGGGCCACTGACCGATTGATCGGGTGTTGCCGAGTACACCGGTCGGGCCATCGAAGTTAGGAGGGCAGAGCGCTCGAATACCCAGGGGCCGGGGGGTCGCAGGCTGGGACCAGACCTGCAGGCTGGGGGCACCTCGGGCCTACTCCTGCACGTGGATCGGCGATGCAACGGAGAAGGGCCCCCGGCCCGGAACGAAGGGCACGTCGACCCCAGGAGGACGGACGGTGGGTCACTGGGTTTTCACCTCAGCCGGCAGGGAAGACAGTGGCGCGAAGCTGTTGATGGTACAGGCCGAGGAATGAAGGCTTACTGAAGTGGCGGAAACCGGAGAGAGGCCTGAGCGCGCGCAGTGGTGAAGGCGCAGCGGAGACCAAAAGAAGGGCTAGTGCATAGATTGAGCACACACGATCTCCTAGGACGGCGAAGACGGCTGACAGAGGCTCACGGTCAGGTCAGTGCTTCGCGGGGTGCTCGAGCGAGGATTGACCAGGCAGCAGTGGACAGGCCGGGGAGCAGCAGCAGCAAAGATGGCAATCTGAGGCCCGTGGGTAATGCACAGGAAATCTGTGGTAGAGGCGAGCGGCCCTTTGAACTCACTAGGGTGGACGGTCGGAACAACGAAGTCAGGGGAGGTGCCCTCCTCAGGTGGGCAATACCCTTGCGTACTCTTGGCTACCGAAAACGTCCAGAGAACAGACAGAACTGGCTTGTGAGGTACCCACGTCTGCGATGGCCAACAACAGAGGGAACAAGAAAGGGGAACGGACATTGCCGGAGATGATGAGCAGGGGGGCAGCGAAACAAGATAAGGGGCAACACTCCCCTGGCCCTTCGCGAAGCTCGTTGGAAGCAGGGGACAGAGAGCAACCGGTCACTAGGTAATTCCTGGAATCACTCTTCAGTTCCCTACGGGATGATTTTCAGACACTAAAACAGGAAGTGGCCGGAGAAGTTCGGGAAGTGCGGAGAGAGGTCGATAGCCTAGGTGAAAGGGTGGCTACGATGGAAGGATCAGGGCACTCCAGGGATGAAGAGATTGGACAATTGCAGCAGGAGGTGCTACGCCTGAGGGAACAACAGCTATACCTCCAAGCACACAATGAAGACCTTGAAAACCGGTCCCGCCGGAACAACATCCGAGTCCGGGCAGGTGCCATCCAGGGAGGAAGGGGAGGATGTGGCTGGATATCTACAAGGCATGTTCAGGGAGATACTGGGTGAGCCAAAGGACTCTCCCTATAAGAATAGACAGAGTACACAGGGTGGGTGCGACACGCCAGACCTCAGCCCCCCCGCCTGATATACTGGCCTTCTTACCGGACTTTCCGCTCAAGGAGCGAATCCTTTGTGAGGCACGGAAACAGCAGTCGCTGCAATTCCGGGGACATCGGTAGCTCTCTATCAGGACTTGTCGACAATCACACTTCAAAAACGAAGAACATTCAAAATCGCGACAGACTTTTTGAGGTCCCATGGGACGCAGTACTCCTGAGGTCATCCGTTCCGACTCATCTTTAGGTGGAACAACTTCATCAACTTCGGTCCCTTCAGGACACTTGTGAGGTACTGGGGATCACCGCGACAGATGAAGAAGCGCACACACCGCGCCGTAGGCGGGGTACTAGAGAAGGCAGGCAGAGAGTCATCGACCGTCAGCCACCTCAGCTAGGCCAGGTGCAGGGATGAACTGCACCTCTGCTCTTTACAATGAAAGCATGTATTCCGTTCAGAATGTATGCTCACATCGTAAAGTATAGGATTGTGACCTAACAGGGTTCGGCCACATCCTACTTGCTGGGATGAAACCGACGACAGGAGGTAATTCGGTTCCAGTTCCTAGACGATGTCGGATGGACTCCGGTCCATCCAGCATCGTAATTGGGCCCTTAGCTGTAGGTATACATTTTTGGTACATTGAATTAGCCTTAACCTTCTCATGGTCATTCAAAATTAGAAGTTAGAAGTGAATAGATTGCAAGACATGAGTTAGCAATACCCACATTTGTCAATGTCATTTAGTGAGACACACTAATCTTCCAATCACTACATGACTCAGATATATGTGATTTGAGAGCTAAATACAAAGAATAAAACAACATACAGGCATCTGACCTTCAAGACATATACATCACCACTGATTGTGCTCCCACATTGAAACTTCCATCAATGATTCTTAGTGATCCATTAGATGACAGTGAGATGTTTCATACTTAAACACAATATGTGCGTTTTAAATATTTTGATAATCATACACATTACACAAAATAAACATTCAATCAACATTCAATCAAAAAAATAAAATGCCATAATACTAATAAAATTAAAAATAATTTCTAGATTATCCTCCTAACCATATCAATCCCTATTTTTGCTACTTATAGAGATTAAAATTAAATGGCATAGCTACACTTCATATTTTGGATTTCCTAAATGAGACATAATTTAAAGGAAGAAGGTCAAGCTAATGTTAATTTTGAAGTTTAATTTCTAATGTTTTTTTTTCCGTTTCATAACATTTGTCACACAATAAACCCACATGAGTAGAAGTTTTCAATTACTTCATGCTTGAAGTCGATGCCTTTTTTCTCCCCACTTTTATCTTCATGGTGAAATTCTCCGACATCACCCATGTCTATATTTTGGAGGTCATCATCAAGGGCAGGGCAATGTTGTGAGGCATGCAACAGACAGCCACAATTTGGGAAACTTTGTCAGATGAGTAGTGGGAGCTCTACCAGACTTATCCAGGCAACAGAATTGTGCTCCGAGGATCTCAAAAACCCACTCCATGGGCTTCCTTTTTCTGATAGGTGCCTCATTGAAGATGACTTCCCCTGGCATTTTTGCATTCAGCAGATGTGGTAACAACCAATGTCTGCTCTGATATGCTGTGTCTCCTGAAACATATGGTAAAAACGCATCAAGAAATGTTACATTAAACTATGTATTATAGTCTAGTCAAGCCAGACCTACATATGGTGAAGTTGTAGCATCTGCAGTTGTGTGAAGCTATTGTGTAGCACTAACCAACCATGTGTGGATCCTTGGAGTTTCACATATACACTAGTGATGTACAGGTCTGGAATGCAGCCAACCAGCAAATTGATGGAATAGGAAATTTCCTGTTTCTATATACTTGCTCCTCGTCATGTGTTTGTATCAAAGCAATATGTGTCCTCTCAGTGGCACCAATTATATGTAGGATGTCTCTGAAATCAAAAAGTAATCCTTTATATTGCTTAGGGTACCAACATCAGAATGAAACTGTATAAAATAATTTTTGTGATTAACCATTGCTGTAGCACACATGAGAACATGATATTCCATTACAATCCCCAATGGTATACTTGAAGGATCCATTTGCAGTGAAATGTCATACATCAATTGTTTTTACAGGTGGTGTAATTATGGTGGGGTTCCTATTTAGCAGAACACATTCTGATGAGAGCTGATGTGATAAGTCCAAGATTGGCTGCCAGTTCAGTCGGATAATAGCTTCCATTACCTGCATGGTTTCAAGGTCAGGAAAAGTTATGAAGACTCTTGGCAGACATTTTCTGTCTCTGGCAGGTGCCACCTTTTTGTGCCTGTGGTTGTGGTCTGGTCAAAAAACAAAATAAGACCTTCATAATTCTGACATTGAACAATTTATTTGCTAATATATATATATATATATATATATATATATATATATATATATATATATATATTACCTACTGGCGGTCGCCAGTAGGTATATATAGTTAGGATTTTTTCTCTATGGGATTTTGGAAAATTCTATGTCTAATAACTTTGGCGTTTCTGGACGGAGTTGGCTGAAATTTTCAGGAAAATGGAACATTTTGTTTCTGAGCAGCCCCTGACAATTCGGGGGGGTTTCATCAAGGGGGGGCCGAGAAAAAAGGGGGGTCCCAAAACGCGTTTTTCCCATGTTAATTTCCATAGGGCGGTTGGCCTCACTTTTAGCTCGAACGGCTGAATGGATTTGCACGAAACTTGGCAAAATGTAGGGACTGTTAGCCCGATGTGCCTTTGCTTGGTCTCAATATATGTGCTCCAGTGGATTTTGAGTAATTTAGGTTCAAAAAAAGATATATATCTGGGCGGAGCCTAACCACACATCTGATCTGATTGGCTGTCAGCACTTCATCCAAGAAGTGTTGGCAGCCATCTTGGGACCAATATACATGATGGCACCTCATTAAAAAGCATTGTAGTTAATAGAGGGTTTTAGGACTTTAGTTACATTATAAATCATTTGTTGATGGTACCATACTCGTTTTAGGAATTGTGGTGGGTTCTAAGGTGATTTTACCATGTGAAAAAACCTTCTGCTGTGATATCATGAATATTGTTTGAAAGAAAACTAATATCTCATGATTTTCCCACAGTGGTTTGGAAGGGGATCTATAAGCTAAACTGAAAGCATATTTTCTGTAAATTCACATTATCTTTCTCAGTCATGTGAAAATGAAGTCTGACATTCTCAGTAAAACATGTACATCCAACAAGGACAGAGACTGTCAGTTGATTCCTTTGTGTTCTACTGCAGCCTCCTAGAGTGTTCTAAAAAACAACTAGAGCGCTAACAGTCCTACTTATTACAATGGTATGGCACACCTGAAGCCATCTTGATTGAAATAAAGTGGTAACTCTTAAAACATTTAATTTAAAAAGAAACAACATGAGGGGGTATATTTTGCCATAGAAAGTATGATTAGTGCTGCAGAATGAAAAATTAGGGCACATTTTGAGTGACTTCTCAAATCCTTTTCTATTTCATTAAAACATTCTGACATGCAGTCTCCCAAAATGGCCACCAGAGACAAAAGAGCCCAAATGTAGCCCAAATATCACCCAGATGTAGCCCAAGTATAGCCCAATGACAGAATGTCCCAGAGTGTTCTAAAGAACAACTAGAGCGCTAACAATTCTACTTATTACAAAGGTATGGCACACCTGAAGCCATCTTGATTGGAATAAAGTGGTAACTCTTAAAACATTTAATTTAAAAAGAAACAACATGAGGGGGTATATTTTGCCATAGAAAGTATGATTTGTGCTGCAGAATGAAAAATTAGGGTACATTTTGAGTGACTTCTCAAATCCTTTTCTATTTCATTAAAACATTCTGACATGCAGTCTCCCAAAATGGCCACCAGAGACAAAAGAGCCCAAATGTAGCCCAAATATCACCCAGATGTAGCCCAAGTATAGCCCAATGACAGAATGTCCCAGAGTGTTCTAAAGAACAACTAGAGCGCTAACAGTCCTACTTATTACAAAGGTATAGCACACCTGGAGCCATCGTGATGGGAATAAAGTGGTAACTCTTAAAACATTTAATTTAAAAAGGAACAAAATGAGGGGGTATATTATGCAATAGAAGGTATTATTAGTGCTGCAGAAAGAAAAATTAGGGCACATTTTGAGTGACTTTTCAAATCCTCTTCTATTTCATAAAAAAATTCTGACATGCAGTCTCCCAAAATGGCCACCAGAGACAAAAGAGCCCAAATGTAGCCCAAATATCACCCAGATGTAGCCCAAGTATAGCCCAATGACAGAATGTCCCAGAGTGTTCTAAAGAACAACTAGAGCGCTAACAGTTCTACTTATTACAAAGGTATGGCACACCTGAAGCCATCTTGATTGGAATAAAGTGGTAACTCTTAAAACATTTAATTTAAAAAGGAACAAAATGAGGGGGTATATTTTGCCATATGAATTATGATTAGTGCTGCAGAAAGAAAAATTAGGGCACATTTTGAGTGACTTCTCAAACCCTCTTCAATTTCATTAAAAAATTCTGACATACAGTCACCCAAGATGGCCACCAGAGACAAAAGAGCCTAAATGTAGCCCAAATATCACCCAGATGTACCCCAAGTATAGCCCAATGACAGAATGTCCCAGAGTGTTCTAAAGAACAACTAGAGCGCTAACAGTCTTACTTATGACAAAAGTATGGCACACCAGAAGCCATCTTGATTGGAATGAAGTGGTAAGTCTGAAAACACTCAATTTAAAAAGGAACAACATGAGGGGGTTAATTTTGCCATGGAAAGTATGATTAGTGCTTCAGAAAGAAAAATTAGGGATCATTTTGAGTGACTTCTCAAATCCTCTTCTATTTCATTAAAAAAATTCTGACATGCAGACTGAAACATGCACTTTGAATACCAGCAGCAGACGTCCCTGGTGAGCAGTAGCTTTACTACAGTGATCTAATGTGCAACTAGAGTGCTAACATTCAGAATTTATGGCAAATGTCTGACACATCTGAATGCCTTCTTGATGGAACCAAAGTAAACAAGCATTGAAAATGCAATAGATCTCGCCCTCGTTTAAGTTAAAGCCATTCTTTTTGTAATGAGGTGGCTTTTTAGCTTTGCTTTTATTAGTGTTTTTTCAACTTTCATGTAAATAACATGTATCTGTATACATATAAGTATATGTATGCATGCATTTATGTTTGTATTTATATAGATATACAGATGATATATGTTTATATATGTATGTATATATATATATATTCACTGAAAAAACCATAGGTTATAGACCATATATAGTTAGGAATTCGCATTTACCAAACCTTATTTTACTCACACAAAACCATTGAAATTCCATATATAGTTAGTTGCACTAACTATATATCGCGCACCCGCAATCCACTGCTGATGATGTCACATATTATGCGTGCATTTTTAAGATTGCCGCGGGTGCAGCTTGAAGCTGCACCCGCCGCAATGTTAAAAATAGAGGATGTGACCGCCAGGGTGGCGGTCACATCCTAATTGCACAGGAGGGAACTCCGCATGCCATGCAGAGGTTCCCTCCTGCTCTGGGGTCGCGGACGGACGCAAGTCCGTCCGCGATCCTAATCGACCCCTTAGTTTGGGCCTGGTCGCCACTTACCTGTGGAAGTAGAAGACATTTTGATAAAAAGTCACTTGAGAAGATAAAGTTTAGCAGGGCAAGGCTGCGGGTGGTGCCTGAGAAGATGGCCTCATTGTAGGGGAGCCTCCAGACAAAGTAAAGGTGAAGATTCCTTCGATCAAACATAGTCTCTTTTTGTAAGTTGGAAATGTCCAGGGGGACAAGGCTGGGGGTTGCAATCGATGAGAAGACTACAAGGCCGGATGCCACTTTGGCAAAGGACAACTGAACAGGATTTGCTGGTGCAGAGTAGAACGTGGGGGTTAGAACTTACTCAGGCTGGGCCCAGAAACAGATTTAAGATGATTGGAGCTGTTTCTGTCCGTGAGGCTCTGATCAGGAGGTGAGCCAACTAGCAATTGGAGTATCTTTGGTAGTCCTGGCTTGAAGCAGTGCAACGAGACTCAAGCAGCAGGGCTGGACTCTGAGGGTTCGAAGCAGACTACTGGCAGCAAAGCAGCCATTCCAGGGGCAACAAGGCAGTCGTGTGGAGTGAACTGAACAGTCGATCTGAGGGGTCTCTTTATATAACGTGTGCCTTCTTTGAGGTAGGATATGTTTCTAGTGAATATCCTTTGAAGAGGTTGAGGTTTCCTGCTTCCCCTGGCTAGGTCCAAGCTGGCTGCATGAACAATTAAGGAGTGACAACTCCTTTGTATGAAGGTAGAACATAACCTTTTCAGTTTAAAGACAAGCTGTATCCAGCTCTGCCCCTCACCCTGCCAATTGAGGCTCATCCAGGCATATCTAATCCATCCATTGTGTGTCTGTCTGAGAGGAATACACAAAATCCAACTGCCAACTACACCGAGTGATGTGACCTAGGGACAAGATGCAGGCAACAAATATGGCAGGAAAATGGAAGCTTTCTAAAAGTGTTGAAATAATAGTGGAGCCCCGTCAGGTCCCAACATAGGGCGCACAGTCATGAAAGAATCACACTAACACACAAATTCCAATAATTTCTTTATTCATTTTAATCCATTATATTGCTTCCAAATCTCAATTCATGATCAATTATTTTTCAAACATATTCCATATTTTGATCCATGTTCAATGAATGCCTTTCCAGGCCTTTCTGTACAACACCTGGGGATTCACCTCTCCTTATAGCGTGACATTAATCTTGTTATAAAAACCCAATGCATTTCGGGCAACCTGTGCCCTTCCTCAGGAGTAACTGCGAAGGAACAGATAACATATAAATTACCAGTACCCATCCCACTTGTAATCATGCCCTTATTACAAAATGCTTGGCTTTGAAATTGCGATCTAACCTTCGTTTTTATGCATCTCATAAGTAAACAGAAATTATGTATGGACAGAAAAAATATAATAATCAAGTGTAGGGAAATCATGAAAAACAAAGCAAAAAACTATTGCCAATGCTAAATTACGTGCCCTGTGACACATACCTCGCCCAAATTAACAAATTAATAACCTTGTGAGTCGTGTCCTAATGACCTACTAGACAGTGCCTTTAACTCATCATTATCTGATAGACTGAATTTACCTTCGTGCACACCAAACGTTACCGATCACGGAAATGAACATACTGCTTGAACAAACATGAACACAGTGTGTGAGTTAAGTGTTCACAGGTGATTACGGTGTATTAAAGGTTTTGTAGATGGACACTGGGGTGTATATTACTTACATGTCTTGTTTTTACTCTGAACAGCACTAGTGGCTTTTAAATAAGGTAGTAATGCTAATCAGGATTTATCAAATTTTACAAAGTGCTTCAGGTTAATTAGGCATAATGTTAGCATAAAATAATGATATATTTAATTGGTCTATCAATGCACTGCATTGTTATGCCAGCATTGTTGTTTATCCACTTATGTCACATTACCTCACATGGCCATGTATATACTTTTTAAATAATTTTCTTTTTTACTGATGTTTACCGATAATTTTTTTGAAATTGTATTATTCATTTTCTTTCTACTTGAATGTTTACTGGACACTTAGAGCCCGATTGCGATAAAGGCCGGAAGCTTTCAGGGCCTCATTGCGTTTTTTTTTTCCGACCACCGCATTACAATGTAGGCAATTGAAACTGAAATCGTCTGGCCATTCTGGCTGGATTCTGATGAGTTCATGGACAGTTTTTATGCTGTAGGGATTACGATGTATGTTTCCTACAGGCTCTCCATGTTGGGTTTTCCGACATAGGAAGCCCTATCGGAAAGCAACATTGGAGGCCCCTAGCAGGGCCCTCTTCAAAATGAAGCAGGTAGAGGCATTGATGCAGCAGCGATAGGCATGTGAAGCAAGGATATACAATATTATCTTTACCTTTAAAAAAGGCTCTAGTAGTCTGCTCACACTGTTACTTAATATCTCCATCTTCATTATTTATCTACTATATACTTACACCAATACATACTTGTGTATCCTTTGCAAACTATCCTTCTGCTTAACAGTATCAGGGGTAGACGTCTGTAATGCCTAGTCCTTACTGTAGCAGGTAACAATCCACAGTACTTTTTAGTTCAAGTACTCATTTATTTTTCATCACTGTGTAGAAATTATTTTATGGTCCTGTTTTCGATTTGTATTGATAGCTTACAATGTTGCAAACATGACAGAATTCATGTCTACTATATTACAAGCACATTATATCCTACAACTGTTGAACTATAGTGTATGGTTTATCTAACACATTTCTGACAAATAAACCTGTTTGTCTCCTACAAATCAGGGATTATTTAGTAAATTACTTAGAAGATACATGTTATTATTGTTTAATCCTTTTTTTATAATGAAGTGTCAGGACCCTCAAACAGAGTTGTCATGTAGTTCCTATAAATCAGTATACGATCTGCATGTTTAGACAACATAAACTGTGGTTTGGTGTCGAAACTGATTTCAGAGGCCCCTACCAGGTATGTTCACCTGTATACAAGCTAGCTCACAGTGCCAATACGAACTCCTCTTTCCAAGGAGAGAATAGCTTCTGGCAACTATTGAACATGACAACACTGTCCCATCAGGGATCATGGAAACAGTACAGTACTTTTTGCTCAGTCACTCGTGCTCACTTTGTCTCAGAGAGATACACAGAATAAACAGTGGGGAAATTTTCAATAAGCATTTATTGAGTTAGCGCCATTCTAGTGTAAAATATGTGTGCTGAAACAACCATAAGACAGAAACAGATATAAACTATTATAAGCATCAACAGAGTAAATGGATGATAGATTTCAACCATAGTATTAAAACAATCAATATATGCAAGCATATAAATACATGACAGTAATAATGTGTACTCCTGTGATTCAGACCATAACTAGATGTACCTAAATGTACCTAGCATGCATGTATGTGTATAGCCAAGAATCCCCCTTGTATAAGATCAACCCCATTACCTCGTGGGAGAGAATGAAGGACCCTGTCTTCGTCTTGAGATTTTTACCCTGTGAGGGATGTCAGACCACTGCCTGTTGTAGTGTCTGCATGCATGAACCTCAGCGTCTCGTGTCAGTGTGTCAGCATTGAAGTCTTTCTCGTCTGCCGGTCCCAGCAAAGGTATTGTGTTTATATACTCAAAAGGTAGCCTCAGGGGTCCTACCTTGCTGTGTCATGTCTGCCGAGGAAGACGAAAGGGACGACCCATATACATAGTTATTATGCAGAGGATAGTAATCCTGATGGGATCCTGAGAATCCTCATGCATAATAAATGAGGCTAGTTTTCTGAGAATAACACACAACATTTATGCAGCTCCTAACTAGGTAAAAGGTCAATACCAAAAAACAACATGTAGTGCAAAGGCAGGGACAATGTAGGTGGAAGGTTAGGTGAGTACCCAGGCCTATATCGGGATACATTATAAATCATAACCGAGTGGAGGTTCAGACCAACAATGGAAGCAATAATCAAACAGACGCCTATGCCTTCAGTGGACAATGTTCTTCTACTGGACTTGATTGTGAGGAGGAACAGGCTTGCTGATCTGGTTTGTGTGGTCAGACTGCACGGGTGCACCTCACTCACCCCATAGCTAATACATCTATTGAGAGAATTGTTCAGGCTTCCATTTTCCAAAGTTCTGTATTTAGTCTGCCCTACCACTAATACCACCTCGGATGTTTGCACCCCTGTCCTCGCTCCTCTATGTATTACAATTAAACCATCTGCTGTAGAGCCAGGACCCACAGTAACGGTGCATATCTCCACAAAGCCACAGGTTAGTGAGGCTAGGGTGAGGCCAGGAATTCAGGACCTAAGTGGGGACATAGATGCCCATACTTGTAGAGCCACTGTAGAACATATTATGATGGGTGCAGCCTCTAGACATCTATATCAGATGGTGCAGTTGAATAACATCCTTCATAGACACAATGAACTCCTGGGGCAGAGGGTGTATAATGATCAGCAGAAAGCCAATATTGACCTTCTGGAGGAAACCAGTGGAGTAATGTACTCCTTTTCTGGGGTGCTACAGGACGTTTTCTGGGACATTTGCAAAGCAATTGGAAATCCCTTGCTGTCTTTCTGTGAACGTCACCTATCCCTCAACAAGAGGCTCATACAGAAACGATTGACCCAGAATGCAGTGCAACACCTGATGTCACCTCGGAGCCCACAACTCTGGCCAACAGTTCCCCTTAGGAGGGCATGGTGATTGAGACCAGTAGAAGAAGAGCCGAATAAAATCACCACTAAGGTCATTCATTTGTCACCACATTCTAAGAAACATATGCATTTTATAAAGTGTGTAACATCTGAGCATGGAATGTCAATAACTTTAGACTCTGCCTAAAAATCTAATTCCCACCAGCTGTGCAATTCTGACTCTGGAATGTGTTTTTTTTATTTGATTTAGGATAATTGCAATATATTGTTTTTATTGTAAAATGTATTATTGGATCAATTAACCATCTATCTAATACATGCAGTTGTTATTTCTGTTGTCATTACAGTACTTTGTTTAGTTTTAGAATTTTTGTTTCCTGATACTTTATTGTATTTATTGCTATAGTCAAAACATTCAAAACACGTATATTTAATAATCAGATGCCTCTTGTTTCATTTGTTAAATTAAGTTTGAGGGGGGAACACACAAATCCTTCTTAGGGTGTATCAGAAATGTCTAATAAGAAACATATGTTAAACCCTCTTGTACCTTCAAATCAAACAGTCAGGCTAAACTAAAAGGTAATGTGTAAAGTATTTCTCAAACAATTATACATTATTAGACTGTTGAGAACTCCATCAAAGACAATGGAGTTAGTCCAAGCTTATAATAACTGGTTTAAACCCAGTGCTCCAACATTCTAATTTTTGTCTTCATGTTTCTCTCTTTTTACTTTAGAACATTCTACCTTTAGTTGGTGAAATGTTCTAATAGACTTACAGCTCTTCTGCATCGGGCTACATCAGTTGTTAAAGGCCCTCTCCCTCGGTGTAGGCTTTCGCAACTCAACATAGCACAAGTATATCACAAATGTTTTTAGAAGAAAGGGAGCCTTTTTGTTTAATAAAATTACACCAAAATGTAAAGAATCCAAGTAGCAGAACTAAAGTTGTAAATGTTGAACAAAATAAAAAAATTAACTAAAATCACAAAGTGACAAAAAGGAACATCTTGTTGTGCAGGAAGGGGACAAACTTTAAAGTTAACTACAACCACAATTGAGCATGGGTCGGACTCAAGGACCAGGTAAGTCCTGTTAAAAAATGTTAATGTTAAATGTTAATGTTAAAAATGGTTTATAAAGCGCGCGTACACGGGTGATTTCATGGCGCTATAAAGGCTCAGAGATTATCAATGGAAAGCTTTAGTTATAGGCTTGTGCAAATAGCAACGTTTTAATGGATTTCCTAAATTGAATTAGCTCAGTACAGGAGCGGATCTCCAATGGGAAAGTGTTCCACAGTCTAGGGGAAAGAGTGACAAATCGACAGCCGCCCTGACGGACTCGTTTGAATACGGGGATGGTAAGAAGTGAGAGGTGAGCAGAGCGGAGGTTCCGGGACAGAGTGTGCCTAGATATTAAGATGTTAATAAATTTGGGGTTATTACCATGCAAAGATTTAAAGATGAGGCAGCCCACCTTAAAGGCACAGCATTGAGGGATTGGAAGCCAGTGAAGTTTCCGTAGTAAAGGGGTGGCATGCTGCCACCTCAGTTGATGCAGGATCAATCTGTCCGCCTGATTTTGGGCCATCAGATAAAAAGGCATGCCCAAGTATACAGACAGAGTTATGTGAAACACAAGGACCCCCTGCTGAGGATAAAGTTCCTGGGTCAGGGCAGTTAATTTGTGGAAAATAACACACCCAGACAACACATAAACACTGGCATAGTTCAGGTAACAGATTAATAATAAATAATAAGTAATGAGGCACTAAGTTTGCACAGAAATTTCAATTTAATAACAAGGTATTAAATTGAAATTTATTTGCTAACTTAGTGCCTCATTACTTAATATATATTATTAATCTGTAGCCTGAACTATGCCAGTGTTTATCTGTTGCCTGGGTGTGTTATTTTCCACAAGTATACAGAGTTGGCATAGTCCAGGAGAGACAAGACAGTGGCGACCACAACTTGGATCAAGGCCTCCTGATTTGAAAGAAATATTTGGAGATGACTGTGCCAACCTGGGTTTTTAGTGACAGATCATGGTTGATGGTAACTCCTAATGTTTTGGCCGAGTGGGAGGGGGTGGGGGGGGAGAAGGACCTAACTCTGATGGCCAGTAATGAGGACCCCAAAATGTAAGGGTGTCCCCAATAAGAACAAGTTCCGTCTTCCCAGGGTTTAACTTAAGATGGTTATGGTCAATCCACTGTTGGATATGTAACATGGTGGCCTGAAATTCGGTGATGGAACTATAGGAGTTATCGATTGGGAAAACTAGTTGCAGATCATATGCATAGTTAAAAACTGTCACATTCCTGTCTTTAAGGGACTGGATTAAGGGGAAGCTGTAAAGATTGAAGAGATGGGAGAAAGAGCGGAACACCACAGTTGGATTTGCATTTGTGGGGCCATAAAATGGCCTGGAAGCGATCCTCCAGGAAGGAGGAGCGCCAACAAGCCGCTGTAACCAGAATGCCACGGTCGACCAAAATAGCATGGTCGACCGTGTCAAAGCAGCGGAGAGGTCCAGTGGGACCAGTGCTTCAGGAGAGCGTTTATCCGCGCTGTCACAGAGAGTGTCCAGGACAGCTAAGATGACAGTTTCAGTAGAGTGGGATGGCCGGAAACTGCCTGATAGGGATTAAGATATTTAGATTCTTCCAGGAAAGCTGACAGGCATGTGGCTACGTAAGCCTCTACCACTTTTGCCAAGAACGGGAGTAGGTAAATGGGACAATAATTAGGTAAAAGTGTAGGATCAGCACCAGGTTTCTTAGGAAGAGGGAACAAAGTGGCTTTTTTAAAGGCTTTTGGAACTTGACAGGTAGTAAGTGACTCATTCAGTAGTGTCAGTGCTGGGCCTGGATAGACTGATAGACAGTCCTTGAGTATGAGAGGTGGGCAGAAGTCAGACGGAGTTCCAGATGCAACTTTAACAAGGAGCTCCTGAAGAATCTCAGTGCTAATGGGGGGGAAAAAACTGAGGACGCATTTGTTTCTGTGTATGGTAGTAGTGGATGACATGGGGTTGCAGAGGAATGCTGGCTTTGATGGTAATGATTTTTTCTATAAAGTAGTCATTTAGATAATTACACAGAGCTTGAGAGGGCATGACCTTTGTGAGAACGTGGAGTCAAACGGATGTTTTGCTGTTAGCTTGTGAGCAACACGTGCACCAGGAGAGACCCCGGGCATTAGTAGAAGCTAATTAAAGGGAAGGAACGCCTCAGAAGAGGAGGCATTTACCATGGATTAGTACTTACAAGGGATACAGCAGGTTGTGGATGTTTCATTGCTGTGTAGAGGACTATACCCTTGGCCATAGAGGTTGATGAACTCAGCTGTTCGTATATGGATAATAAATTCATGTTCTAACCCTGTCCTAAGGAGGCCTAAGAGGAAGATATGCTGAAATGTGTTCACGTCAACAAGACATTTGTGGAGGACTCAATGGCGATATAGTGCACTTCTAAATTATAGAGTGTCACACTGTAAATTATAGAAGTAGTAGTTCTGACTTAAAAGTGTGTGTTGACGACTACCTCCTAGTGGTCTGTCCAGATGCGAATGGAAGCCACTATCTAAAATTTCATGATTATTTAGGGTTACTTTGTGTTTTTTGTCAAATTTACGTCCTTGTACAGAATGTGATTATATGTGAAGCTTTGTAATTCATTGATAAGGTGTTATTGGCTATGAGGAGACAATGCATGTATGATAGATTCATTGTGAACTATAAAACACAGGGAAGGTAAATTAAAAATACCTTCACCAAGCTTAGTCTATTATTTATTCCTTCATACCGACTGTTACTCCTACTTTGTGAAAACCCTGTCTGGGTTTGACAATTCATTCATGATAACAAAGATTTATTTGGAGCTTTTGTTAGAGTTAAGAATGCGTGAAGAGAAATGAGCGGCTTTCGCTGCGATGATGGTCTTCATATATTCTTTTCGGGTTGATATGTACAGCAATTTCTTATCAGGGGAGTATTCCTGCCGCCACTGCCTCTCTAGTTGGCGTAAGGCCAATTTCTGCGTTTTACGTTCAGAAGAAAACCATCTCTGGGCCTCGGCACATCGGGCTAATTTAATTTTCTTGATAGGTGCATGCTTGTTACTGGCATCAAGAAGCTATTGGGAGAGGTTTGCCTCAGTGTCATTGATGCCATTGCCCGGGGAAAGGGTGGTGTTAGTCAAGGTGTCAAGAAAGTCTTTTTTATTGATAGCATTCCATTTCTTGGCATAGCGCCTTCAACTGTTCTGATTTTATGAAGTATGATCGTGAATTTTAGGAGATGATGATCACTCCAGACGCAAGGGTCAATTGTAGGGGTTGAAGTGGTCGTGCCATTAGTCCACACTTGATCTAGGATGTGCCCCTTCACATGAGTGGGAGAGGAGACCTGCTGTGTAAGTTAGTAAGAAGATCAGACAGCTCAGCAGATTGAGGTCCTTCAAGGGGATCATTGTACCAGTAGTTAAGGTCACTTATAAGGAGGACCTTAGCGTGATCGGTGGTGAGTTTCGCCATCTGCTCGCTAAGTAAAAGGGGAAAGTGAGCAATCTGAAAAGGCCTATACACTAATACACAGACAAAGGTGTCCATGGTGGAATCCAGTTGGATTACTAGGTTATTCGCCTCATTGAGAGGTAGACAGGGCAGGGTACAGAACCTGAAATTGGTGTTGATAATGGTTGCAACTCCTCCTCCCAATTTACCTGATGAACGGTTGGCATATATGATATATTAGTTAGAGGGTATGGCTGCCAGCAAATCAGGGGCGGAGTCTTCAGTAAGCCATGTTTCTGTCAGCAGCAACAAATCAGGTAGCTCAGTGAGCAAGAGAAGAAGAGTATCAAGCTGGTGTTTGAACAGGGAGCATGTGTTGAGGTAGCAGATTGATAAAGACCTGGGCTGGGGTTTAGCCAGGTGAGGCAAACCATGTTCAGAGGTGGTAGAAATCTGTGTTTCAGGGAATGCACGCCTTTCAGAAAGGATTAAATAATGTATCTTCTGACTTGTTCTTTCTTTTGTAAGTTAGATTCCTTCATCGGGAGCTGCCACAAAGGCAAGCTTAACATTGATGCACACTCGGCGGATAGGAGAACAGGAGTTTTTTTGTTCCCACTCAGGTTCTCCAGGTGGTTTTGCCTTTAACAATTTCTAATGGCTTAATTATGTGTCTGGCGGTCTTTGAAATCCAGACTTGCTGTGGCACATCAGTGGCGGTCCTGAGGCCACCAGTGCGGTACCAGCTGCTCCAGGGATCTGCCATTCCCTGGTTGTGGTGCAGCAGACAGGGGTATACAATATGCAAGACAGGACAGACTCAATACACAGAACATATTACAAATTTCCCAACCGCCACCCTTTTTATGGTGGTGAGCCCGCCATGAAAAGACTAGGCCTGGGCGAAGCACTACGCTACGCTCGCGGAGTTTGCGAAGTTTGCGCAATTTCGCACTACGCGAGCTGCACGTAGCACAGTGCGAACACGCGTAGTGCAGCGTAGCGTAGTGCATAGCTCATTTTTTGCTTGTTCATGGTCCTAAACGTCATGTTCGCGACCGCGAGCAAGCAAAATGACATCCCGGCGAGATTCTCAACGCGGGGAGGTAAGGTTTCTCATTGTGAGTGGTTGCGCATGCTCGCGACCGCTCTCAATGAGAAACTACCTGTTCGCGTTGAGAAAGCTGCAGCTCGAGTAATAATCTACTCGAGCAGCAGAAAACTACAGCTCACACTGTGCAAGATGCCGTTTTCAATGATTTCACAGTGTCGGATGCTTGTCCGCACTATGCAATCATTGAAAACACTTCTTGCACAGTGTGAACATGCTACTACGCAGCTCACGTAGTGCTACGTGAAGTTCGCGCAGTGCGAAGTGCACTTCCCGTAGCTTCGCGTAGCGCTACTTCGCGAACTACGCCCACCATTAGAAAAGACTGGCGCTGGGGAAAAAAGGGGCCCTACATGCCCGCTTTTTGCATGCCCCCCAAATTCCAGCTAGTAATGGACTTTATAGTCCATGTCATGCTGGAACTGCATTTGCATTCCCAATTTGATGCCATTTTTCAGGCCACTGCTGTGAGAACGGCAAAAGAAAAGCCCGCCAGACATAAGTTGAACTCGTAATCTGGCAAGAGGGCCATGCATGGCAGTGCTGTGCCGGTGCAAAGCCAGCACAGCACTACCAAAGTCATAATCAGGCCCTCAGTCCAGAGCCTGAGAGTACAACTTAGCACCACACCAACATTCAAGGTCACTTTTCTGGTGACTAATACTCACTTCAGCATAGTCCATGGAGGGATGAATTGCATGTACAGTGTAGACTGGTCATCTGGGAAATTTGCAAGAGTGCCAAAATATTGCCTAAGTACCATAAACAATGGTCAAAAGTCAGTTTAACTTTGGTATCTCTGTAAAATTGCTGTGTCCCTTTACATCACACAGGGAGCTACTCACTAAGCACTTTGATTTACTTCTCTGCTACTTGTGAACAGGAAAGCAGGTTCAGTATTCCTCTCAGATTTCATACAGTATTGCTCTGGGTAGAGGGCAGCAATAATGTCCTAATACAATGGGCCATGGTTACGTCCTTTTTTCAATATGTAGCTATATCAAGATGTCAGGTACATATAGGCTGGACCAGGACTGGTGTCAGGTTCCATTGTGTGTAGATGGAGCATAGTTATTTGAAACCTAAGTGTTGTAGAAAACTGCTAAACACTCCCATTGTAGCAGGACAGACCACAACGCTACACACCCATGTGTTATTTTTCCCAGGCTGGACACAATCTACAATTCTAGTGGGAGATCAAATTAATCATCAGTGGCCTTTTTAAACTTGGGTTAAGGCCTCAAAAACATCGCAGGCTGGGACCAGACCTGCAGGCTGGGGGCACCTCGGGCCTACTCCTGCACGCGGATCGGCGATGCAACGGAGAAGGGCCCCCGGCCCGGAACGAAGGGCACGTCGACCCCAGGAGGACGGACGGTGGGTCACTGGGTTTTCACCTCAGCCGGCAGGGAAGACAGTGGCGCGAAGCTGTTGATGGTACAGGCCGAGGAATGAAGGCTTACTGAAGTGGCGGAAACCGGAGAGAGGCCTGAGCGCGCGCAGTGGTGAAGGCGCAGCGGAGACCAAAAGAAGGGCTAGTGCATAGATTGAGCACACACGATCTCCTAGGACGGCGAAGACGGCTGACAGAGGCTCACGGTCAGGTCAGTGCTTCGCGGGGTGCTCGAGCGAGGATTGACCAGGCAGCAGTGGACAGGCCGGGGAGCAGCAGCAGCAAAGATGGCAATCTGAGGCCCGTGGGGAGTGCACAGGAAATCTGTGGTAGAGGCGAGCGGGCCTTTGAACTCACTAGGGTGGACGGTCGGAACAACGAAGTCAGGGGAGGTGCCCTCCTCAGGTGGGCAATACCCTTGCGTACTCTTGGCTACCGAAAACGTCCAGAGAACAGACAGATCTGGCTTGTGAGGTACCCACGTCTGCGATGGCCAACAACAGAGGGAACAAGAAAGGGGAACGGACATTGCCGGAGATGATGAGCAGGGGGGCAGCGAAACAAGATAAGGGGCAACACTCCCCTGGCCCTTCGCGAAGCTCGTTGGAAGCAGGGGACAGAGAGCAACCGGTCACTAGGTAATTCCTGGAATCACTCTTCAGTTCCCTACGGGATGATTTTCAGACACTAAAACAGGAAGTGGCCGGAGAAGTTCGGGAAGTGCGGAGAGAGGTCGATAGCCTAGGTGAAAGGGTGGCTACGATGGAAGGATCAGGGCACTCCAGGGATGAAGAGATTGGACAATTGCAGCAGGAGGTGCTACGCCTGAGGGAACAACAGCTATACCTCCAAGCACACAATGAAGACCTTGAAAACCGGTCCCGCCGGAACAACATCCGAGTCCGGGCAGGTGCCATCCAGGGAGGAAGGGGAGGATGTGGCTGGATATCTACAAGGCATGTTCAGGGAGATACTGGGTGAGCCAAAGGACTCTCCCTATAAGAATAGACAGAGTACACAGGGTGGGTGCGACACGCCAGACCTCAGCCCCCCCGCCTGATATACTGGCCTTCTTACCGGACTTTCCGCTCAAGGAGCGAATCCTTTGTGAGGCACGGAAACAGCAGTCGCTGCAATTCCGGGGACATCGGTAGCTCTCTATCAGGACTTGTCGACAATCACACTTCAAAAACGAAGAACATTCAAAATCGCGACAGACTTTTTGAGGTCCCATGGGACGCAGTACTCCTGAGGTCATCCGTTCCGACTCATCTTTAGGTGGAACAACTTCATCAACTTCGGTCCCTTCAGGACACTTGTGAGGTACTGGGGATCACCGCGACAGATGAAGAAGCGCACACACCGCGCCGTAGGCGGGGTACTAGAGAAGGCAGGCAGAGAGTCATCGACCGTCAGCCACCTCAGCTAGGCCAGGTGCAGGGATGAACTGCACCTCTGCTCTTTACAATGAAAGCATGTATTCCGTTCAGAATGTATGCTCACATCGTAAAGTATAGGATTGTGACCTAACAGGGTTCGGCCACATCCTACTTGCTGGGATGAAACCGACGACAGGAGGTAATTCGGTTCCAGTTCCTAGACGATGTCGGATGGACTCCGGTCCATCCAGCATCGTAATTGGGCCCTTAGCTGTAGGTATACATTTTTGGTACATTGAATTAGCCTTAACCTTCTCATGGTCATTCAAAATTAGAAGTTAGAAGTGAATAGATTGCAAGACATGAGTTAGCAATACCCACATTTGTCAATGTCATTTGGTGAGACACACTAATCTTCCAATCACTACATGACTCAGATATATGTGATTTGAGAGCTAAATACAAAGAATAAAACAACATACAGGCATCTGACCTTCAAGACATATACATCACCACTGATTGTGCTCCCACATTGAAACTTCCATCAATGATTCTTAGTGATCCATTAGATGACAGTGAGATGTTTCATACTTAAACACAATATGTGCGTTTTAAATATTTTGATAATCATACACATTACACAAAATAAACATTCAATCAACATTCAATCAAAAAAATAAAATGCCATAATACTAATAAAATTAAAAATAATTTCTAGATTATCCTCCTAACCATATCAATCCCTATTTTTGCTACTTATAGAGATTAAAATTAAATGGCATAGCTACACTTCATATTTTGGATTTCCTAAATGAGACATGATTTAAAGGAAGAAGGTCAAGCTAATGTTAATTTTGAAGTTTAATTTCTAATGTTTTTTTTTCCGTTTCATAACATTTGTCACACAATAAACCCACATGAGTAGAAGTTTTCAATTACTTCATGCTTGAAGTCGATGCCTTTTTTCTCCCCACTTTTATCTTCATGGTGAAATTCTCCGACATCACCCATGTCTATATTTTGGAGGTCATCATCAAGGGCAGGGCAATGTTGTGAGGCATGCAACAGACAGCCACAATTTGGGAAACTTTGTCAGATGAGTAGTGGGAGCTCTACCAGACTTATCCAGGCAACAGAATTGTGCTCCGACGATCTCAAAAACCCACTCCATGGGCTTCCTTTTTCTGATAGGTGCCTCATTGAAGATGACTTCCCCTGGCATTTTTGCATTCAGCAGATGTGGTAACAACCAATGTCTGCTCTGATATGCTGTGTCTCCTGAAACATATGGTAAAAACGCATCAAGAAATGTTACATTAAACTATGTATTATAGTCTAGTCAAGCCAGACCTACATATGGTGAAGTTGTAGCATCTGCAGTTGTGTGAAGCTATTGTGTAGCACTAACCAACCATGTGTGGATCCTTGGAGTTTCACATATACACTAGTGATGTACAGGTCTGGAATGCAGCCAACCAGCAAATTGATGGAATAGGAAATTTCCTGTTTCTATATACTTGCTCCTCGTCATGTGTTTGTATCAAAGCAATATGTGTCCTCTCAGTGGCACCAATTATATGTAGGATGTCTCTGAAATCAAAAAGTAATCCTTTATATTGCTTAGGGTACCAACATCAGAATGAAACTGTATAAAATAATTTTTGTGATTAACCATTGCTGTAGCACACATGAGAACATGATATTCCATTACAATCCCCAATGGTATACTTGAAGGATCCATTTGCAGTGAAATGTCATACATCAATTGTTTTTACAGGTGGTGTAATTATGGTGGGGTTCCTATTTAGCAGAACACATTCTGATGAGAGCTGATGTGATAAGTCCAAGATTGGCTGCCAGTTCAGTCGGATAATAGCTTCCATTACCTGCATGGTTTCAAGGTCAGGAAAAGTTATGAAGACTCTTGGCAGACATTTTCTGTCTCTGGCAGGTGCCACCTTTTTGTGCCTGTGGTTGTGGTCTGGTCAAAAAACAAAATAAGACCTTCATAATTCTGACATTGAACAATTTATTTGCTAATATATATATATATATATATATATATATATATATATATATATATATATATATATATATATATATATATATATATATATATATATATATATATATATATATATATATATATATATATATATATATATATATATTACCTACTGGCAGTCGCCAGTAGGTATATATAGTTAGGATTTTTTCTCTATGGGATTTTGGAAAATTCTATGTCTAATAACTTTGGCGTTTGTGGACGGAGTTGGCTGAAATTTTCAGGAAAATGGAACATTTTGTTTCTGAGCAGCCCCTGACAATTCGGGGGGGTTTCATCAAGGGGGGGCCGAGAAAAAAGGGGGGTCACAAAACGCGTTTTTCCCATGTTAATTTCCATAGGGCGGTTGGCCTCACTTTTAGCTCGAACGGCTGAATGGATTTGCACGAAACTTGGCAAAATGTAGGGACTGTTAGCCCGATGTGCCTTTGCTCGGTCTCAATATATGTGCTCCAGTGGATTTTGAGTAATTTAGGTTCAAAAAAAGATATATATCTGGGCGGAGCCTAACCACACATCTGATCTGATTGGCTGTCAGCACTTCATCCAAGAAGTGTTGGCAGCCATCTTGGGACCAATATACATGATGGCACCTCATTAAAAAGCATTGTAGTTAATAGAGGGTTTTAGGACTTTAGTTACATTATAAATCATTTGTTGATGGTACCATACTCGTTTTAGGAATTGTGGTGGGTTCTAAGGTGATTTTACCATGTGAAAAAACCTTCTGCTGTGATATCATGAATATTGTTTGAAAGAAAACTAATATCTCATGATTTTCCCACAGTGGTTTGGAAGGGGATCTATAAGCTAAACTGAAAGCATATTTTCTGTAAATTCACATTATCTTTCTCAGTCATGTGAAAATGAAGTCTGACATTCTCAGTAAAACATGTACATCCAACAAGGACAGAGACTGTCAGTTGATTCCTTTGTGTTCTACTGCAGCCTCCTAGAGTGTTCTAAAAAACAACTAGAGCGCTAACAGTCCTACTTATTACAATGGTATGGCACACCTGAAGCCATCTTGATTGAAATAAAGTGGTAACTCTTAAAACATTTAATTTAAAAAGAAACAACATGAGGGGGTATATTTTGCCATAGAAAGTATGATTAGTGCTGCAGAATGAAAAATTAGGGCACATTTTGAGTGACTTCTCAAATCCTTTTCTATTTCATTAAAACATTCTGACATGCAGTCTCCCAAAATGGCCACCAGAGACAAAAGAGCCCAAATGTAGCCCAAATATCACCCAGATGTAGCCCAAGTATAGCCCAATGACAGAATGTCCCAGAGTGTTCTAAAGAACAACTAGAGCGCTAACAATTCTACTTATTACAAAGGTATGGCACACCTGAAGCCATCTTGATTGGAATAACGTGGTAACTCTTAAAACATTTAATTTAAAAAGAAACAACATGAGGGGGTATATTTTGCCATAGAAAGTATGATTAGTGCTGCAGAATGAAAAATTAGGGTACATTTTGAGTGACTTCTCAAATCCTTTTCTATTTCATTAAAACATTCTGACATGCAGTCTCCCAAAATGGCCACCAGAGACAAAAGAGCCCAAATGTAGCGCAAATATCACCCAGATGTAGCCCAAGTATAGCCCAATGACAGAATGTCCCAGAGTGTTCTAAAGAACAACTAGAGCGCTAACAGTCCTACTTATTACAAAGGTATAGCACACCTGGAGCCATCGTGATGGGAATAAAGTGGTAACTCTTAAAACATTTAATTTAAAAAGGAACAAAATGAGGGGGTATATTATGCAATAGAAGGTATTATTAGTGCTGCAGAAAGAAAAATTAGGGCACATTTTGAGTGACTTTTCAAATCCTCTTCTATTTCATAAAAAAATTCTGACATGCAGTCTCCCAAAATGGCCACCAGAGACAAAAGAGCCCAAATGTAGCCCAAATATCACCCAGATGTAGCCCAAGTATAGCCCAATGACAGAATATCCCAGAGTGTTCTAAAGAACAACTAGAGCGCTAACAGTTCTACTTATTACAAAGGTATGGCACACCTGAAGCCATCTTGATTGGAATAAAGTGGTAACTCTTAAAACATTTAATTTAAAAAGGAACAAAATGAGGGGGTATATTTTGCCATATGAATTATGATTAGTGCTGCAGAAAGAAAAATTAGGGCACATTTTGAGTGACTTCTCAAACCCTCTTCAATTTCATTAAAAAATTCTGACATACAGTCACCCAAGATGGCCACCAGAGACAAAAGAGCCTAAATGTAGCCCAAATATCACCCAGATGTACCCCAAGTATAGCCCAATGACAGAATGTCCCAGAGTGTTCTAAAGAACAACTAGAGCGCTAACAGTCTTACTTATGACAAAAGTATGGCACACCAGAAGCCATCTTGATTGGAATGAAGTGGTAAGTCTGAAAACACTCAATTTAAAAAGGAACAACATGAGGGGGTTAATTTTGCCATGGAAAGTATGATTAGTGCTTCAGAAAGAAAAATTAGGGATCATTTTGAGTGACTTCTCAAATCCTCTTCTATTTCATTAAAAAAATTCTGACATGCAGACTGAAACATGCACTTTGAATACCAGCAGCAGACGTCCCTGGTGAGCAGTAGCTTTACTACAGTGATCTAATGTGCAACTAGAGTGCTAACATTCAGAATTTATGGCAAATGTGTGACACATCTGAATGCCTTCTTGATGGAACCAAAGTAAACAAGCATTGAAAATGCAATAGATCTCGCCCTCGTTTAAGTTAAAGCCATTCTTTTTGTAATGAGGTGGCTTTTTAGCTTTGCTTTTATTAGTGTTTTTTCAACTTTCATGTAAATAACATGCATCTGTATACATATAAGTATATGTATGCATGCATTTATGTTTGTATTTATATAGATATACAGATGATATATGTTTATATATGTATGTATATATATATATATTCACTGAAAAAACCATAGGTTATAGACCATATATAGTTAGGAATTCGCATTTACCAAACCTTATTTTACTCACACAAAACCATTGAAATTCCATATATAGTTAGTTGCACTAACTATATATCGCGCACCCGCAATCCACTGCTGATGATGTCACATATTACATCATTCATGACATGGTCAGTGACATCACTGATGACATCACTGATGACATCTCACATGACATCACTGATGACATCTCAAATGACATCACTGATGACATCACTGATGACATCTCCTTTGACATTACTGATCACATCACTGATGATATCATTCATGTGATAATACGATGAACCTCTTCAGACTCTAATATAACCTTAGATACAATCAGTGTAAACAGACACTCACAGACTGTCACTCATCCATGGAGTTACTCACACACCTAGTCAGTCATGCAAAGAATCAATCACACCTCCATTTCCTCAACTATACAGTTATACAAACTTTACTTATTCAAACATATACTAACACATATTTACTCTCTTATACAATCCCTGATACAAGTTCACAATGATCCATACAGCCACTCACACATTCACTGGCTCTTATGCACAGTTATTTATATATGTCAACTCTCACATGTACTGTGTTTTACATATGTACTCACTTTGACATGTAGCACTGAGATATCCATTCACTCACCAATACACTCATGCACACAGTCAACCGCCCATACAGCTGTTTCCACATGCACTTTTGAAACCATACATCTAGTGAATCAACTGCTCACACATCTATGCACAGAGTCATACACCTCCCAGCCACCCACACACACACTCAGTCTCCCATACAAATACTTGGGCAACCAATCAATAACCCATATAGTTACTCATATAGCTACTTATCAACACATGCAACAGTTTACAGAACAACAGACATAATGATGCACAAATTAAGACAGTTTAGTCACTAACCCATGCACTCAGTGAGACACATTTAATCACTCACTCATACAGTCAGTCATGCACCTACTAAATCCTTCATCCAGACACTTATACATCCACTCATTCTTCAATATGTAAGACATATTTTAACTTTACAGAAACATATAGTCACTGGATGTTGTCATCAGTGATGTCATCAGTAATGTCATTTGAGATGTCATCAGTGATGTCATCAGTGATGTCACTGACCATGTCATGAATGATGTAATATGTGACATCATCAGCAGTGGATTGCGGGTGCGCAATATATAGTTAGTGCAACTAACTATATATGGAATTTCAATGGTTTTGTGTGAGTAAAATAAGGTTTGATAAATGCGAATTCCTAACTATATATGGTCTATAACCTATGGTTTTTTCAGTGAATTTTCAAGGTTTTGTAAATGCTAATTCCTAACTATATATGGTCTATAACCTATGGTTTTTTCAGTGAATTTTCAAGGTTTTGTAAATGCTAATTCCTAGCTATATATGGTCTATAACCTATGGTTTTTTCAGTGAATATATATATATACATACATATATAAACATATATCATCTGTATATCTATATAAATACAAACATAAATGCATGCATACATATACTTATATGCATACAGATGCATGGTATTTACATGAAAGTTGAAAAAACACTAATAAAAGCAAAGCTAAAAAGCCACCTCATTACAAACAGAATGGCTTTAACTTAAACGAGGGCGAGATCTATTGCATTTTCAATGCTTGTTTACTTTGGTTCCATCAAGAAGGCATTCAGATGTGTCACACATTTGCCATAAATTCTGAATGTTAGCACTCTAGTTGCACATTAGATCACTGTAGTAAAGCTACTGCTCACCAGGGACGTCTGCTGCTGGTATTCAAAGTGCATGTTTCAGTCTGCATGTCAGAATTTTTTAATGAAATAGAAGAGGATTTGAGAAGTCACTCAAAATGATCCCTAATTTTTCTTTCTGAAGCACTAATCATACTTTCTATGGCAAAATTAACCCCCTCATGTTGTTCCTTTTTAAATTGAGTGTTTTCAGACTTACCACTTCATTCCAATCAAGATGGCTTCTGGTGTGCCATACTTTTGTCATAAGTAAGACTGTTAGCGCTCTAGTTGTTCTTTAGAACACTCTGGGACATTCTGTCATTGGGCTATACTTGGGGTACATCTGGGTGATATTTGGTTTACATTTGGGCTCTTTTGTCTCTGGTGGCCATCTTGGGAGACTGTATGTCAGAATTTTTTAATGAAATTGAAGAGGGTTTGAGAAGTCACTCAAAATGTGCCCTAATTTTTCTTTCTGCAGCACTAATCATAATTCATATGGCAAAATATACCCCCTCATTTTGTTCCTTTTTAAATTAAATGTTTTAAGAGTTACCACTTTATTCCAATCAAGATGGCTTCAGGTGTGCCATACCTTTGTAATAAGTAGGACTGTTAGCGCTCTAGTTGTTCTTTAGAACACTCTGGGAAATTCTGTCATTGGGCTATACTTGGGCTACATCTGGGTGATATTTGGGCTACATTTGGGCTCTTTTGTCTCTGGTGGCCATTTTGGGAGACTGCATGTCAGAATGTTTTAATGAAATCGAAGAGGATTTGAAAAGTCACTCAAAATGTGCCCTAATTTTTCTTTCTGCAGCACTAATAATACCTTCTATTGCATAATATACCCCCTCATTTTGTTCCTTTTTAAATTAAATGTTTTAAGAGTTACCACTTTATTCCCATCACGATGGCTCCAGGTGTGCTATACCTTTGTAATAAGTAGGACTGTTAGCGCTCTAGTTGTTCTTTAGAACACTCTGGGACATTCTGTCACTGGGCTATACTTGGGCTACATCTGGGTGATATTTGGGCTACATTTGGGCTCTTTTGTCTCTGGTGGCCATTTTGGGAGACTGCATGTCAGAATGTTTTAATGAAATAGAAAAGGATTTGAGAAGTCACTCAAAATGTGCACTAATTTTTCATTCTGCAGCACTAATCATACTTTCTATGGCAAAATATACCCCCTCATGTTGTTTCTTTTTAAATTAAATGTTTTAAGAGTTACCACTTTATTCCAATCAAGATGGCTTCAGGTGTGCCATACCTTTGTAATAAGTAGGACTGTTAGCGCTCTAGTTGTTCTTTAGAACACTCTGGGACATTCTGTCATTGGGCAATACTTGGGCTACATCTGGGTGATATTTGGGCTACATTTGGGGTCTTTTGTCTCTGGTGGCCATTTTGGGAGACTGCATGTCAGAATGTTTTAATGAAATAGAAAAGGATTTGAGAAGTCACTCAAAATGTGCCCTAATTTTTCATTCTGCAGCACTAATCATAATTCATATGGCAAAATATACCCCCTCATTTTGTTCCTTTTTAAATTAAATGTTTTAAGTGTTACCACTTTATTCCAATCAAGATGGCTTCAGGTGTGCCATACCTTTGTAATAAGTAGGACTGTTAGCGCTCTAGTTGTTCTTTAGAACACTCTGGGACATTCTGTCATTGGGCTATACTTGGGCTACATCTGGGTGATATTTGGGCTACATTTGGGCTCTTTTGTCTCTGGTGGCCATTTTGGGAGACTGCATGTCAGAATTTTTTAATGAAATAGAAGAGGATTTGAAAAGTCACTCAAAATGTGCCCTAATTTTTCTTTCTGCAGCACTAATAATACCTTCTATTGCATAATATACCCCCTCATTTTGTTCCTTTTTAAATTAAATGTTTTAAGAGTTACCACTTTATTCCCATCACGATGGCTCCAGGTGTGCTATACCTTTGTAATAAGTAGGACTGTTAGCGCTCTAGTTGTTCTTTAGAACACTCTGGGACATTCTGTCATTGGGCTATACTTGGGCTACATCTGGGTGATATTTGGGCTACATTTGGGCTCTTTTGTCTCTGGTGGCCATTTTGGGAGACTGCATGCCAGAATGTTTTAATGAAATAGAAAAGGATTTGAGAAGTCACTCAAAATGTGCACTAATTTTTCATTCTGCAGCACTAATCATACTTTCTATGGCAAAATATACCCCCTCATGTTGTTTCTTTTTAAATTAAATGTTTTAAGAGTTACCACTTTATTCCAATCAAGATGGCTTCAGGTGTGCCATACCTTTGTAATAAGTAGGACTGTAAGCGCTCTAGTTGTTCTTTAGAACACTCTGGGACATTATGTCATTGGGCTATACTTGGGCTACATCTGGGTGATATTTGGGCTACATTTGGGCTCTTTTGTCTCTGGTGGCCATTTTGGGAGACTGCATGTCAGAATGTTTTAATGAAATAGAAAAGGATTTGAGAAGTCACTCAAAATGTGCCCTAATTTTTCATTCTGCAGCACTAATCATACTTTCTATGGCAAAATATACCCCCTCATGTTGTTTCTTTTTAAATTAAATGTTTTAAGAGTTACCACTTTATTCCAATCAAGATGGCTTCAGGTATGCCATACCTTTGTAATAAGTAGGACTGTTAGCGCTCTAGTTGTTCTTTAGAACACTCTAGGAGGCTGCAGTATAACACAAAGGAATCAACTGACAGTCTCTGTCGTTGTTGGATGTACATGTTTTACTGAGAATGTCAGACTTCATTTTCACATGACTGAGAAAGATAATGTGAATTTACAGAAAATATGCTTTCAGTTTAGCTTATAGATCCCCTTCCAAACCACTGTGGGAAAATCATGAGATATTAGTTTTCTTTCAAACAATATTCATGATATCACAGCAGAAGTTTTTTTCACATGGTAAAATCACCTTAGAACCCACCACAATTCCTAAAACGAGTATGGTACCATCAACAAATGATTTATAATGTAACTAAAGTCCTAAAACCCTCTATTAACTACAATGCTTTTTAATGAGGTGCTATCATGTATATTGGTCCCAAGATGGCTGCCAACACTTCTTGGATGAAGTGCTGACAGCCAATCAGATCAGATGTGTGGTTAGGCTCCGCCCAGATATATATCTTTTTTTGAACCTAAATTACTCAAAATCCACTGGAGCACATATATTGAGACCCAGCAAAGGCACATCGGGCTAACAGTCCCTACAATTTTGCCAAGTTTCGTGCAAATCCATTCAGCCGTTCGAGCTAAAAGTGAGGCCAACCGCCCTATGGAAAATAACATGGGAAAAACGCGTTTTGGGACCCCCCTTTTTTCTCGGCCCCCCCTTGATGAAACCCCCCCCAAATTGTCAGGGGCTGCTCAGAAAGAAAATGGTCCATTTTCCTGAAAATTTCAGCCAATTCCGTCCACAAACGCCAAAGTTATTAGACATAGAATTTTCAAAAATCCCATAGAGAAAAAATCCTAACTATATATACCTACTGGCGACCGCCAGTAGGTAATATATATATATATATATATATATATATATATATATATATATATATATATATATATATATATATATATATATATATATATATATATATATTGTACACTTTAAGTTTTAGAAAGTGTTCATGCTATTCTTTTGTAGATTTTCTGTTACATTAATTACTTTGTGTTTTTTTACTATGTCAATGAATGTTTAAATTACACTGCACACAATGTAAATGTCTTACAAAATTTCTCATTTTCATGTATTTCATTGAGGAAGTATACTTTACCTATGTATTAACATCAGTATGGCATATTTATCACAATCTGCCACTTTATCCATCTCCATATAATTTTTTCGAATAATACAATTGGCATATCGAAAACGGTGGATGCCTCACCTGCCTGTCAAACAAGAAGGACATACAACGCCAACTGGGGCATCCCTTTCAACTAAGTAAACATCAATTGGTTGCCATTGGATGAGCCATTTTGCAAAATGTAAAGATCAGGGCACACTTCTGTTGATGCATACGTACATCAGTGTGGCCTACATGCATCTGTAACTAGAAAACACTTGACCCCTAACATTGGAACAGTCACACCTCCTATAGTTTTCTGTTCCACTACCACTGCAGAGGTAAAATAACTGTGAGTTCCGGAGCCAGAGGCCCCCAACTTCAAAGAAGAGAAACATTGGACCTTGACTGAAGAGACCCTGTACCATTGCAGGCAGTTATATCGCTCAGCAGAAGAACAGGTAAAGAAGCGACTTGTTATGAATTCTATTTCAGGACGGAGGCTCCGATTGTGCTTAACTCAATTTTCTTTACTGAACACAGCAGCCAATCAAAACACAGTAAAGAAATCAAAAAAATACACTACAAATAAACACTGGGTAACCATAGAGTACATAGAAGGTATATAAAGAGTCGTAGAGGTTCCAACTTCCTCTTTCTTTGCTGCTCCGCAGCCAGTTAAGTGCTTTTCCTTGCTATTGCATTATTGTGCCTTTTTGCTTTGTTATAATTGAGAGCGCTTTGTTTGTAACTGCTTGCGCTTTGTTTAATTACAGCTTGTGCTATCATTATATGCTAATTGGAACTTGCCGAATACTTTCCTCTCGCTGCTGCTTACCGGCCGTTTCATAACGCTGCTTTGTTGTCGGGGGCGTGTGCTCACCCCCTGTTGCAGGCTTGCTATCTGCGCCTGTACATATTTTAGTGGTAGTGGGGCTGAGAGACTCGCGTCCTTCTCGCGCGTCTCCCATTTTCGACAGGCTCACTCGGCGCATGCGCAGTACACCGGCTGTTTCGCTTTAGCGGTCGGCGGTGGTACTGTGCACTTCATCCCTGTGAGGAATTTTGACAAGAAGGTTGATTCTGGCATCTGAGGTTGTTTTGGGGGGCAGACTGAAATATTTTCTCCACAATTGGCAGATAATCTCCAGCGATGCCTGGGTGTTGGAGACGGTGCAAGGTTTCAAACTAGAGTTCTACGAACGTCCTCTCCAACATCGCCTTCCTTTGCCCCTTGTTTTTTCCCAACAAGATCAGGACTTCATATCCGAAGAAGTCAAATCTCTTCTAGTGAAAGGAGCCATCATTCCTTATTCCCGTCCTCCCGACGGCTTCTTCAGCAACATTTTTCTAGTGGAGAAAAAAGGGGTAGGTTCCCGTTTGGTCCTCAACCTCAAAGATTTCAACGGCGGGGTTGTATACCGTCATTTCAAGATGGAGGGTATCCATCTACTTCGAGATCTTCTTCAAGAAGGGGACTGGATGGGTCGTTTGGACGTGAAAGATGCCTATCTGTCTGTGCCGATCTATGCTCCCCACCTTTGCTTCCTTCAGTTTCAGTGGTTGGGAAATGGTTCGAGTACACTGTACTCCCCTTCGGTCTTTCTTCCGCTCCATGGTGCTTTACGAAGCTCATGAGACCAGTGATAGAATCTTTGCGGACCCGGGGAGTCCGTTTGATTGTCTATCTGGACGACATTCTTTTGATGGCTCATTGCCCTTTTCTTCTGCAACTTCATTTACAATGGCCCATAGAACTCTTACAATCTCTGGGGTTTCTTGTCAATCCTCTGAAGTCGGACTTTCAACCCTCGCAGAAGATGGACTTCCTCGGGTTCTGCATCGATTCGCTAGCCTGTCAGCTTCTTCTTCCAGGTCAGAAGATCAGAGCAATCAAAAGAGAATTGCGCATGGTCTTGTCCAAACAATTGGTCTCTTTACGGACCGTGGCTCGGATAGTGGGCCTGTTGTCCTCTTCAATCCAAGCCATATTTCCGGGTCCCTTACATTATGGCGCCCTTCAGCGCCTCAAGATCAGGCATTTTCAGAAGGGCCTTTGCTACTCCGATCTCGTTCCCATTTCGGAGGATGCTCGTTGGGAGATGTTATGGTGGCTGGACCACATAGAGGCTTGGGACGGTCGTGCGCTGTTCGGGAAGACTCCAGACATTGTTATCGAGTCCGATGCAAGTCTTTGGGGATGGGGAGCCCGGTGCGGTTTTCTGACGACAGGGGGGCGTTGGTCCCAGGAGGAATTATCCCTCCACATCAATTGTCTAGAGCTTCTTGCGGGCTCTTTTGCGATCCGCTGTCTTTCCCCTCAGGCGACAAACTGTTGCATTCTCCTCCGCATAGACAACATCTCAGCGGTGAGGTATGTCAACAAGCTTGGGGGCATGAAATCCAAACTCCTTTCGGAGATCGCCAAGGACTTTTGGCATCTATGCTTGCAACACCAGATCACGATTATTGCTGAATACCTTCCGGGTCGCGAAAATCTTATTGCGGATTGGAACTCTCGTCACCTCCGGAATTACAGCGATTGGCGTCTCCACCCTCGGGTGTTTCGGACTTTGGTCCGGTTTTGGGGCCAATGCCACTTGGACCTCTTTGCCTCTCGCCTGAACAGACAGCTTCCCCTGTTTTACAGTTGGCGCCCAGATCCGGAGGCCCTAGCCACGGATGCCTTTCTCCAGTCTAGGCCTACTCTCCTGTGCTATGCATTTCCTCCCTTCATGAAGATTCCCAGGGTTCTGTCCCGCACTAGGCGTTTTCTCTCGGACCTGATTCTCATCACTCCTCTTTGGAGGGCTCAGGCGTGGTATCCAGTTCTTCTGGAGATGAGTTGCTCTCCGCCGCTCCTTCTGCCCAACAGGTGGAACCTGTTACTGGACCCTCTTCTGCAGCCCCACCCTCTCATTCTGTCGGGTCATCTTCGTCTTGTGGCGTGGCGGATTTCGGGGGACGCTGGCAAATCGCAGGCCTTTCTTCAGACGTTTGGCACGCTGGGTACGCTGGCTCATGTAAGAAGCGGGCATTGATGTTTCTGTCTTTGGGGCCCATTCTGCTCGGGGAGCTATGGCTTCAAAGGCTTTTTCCTTGGGGGTTGGCCTCCAGGATATCATGAAGGCTGCTGATTGGTCTTCGGAATCTGTTTTCAAAACATTTTATTTTAAACCTATTGTTGATGTTGCTTCTGTTGTGGTGGATAAGCTTTGAACAAGCATAATCGGAGCCTCCGTCCTGACATAGAATTTAAAATTTGCTAACATTCATGCCAAGAATTTTCAATTCTATTAAGGACAGGAGGCGAGGATTATCCCACCCTTAGTGACAGTCTATATATTGTATTGATGTATGCATATTTGCTATACTGTAAATGTTCATTACTATATGACTCTTTTCCCGCCCTGTTTTGAATTTTGTACTCCTTCCTTTTGGAATGGCCTTCACGACTCTGTTTTTATTTCCTCCAGGCTCCGACCTTAAATGAGATGTTTTGCGAGTTTCTACTCTTCGTGGGTCTACTTTTGTTCCTGTGGCTTTGGGAAGTTCCTTCGTCCCTTCCTTTGGATGATGACTTCTCCGTGGGACGTTCCTAATGGATTTTGGGACTTCTGTTGTTCTTTATTTCTGGTTCTGGACAAAGAAAGAGGAAGTTGGAACCTCTATGACTCTTTATATACCTTCTATGTACTCTATTGTTACCCAGTGTTTATGGGTAGTGTAGTTATTGGATTTCTTTACTGTGTTTTGATTGGCAGCTGTGTTCAGTAAAGAAATTGAGTTAAGCATAATCCTCGCCTCCTGTCCTTAATAGAATTGAAAATTCTTGGCACGAATGTTAGCAAATTTTAAACTCAGTGCCTGATAATGTGTTTTGCGGACTTGGTACCTATTTCGCATATGAATCACTGCTGCACAATTGGCAGTCCACCTGCCATATTATGATGTTGGCGGTTTGCTGAACGAAAAACACTGAGTCCAAGTAATAGGGTTAAATGTATAAAATACACATACAATATGCATATACACATACAATCGACCCAAGGCATTTGTGTCAAATTATTGACGGGCTATGCTGCGATCAAGTGAGGAATTTAAATTTTGAAACATTACTAATTTGAATAACGGTAACACAGATCTGTTTACATAGAGTGTTCATGTGTGATGTGAAAAGGTACAGAATATGCCAAATGATTGTTGTTTTGTCCATTACAAGATGGCGGTGTATTATGGCCAGTAACGGGGTCCCTCCTCTATGTCAATGTTGAGTAATTGACATAAAAGCAATTTTTCATGTGACGTCTGCGGACATCGATGAAGGTGCAATGCCGAAACGCATTTGTTTATAGTGTGCAAATAAATCCATATCAAGGAGTTAACCTCTATCGTGAGAGCTGGTGTTTTCTATAAGGAAGTTAGAGCTTCAATGTGATGCGCGAGACTGCTCCCGTTGCCGAGTGCGAAAGCGGATGGCAGTAAGCAACGAAGCGTGGTATATATATATGTACATATATATATATATATATATATATATGCACAAAGAAATTAAAATTTAACATTGTTTAAACATTTCTTCCATAATAAACTGTCAAAAAAGAAGGATGAACAAGAATATTATATTGAAATATGATTTTCTATATTTAAAAAAAAATAAAAGGACCAATGTAGCAATTGAAATGTTATGCTTAATTTTTTTTTGTATTTTATTTTTGTGTTTTTTACAGGTCGGCCCCCATCAAGAAAAGAAAATCTGGCAGGCCTTTGCTAAGTAATTGAGGACTATGGGGGGGGGGGGGGGTGCTCCGTAAGCACCAAAACCTGGACTGCCACAAGCGCTGGGAGGACCTCTTTTTTTCTCCATGTCTAGAAGGAATCAAAGAACCATCACAGAAGTGACAGTCACGGTCATGAGACACTGTTTACTGGCAGACAGGCACTGTAGATTGGGCCACAGATATGCACATTTTCAAGAAGTTGTATTTCTAAAATTGTTACTTTGTTTCCAATTTACCATTAAAGAGGATTTAAAATTACGATTTGATAGAGTCCCTACCTGCTCCCAATCTAAAGTTACAATGCATTAGATGTAACAAGGCAGCCCAGTGAAAGTCAATAGCAGAGACATGAGTAAAAAGAATTTAAGGATTCTTTCATACTGCCAGCACAAATGAATCCTAAATACACATGTCACAACGTTTTAAATACCATGCACCCTGCCCTTGGAGTTGCTATTGGCCTACCGTAGGGGTGACATATCAGCTGTAAAAAGGAAGGTTTAGGCCAGGCAAAAGGTTTATGTTGGCATATCAAAAAGAACATTTTAAACTGCACATATGGGCTGCAGTGGGAGGCTGTAGTCATATTTTAAACAGCTAGCTGGCAAAATGAGTGCTGCAGCCCACTAGTAACAGTTGATTTAAAGGCCCTGGGTACATGTAGTACCATTTACCAGGAACCTACAAGCCAGTTAAAAATTACAATTAGGTGCATGCCAATGGTACCATGTCTCGGGGGAAGAACAAAACCCCTTTAGAACTGGTTATCGGGGAAGAAGTGTAAGGAGTTCTAATAACAACAAAAGTGAGGTGAGTAATAGAAGGCCAGGTCCAACAAATCCTGTATAGACTTTTGGTGTAGCTGTAGCTGACATGAGAGGTCCATCAAGTGATATTTTAAAATACTGCTGGGGATGTTGAATCACTGCCAATCATAAAGTGCCATTTCACTGCTTATAAGTAAGTAAGTAAATTGATACTTGTATAGTGCACTACTCACCCGCAAGGGTCTCAAGGCGCTTGTACTAATACCGCTGTGGAACCCATCCTGGCTTTCCCTGTGAGGCTTCCACTCCTGGGCACCCCCAAGGTGGAGGCCAGGCATCCTTAGCGTTGCGGGGGCCTTTGTGGAGATTAAGCAAGCTATTGCCCAGAGTTGCAGAGTGGGACTCCATGATTGGAATGGGCACTGAGGCGAGAATTATCAGGTCAGTGAAATGTTTGAGCCCAAGACCCGCCGAGGCGGGGAATTGAAGCCTTGTCCCGGGCTAGACCTCTGCATCAGGGTCTGCCGCTCTAACCATTGAGCCACACTTCTCCACTCCTACTGTAGGCACAAACAGTTCAGAGGGTAAGGGTGCATAGTGGATTAAAGGTAGAACATGTATTTTTAGTGTTAAATCATGTCCTGCTAGTGACACCCCCTTTAAAGCTATTCTCACAGAAAGGAGCTAACCCGGAGCCTAGTGTTTAGTGTAAACAAGGGCTGTTTCCCACCCACAGGCTGGCACTGCCCTTACAAGCAGCACTCTCACAGACAGAAATCAGTGCACTACTGGACCTGAGAAGACCAAAAGAAGGACTGCTCTGCTCTCTGAGACCTGGAAGGATGACTGGAGCTGATTTCCTGTTCCGAAGTACATCTGAAGTGACTCCAAAAGCCAGCTGACTGGCCTTCTATCTGTGTGAGCTACAGGGACGCAATAAGCTTCCAAAGGCCCAAACCTCTACAAACTTAGCAAAACATGTCCTGACCTTTTTCAGCTTCTTTGGCTCCCTTGAGCCTACCCTGAAAGCAGCCCAGCTGACCATTCCTAACTGGACCCACACTTGGACCCACTTTGGACTCTGCTGAGGTGAGTCTTAGCCCCCTAGGTCCTGGATGCTTGTTGTGGTGCTAAAATATACTACTACACCTGGTTCCCCAAAAACATTTTAAGGAAAAAAGCTCCAAGAACAGACCTGGTCCAAGGTCTACCTGCTAGCCTATCATCCAAGGGTGCATCCTCGGTTGGATGGAGTTTTCACAGCTGCAACTGAAGGATTTTGACTTCCAGAAAAACAACTACGTCAGAATGAAGAAATTCAAAGGGAAACCAACCTTATCCTTGTATCCTACCTCTCCTTCACCGTGGTTAGCATTCATTGTTTGACTTTGTTGGGGTCGGGTGCGACAAGATGACTGGGGTTTCTAATTTTTGTTTTAAGGCATCATTCTAGAAATAAATCTTTAAGAAATTAAATCTTTTGTCAACTATTTGGATTTTTTAAATTTGTGATGCCATTTAATTTAATCAAATATTAAAAAAATTTCCACAAATATTTTCAGAATTTTACTTGTGTTGTGTTCTCACTTGTTTACTGATTGAGTGTTGCAAAAATACTTTACTTGCCTTGCTGCGTATTGCTACACTATCAGAGAGTTAAGCAAAGGTGTGTTGTGGTTAATATTTGAAGTAATTTACTAAACTTAATGCAATTGAGGCAGAAATCAGCTCAAGCTCAGCCATCCTGGCAACAGAATCCACTCCACACTCAGCACCTACTGGAGAATGTCTTGGCCCATAGACATTTCATGAGATTGTAATCATACCCTCTAAACAAAAAAGGGTAGTAATTATGATGTAAATGTTGCAGTATTAGTCCATTGGAGTGCTATGCCCTACACTAGTGAAAATAGCTTTTAGAATATTTGAGTACTAGGACAGGTCTATTCAGCAAATTATGTACTTTTGTATGTTGTATGCACTCTGCTCTCTTAGTTTTGAGAACCTAAATTATTTTTAGGTATTGAAAATGATATTTTGAAGCAAGAACTAAATTTGCTGAGTTCGAAACCTTACCTCACAAACATGATGACAAATATGTTTGACATAATGTAAGAGTTATAAAACAAAACGTTTTTGCAAGATGACAAACAACATCACCATCACATCTCTCACCATCACATCTCTGACCCATCAGCACAATCTGCTAAGGATTATTAAATACACATAATAAATGTACGAAATATGAAAGGTTTTCATTTATTTTCTCTGAAGCAACCTCCAAAGCAAGTAAACATGACTTCGGCCAAGAAGGTGGCAAACAGGAAGTTTGCTGGGAGGCAAAATGTGGTGACACTGACTCAGAAGGATCCAGCCGCATGGAGGTTGATGGGGCTGGACAGAATGCAAACACAACAGCCGATTCCAAGGCCTCTACATCAGACCAAATCCCCAGTGATGGTGGACCCACCACCAGATCTATCACCATTGTCCCTCGTACTTCTGCCAGTGTAGGCCAACACCAAGCAAATAAAGCGCTGTAATCTCATTTGCCCCATGCACCTCAGCTCCTGCTCTTGCCAGAGGGGGTAGAGGAACTGTTGCAAAGCCTCTCTGTAGTGCAGACTGCACGGTTGTGTGCCCGCAGGGAATAAGCCAACAGTGTATCCAGTTGGTTGCTTTCCT
The DNA here is from genome assembly GCF_964263255.1 of Lissotriton vulgaris. Classification (NCBI taxonomy): domain Eukaryota; kingdom Metazoa; phylum Chordata; class Amphibia; order Caudata; family Salamandridae; genus Lissotriton; species Lissotriton vulgaris. Next base: position 851,009 of record NW_028246928.1, read on the forward strand.
GGATAAAATACACTCTGAGGAGTCTGCCATACAGAGAGACTTGGTGCACAGCAGAGCCCCTTCAAACAGCACTGTCTCCCACCATCCAACACCTGCTCACCATCTCTACACCCTTCCTTTACCTACACCCATACTCCAACCACCATTGACCTAGCACCCTCCTCTGCTCAGTCAGCCACAACCTGAGAATGCAGCATACCACACACACACACACACAAAAACACAAAGCAAAACACACACACCACGTCATTACCACCACCACAGACCCCTGCACCACCCACACAAATGCCAAAGTAACTGAACAAACATTACCAACCACTGCCAAAAACAACACTACCACACAGACTTCTGCACACCCAAGCAACCAACACAAAGCAGCATAACTACAACCATAGGCACAAAAACCCATACCAAACACAGACTCACGCACACCATAATAAAAATTCCACCAAAAATCGCACTCACCAAACAACTTATAAAATCCACCCCCTCGCCCAAGCAAGCAACCATAGGTGCTCCCTCAGTCAAGAACATCCCCACAAATACACCATCACACCCACACAAACATAAAACCAAAACACAAACAGTACCCTCAACCAAACACTAATCTAAAGTCACTATCACACACACTTAACAATTAAAACAAAGCACAATCACCACCACTGAATACAGCACAACATGCACACACTTACACACCCTCAAACAACACACACAACAATTACAAGACATACTCCTGCCCCAACACCCAGCACCTCCCAAACAACACCATCACCCACCCGATCTTCTTTTAAACCTACCTCACAGACATCCACTGCTAAATCCATCAAAAAAGACCCCCTTCCTAGCTTCTTTGATTTTGCTGAGAAACACCTACTCTAGGAATGCGACAAGCCCTTTTACGAGGAATGCTTTTAACATAATTGGTAATATGAGGGAAGAACAGTCAACAATTATAGTAAATAGTTATATTTTATATTGAAGTTGATTCAAATCTGTTGCCTTTTTTGCCAGATTAGTATAAAAAATGTAATCCGGTTTTATTTATAAAATTATGAAAAATAAAGATTTTATGTATGGCTTCAACACACATAGGGGCCAATTATGATACCGGTTTTTCTGCATCCTCCGGGCAGGCGGAAGCCACCACTGGCCTGGAGGATGAGGAAAAACAGCTGCGGAGCCTCCAAAGACCCACCGCCAAATTAGGATGGCTGGTGGGTCTGAAATTCCGTCCGCAGCTTTTCTGCCGCGGTTGCCTTCCGACCGCGGCGGAAAAGCTCTAACATGGCTGGCGGTGTCTATCAGACCCCGCCAGCCATATTAGGATGGTGGTGAATACATGTGTTCCCACGGCGGCTTTTCCGCCGTGGAAAAGCATACGGACTTTCACTTCGAGGGCCCGTTGCGGGCCCCCTGGTTGAAGGGGTGGTGGGTGTGCACATGGGGGGTCTCAAGTCCATCCGCGATCTTAATGACCCTCATAGTTTCATGTATATATTTTTAAATGCAAAATAATATGTAAAGATTGATAACGGTTAGATTAGTAGGCCAAGATTGTTGAAATATGAAAATGAGTTAAAAAGATTGGCATGTGCTTGTGCATTAAATGTATCACAATAGATAGGTTGTTTAAAGAAAACAAAGATCAAGCAAACTATGCAAAAAAAAGGGTAATTTAGGTAGGCCAAGTAATAATTTGGTATATAATGAATTGAAACATATGTAAATGTATTTTAAGCTATGGTCAGTAAAGCGATGAGAATGTTTTTTTTAATGGTAAATTTTGTTACAATCACATACACATGTATGTTAAGGTCTCCTACATTTGATAAATATGGGTCAATTCTATTTAGTGGAAAACCCCAAAAACATTTTTAAAAAGGGAAAGATTGCTTGTTTGAAGTGTGCTTCCATCATATAATGGAGACGTATGCCAAAGATTTTAAAAGTCAGGGTAGTTACATTTTACAAAAAATATTTTCTCTCAAAAGGCAATTTTAAAAGAATGCTAAGTAAATAAATTAGACAAGATATTTGCTTATTGTCTTTAAAATTTACAAATATTACATAAGGAAAACAAAACTATTATTTATGTTGTGTGACTGACTTATTACAAGTGAGTAACACAACGACCTTTGGAAACAAGAAAGTAGGAAAAATAACAAACCCACAATTTTGTTGCCAACATAATGGCTGGTCTTCCATATTGAGTAGCAGTTAACCATAGTCAAGCAGCACGAGACCCATTGTAAAAGAGTGAGAGAAAAGTTAAAAAAAACTGTGTTTTATTACTAGATCATGTGGAGAGGGTAAGCCAGAATGTATACTCCAATGATAATCAAAGTTGTAATTCAGCAGGTGAATTTCTGCTGTAAACACCTCTGTCAGCCACTTTGGGGCCAAAACTCTGTAGATGGAGCAGTTGGTAGGTGACAGAGATGGAGGAGGTTTGAAGCTACCACCAACATCTAAATGGGGTGGGTGAATGGTCACAATGGCAGACAAATTTCATGTGTGGCAGTTGGAATACGCCTGCTTCCGTGTCAGCATATTGCTTTTATGCCTTCAAACATGTTTTTTTCCAACCCCAGAAAAGGAAAGATTTCAGTCATTAGGAAGCGCGCCAAAGATTAGTTGTACATGCTGGCCACAGTGATTTTGAAATGTTGTATTTATCCCTAGTCTGAGTACTAATTAACCCCATTAAGGGAAGAGGTGTGGCGCAGCAGCCAGGGCGGCTGACTCTGGAACCCGGGGGCTCACATTTCGATCCCTGGCGGCAGATCAGCCCAGGACCATATGACTGTGGTCAATAGCTCGCTTAATCTTCCCGACGGCTCCCAGCACCTTGACGCCCTCAGGTAGTTGTTCGCGCTTTACACATATTGGACATTTACATAGGCTAGTTCTTGAATTCAGGGGGTTGATTTTGCTATACGGTGAAGCAGGTTATATCCTCAACTATATGTTGGAGACATCCAGATATTTATGTTTTATCTGAACTCACTATAGATACGTTCACACTAAATCCTGCCTGGTTGTGGAATGGACATTGAGAAGTTGAGGAATGTTTATTAGCCGAAAGATGAGAAAGTGATTTTAGGTAAATGCTTGATGCTGAATTTGTCCAAAATCTGACCAGTAATATATTGGCTTTAGGTGGTTTTCTGACTCCATGTTACGTAGCTCATATCCTAGCTTTAAAGCCTTCATCGGTTCCAAAAAGCTGTTTTCAAGCCTTTGTAGCTCAGTTGTCTTTTTAAAACCCTAGTATTTGGCACCATTTGTAGTGGAACGTACTGCGTTCATTTTGTAGACTTCTAAAATCGGCACAAATACTTTTCTTGCATTGTAGGAAGTCTCATGTATTCTTGCTCATTACAGCCACCTTTCCTCATGGCCATTTCCCGTTGAATTGAATGCCTAGATAATGAGAATTATGAACTCTTTCCAAAGCAGTTTTTAATTACATCAGATGATTGTCAATACTTGCATGATCGGCTAGACAATATAACATCCCATGTTGTTTATATACAGGTTAACTATTGTGGGCACTAATAACCAACTTTGTCAGATTCCTGTTTGAATCAGGACGTCAGATTTCGTTTGTTCCATGTATGACACTGGCTGTGGTCTTCTAGTGAAGATGAACTTGAGTGCTGCTGCAAGTATAGTCCTTTATGATTATCAGGCTCTACATGACAAGGAGAAGTATTTAATCCATTCAACAGACTGGACATCCCATATATAAATGTGTATGAGGATCTTCACAACTCCTTTTTACTAGTTCCCAAAACTTGTCCTCATAGCATGTTTGACCATGTCCTTGTTTTTCATTGGATTTGTTTCTTCTAAGATTGATTAGTAATTTGCAACTTTGCCTTAGGTCTTTAAAGGACTACTCTCTTGACATTTCTAGGTGCCTGGTTTTAACAGCTTTTATTAGTGCCTACTTGTTCATAAGCAATTTTCATCATAGTGTGTTAAATTTCACATGTATACTTTTTGAGATTTTGTCTTTGTGACTTCTGATGGGAGCAGAGGATGAAATATCAGGATGACAAGAAAGACATTAAATATACCTATTTCAGGGGTTTTCTCTACCTTGATAATTTCAGGATATATGCTCAAAAAAGTCTCATCCAAGGTGTAGTTTTGTGTGGTTTTTTGTATCATGAAAGTTTAGTTGCCATTTAACTTTCCTCCAACTGGACTTTAGCGCCTTGTCACATGATGTTAAAATGCAGCATGTCTGATACTAGACCTCAAAAAGGCCTTCGATACGCTGCTATGGCCATATTTATTTGCTGTTCTTGGTAAAATAAACATAGGAATTACCCTGATAGCATATACAAAGCTCCTCTATACAGGCCTTACCTCATGAGTGAGAATAGGTAAATACATCTCTCGTCCATTCGTGATAGAAGAGGAACTAGACAGGGGTGCCCATTGTCCCCCCTCCTGTTCGCCCTAACAGTAGAACCCCTGGCGATACGTCTACATCATGAGGGTGAGACATGGGGTATTCTGCTAGCAGACACGGTACACTGTGTATCACTATACGCGGATGACCTCCTAATATATATAAGCAACGCTACAAGGGACCTAACACCTATCTGGTCAACATTACAGTATTTTGTGGAGGCCTGCGGCCTTAAAGTTAACTGGGAAAAATCCACTCTGTACCCACTGAGCCCCCACGTGGCCCCATTCAACATCATTTTGGAGCTCAGACCCTTGCCTGGAGCGCAGAGGCGCCCATATATCTAGGAATGAGGTTGTACTACTCTCCTGGGGACCTGTACGAAGGGAACCACCGTAAAATGCTGGCGGGGACAAGAACAGCAATGGGATTCTGGAAAACAATGCCCCTAGCCCCCATTGGGCGAGTAGCCCTTGCAAAAATGACCATGGTTCCCTTACTGCTCTACCACTTCACCAATCTCCCAGTAATACCACAGCACCCTTTCTTTAAGGAGCTAGATACCCTACTCACTGAGCTGATTTGGGGTGAGGGTCGACATAGGGTGGCATGACCTACACTATATTTGCCCACGAATCAGGGAGGTTTGGGGAGCCATCTTTCGAGGCATACTTCCTGGCAGCTCAGCTTCACTGGTTATCACACTGGACAGCAGAACGTTATACTGGGGAAACAACCACTGATGAAGGCCGTATACCCCTCCCGCAATCTGCAGGATGATCCTCCCGGGCACCAAGCCACTGCGCACCCACCCCTCCAGGTGTCAATAGCCCGCATGAGGCATAAAACTCAGATTTCCCCTATGTTAGTGGTATGGGTTGTATATGTATATTGTGTTAGCATGATGTATCTATATATATTTAGTATACGGGTATGAACAGACTGTAACCTATAACTTATTTTACTGAGTTAGTAAGGATATATGTGTGTGTGTGTTCTGTTTTCCTTGGTAGGCCGAAAACTATACAGACGCCATCTTTTCTTTTCTGCGTTAGGCATGAACAGTGAATCGATTGCTACCTTCCAATGGCTGTCAGGCCCTAGCTTACTTGATTTGCCGGAGACAGCTGAATACCCGCTATTCTTTCTGTATCCTGGGACTCAAGGTCGTATCTGGCTTTGGGTGTGATAAGCGCATTCCTGAAGGCGCCGTGCCTGCACTCCCGGGCACTGAAACAAATGGGAGTCACCCCTCCTGACCTCCCCAGTAATAACTAAAGCAGAGCTTTGTACTAATCATGTGTGCCATATATGGTCCTTCCTCGAGGGCCAACAGCCAAGTAGTGTTTTTCCATCTACGGTTTTTAATGCGCTATATCGAAAGTATATATGTGTTGTTTTGAATGTAAACCAGCAGTTTTCTCTACGCACCTGGATGGGTGAGGATGAGAGAGGCTCCTCTATGGAGTATTCTGTATAATAAACTATTGAACTTTCTTCAATGCCAATGACTGGTTATTGGGTAATTGGTATTGGGGCTATCCATAATTATAGCTCCTATGTTATTTTCTATGGTACGTCAGTTGGCGACTCTAGTGGGACTCCGCGTTGGGGTCGTCATCCCGTAAACGGGTAGAAAAGGACAAAGAAAAGGGGAGCTCTGGTGGAGGGTGTGGACTGACCAGAGATTCTGACTTATTCCGCTCTCACGATCAGGAAGCCCCAGCTGCCTGTGACCCTTCGCCGGAGTCCTACGGGTGTAACCCAGGAGCTGACCGTGTTGGTCTCCGGAAGTTGGCAGTGGAGAATACGCAATTGTACCTGCGTGCACCAGGTGAGTGAATTGGGATTGATGTCCTTTGGAAATACGCTGTTGAGCAGCGCTTGTAGCAGTTAACTGTATTTGATTTGGTGGTCGGTGTACCACGGAGAACTTTGGGGGTCTGACAGGGCAGCCTCGTGGCTGCAGGGGTAGATGCTCCATGGACTTGTTTGGTGAATAATAGAGATACAGATCGGACGCCTTTGTGTGACACGTGTGGTGTGCACCTGGCCGGACTGCTCTCGGAAAAGCCTGTGGTTGTACCTGGGTAGCCTTTGAGACATATCTAGAGTGACGCTAAGGCAGGGGGGCTTAATCAGAATAGTCCCAAGCATGAACCAGGAAGATTGCGGGATGGTCTGTAGGTCGGTCTGTGGTTAAACCCTGTCTGACGGTCTTTCGGTAGTCTCCGGACTGCCTGTTTTTGGTATCTGTTGGTCCGAAGATGTGCATTTGATTGATTCTTCATGAACGGGAGTCGACGGGCTCCGTTCTTTTGCATTGAAGACGACAAGTCGCTTTGAATTTTTCCCTTTGAACATGTTTCTGTTTGTAAGGTTTTGTTTGAAGTCTGATTGGTGAACAAGATGTGAGAATGTATGACTATGGCCATGTTTGAAAGATCTTTTTTCTGAATGAAATCATATTGTCAGTGAATAAGGATGTCGTGTTTCAGTAAATTATGTTTTGGATGCTGTTGTCGCCGAAAGGTGGCACGACTGGATCAAAGTCAACCTGCCCCACCAGAGGGTAGTCCGAGTTATGATATGTATGTCAAACATGGTCTTTTGCCTATTTTGTTTAATACATTATGGCATAAATATACCAAAGATAATGTGGAACTGCAATGGCCTTTAACCGGGTCTTTCGATGATAAAATATAAATTACCTGCAGGATCGCTTACTTTCTAAACGAAGTCGGCAAGCAATGTTTGATTCTTTGAATATGTGGCAGAAGGAAGCAAAGCGCAGGCGCATTAGGGAGGAGAAGTTATGCAAATTGAAAGGAAGTCAGACGATCACACAAGAGGCCATAGCGTATGACAAAAATCAGACTGAGACAAATATTGACTGTGCAAATAGACAACATAGGTTGCAGGTGGATAAAAGTTATGTGACTAGGACCGGACCAGAGGATGAGATAGAGGATTTGTTAGATACACGTCCACCTCCCCCTTATGCCCCACAAGGCATATATCCTGCAGTCCCTTCAACTCCAGCTTTGGCCCCAGTGGCCCCAGCCCCCGTTGGGGCTCCTATCTCTACCACTTCGGAAACTCCTTTTGTTTCGTCTCCCTCAGTATTGGGATAGGCTACTCTAATACCGGATACATCGTCCCCTCCTTCTGTGGCTATGGTTGTTTTGGCTTCCCCCTCTCCAATTTGGGCTTCCCAGTCTTCAAGCACAACCACCGCCTTAGCCGATCAAACTCCCTCTCGTGGTCCGGGGGGTCTTGATACACAGCGATTGTACACTCGATCAGCGGTAGGATTGGAAGAGAAACAGACGGTCGCTAATCAGGTGTCCCAATGGATGCGGAACCCTGTATATACTATTACCGATATATGGAGTACTCTTAGAGATTATGAGCCTGGTATACAACAACATGCCCTGTAGCATATGGCTACATGTCTGATTACCTTGTGGGAACAGTGCTTTCCGGATGGAAGAGCCACACAAGTAATGTATGATATTTTGGACCGGGCTCATAAATTCGAATTAGGCTTGGAAGATATGTATAGGAATGTAGAGACTCTAGTGAAATATAGAGGGCGACTACACCTGAAAAGTCCTAATTTGGATTCCCAGTATCCTATGCGGGAAGTCCATCCTTTTTATCATCCTGAGATACCAGAGTTAAGAGATAATCAGAATCAGGTAACTAGAGCTCTTGTGGAGATACGGGTTTCAGGAGCAATGGGTCTACATCCCATGGAAAAGGAGTGAGGTCCTTTCCCTGTAGGCGCAACTTACCGACCCTCGTAAAAATCCTACTGCCTACTAGAAAGAACTCACAGAGGAGGCCTTTTCAGCTGTCATGACCTTAGCTGATATTGAATTATTCTTTGGCTTACTGGTCTCCGTTGACGTATGGCGCCAGGTGCATGATAAGAATCATGTTGCAGAGTTGGGAGGGACTTGGGACCAGATTAAGGCCTGGGACTAGGAACGAAAGCCTGGCAATAAACCTAGACTTGAAGTATTGGCTTTGCCAGGTCGGATTATTACTTACATGCACTCCTTGATTCTGCATCGTAAGGTAGACTGGTATAAATTGACAGCGTGTAAACAGAAAAAGGACAAGAGTGTGTCGGATTTCTTTACTAGATTTGAAGGGGTATTTATTGACTTTAGTGGCCAGGATTTGTCAGTGGAAGGCGGTGTACGATTATTTGTTAATCGTTTTGTGACTAATTTGTTACCCGAGATATCTGCACGGCTGCAAGCCCCTGAGAGTACTTGGACCACTTTCACCCCCTTGATTATACTGAGCATGGTTCAGTATTACGAGCCTACGGAAAATGAGAGTAAGGATAAGTCAGAAAAGCAGGCAAAGGATCTTAAGACACGAGTATTGCTACATTAAGTTAAACGAGGCGGAGATCGAGGCGGGAGAGGTTTTTTCCCGAGGGGGGCGGGAACTGGACAAGGAGGAGGTCAAGCTGTTACTTTGGGAATTAACCAGTGCTCTGTAAACAGGAAGGGCATTGGTGAGCTCAGTGTCCATTTTTGGTGGCTCGAAACGGGGCAGTGAGGGGAAGAGGAAAGGGCCGAGGTGGCGTAGATCGAAGTGATATGCAAAGAGAGTAAGCATCGCATGGTGAGTCTGGAAATAATTGCTTTGATAATCCTAGAGAAAGGCAGTATTACAATGAGGATTGTGTGTTTGAGAGAGCCGATGGGTTATACATAGGACAGCCATGGACAGAGTTGGGGCCAGGTGTCAGTACCTGTTGATCAGCAAGGGCCCTATGTGAAAGGGCGATTGATGGGGACTTCTGAAAACTTTTTAGTTGATACTGGTGCAATGAATAGCTCGATTTCCCGTTCACTGGTCCCGGCGGCTGCTATGTCTGGGCGAAATAATATTTCGGAAGGATTTTCTGGGATCCCGGTAGTGAGCCCCATCTCTAAACCTGTTTCATTCACGATTGGCCCAGTCACAGTGGACTCTTTGTTTTTGTTAACTTCACATTGCGGGAATAATCTGTTAGGATTAGATTTGCTAAAGAAAGTGCTGGCTAAAATTCTTGTTCTCCTGATTGTGTTTATTTGACTATAGAATCACCTGGTGGACATACCCGACAATGTTTCACCAAGAATGAACCCCTCCCTCCGGAGTTTGCTACTATTCCATCAACTCTGTGGGCGACGGGGGATACGGATGCCGGTTTATTAAAAATTCTGCCTGTCTCTATCACATTGAAACCAAACGCTTGCTTGCCCCGCATACCACAGTACAAGATTTCAGTGGCTGGTGAAAAGGCTTTGCTTTCTATCATTCAGGATTTGATTGATAAAGGTGTAGTAGAAGAAACAGCTGCAAATGCATGCAATAGCTCTATATTACCGATCTTAAAGAAGGCCCCTGTTGGAAATGAGTCTGACCATGTTGATACTTATCGTTTTGTAAGTGAATTACAAGAAATTAACAAAATAGTGGTGCCACAGTATCCAGTGGTTTCGGACATCACTACTATTCTTACCATGATTCCTCCCACTGCGGTTATCGATCTGAAGAATGCTTTCTTCAGCATTCCGATCCATCCTGATAGCCATCATATTTTCGGCCTCTCTTTATCTGGGCGCAGCTTTCGATTTTGCCGTGCACCCCAGGGGAACACTGAGAGTCCTAGCATTTATAGCCAGGCTTTAAAAGCAGTATTAGATGAGTTGACCCTACCCCCTGGCAACGTGCTCCTCCAATATGTTGATGACCTGTTAGTGGCTTCTGATACTGAGGAGGGCTGCAAAGAAGCCACGGTTAAATTATTGTCTCATTTGGCAGCCAACGGTAACAAAGTATGCCTCTCCAAATTTCAACATTGTCGACAGGAGTTGACTTATCTTGGTCATCTACTGTGGAAAGAGGGGAGGAGACCAATCCCTGAGCGTGTGACTACTATTTCTAACATGTCTGTACCTCGTACTGAGTGTGATGTTCGTGCATTTCTTGCCATAACCTCTTACTGTCGTCAATGGATTCCTAATTTTTCTCTTCTTACTAAACCTCCCCTATACCTAACCACCAAAGATGTGCATGATCCTTTACCCTGGACCGATGAATGTCAGAATCCTTTAGACTCTTTAAAAAATGCGCTCTGCTCTGCACCCATCTTGGGTACTCCTGACTACCGAAAACCTTTTGTACATGAGGTGGACGGTTGTTCGATTTTAGTGTTAACACAAGGATTTGGTGGTAAGCAAAGACCTTGTGCGTATTTCTCGGCGGTGTTGGATAACGTCACCAGAGCGCTTCCTAGCTGTCTAAGGGCTACTGCCGCTGTTGGGCGGCAATTCGACAATCGGGGGGCTCGTTTTGAATACTGACCTCACAGTGATGGTACCCCACGCTGTGGACACATTATTAAACAAAACAAAGACTCAGCACCTTACGAGTGCTCGTCTTACTGGTTATGAATTGACTTTGTTTGATCCCCATATTACGATTTAGCGGTGTGCCACTCTGAATCCTGCCACGTTGCTACCCCTCCCTTTGAATGAAAAAACAAATGACATACATGATTGTATATTTAGGACCGAAGAAGAAACGAAGGCACTGGTAGACCTCACGGACATTCCTCTTTCTGACCCCCAAGATGAATTGTATGTTGATGGCTCTTATTTCAAGTTACCAGATGGCACGACAACAGCTGTGTATGCGATTACGACCCTCCGCACTGTAGTTGAGGCTTCTCGAGTACCCTATCAGTCAGCACAAGCAGCTAAGTTAGTAGCATTACTTCGAGCCTGCGAGTTGAGTGAAGGATTGAAAGTAAACATTTATACAGATAGCAAATACGCCTTCGGCGTGGCTCACAGTTTCGGCCGCCTATCGGCAGTGAGAGGTTTTCTCACTTCCCAGGGTCAAAGAATACAACATGGTCCTTTGGTTTTACGATTACTAACAGCTTTAAAGTTACCAGTAAAGGTGGCTGTATTTAAATGCAGCGCACATAAAGTAGTAGTGGATGAAGGGGGTGAAGGAAATTCTTTTGCTGATCAGGTAACAAAGGAAACTGTAAAATCCAAAATGTCATCTATGTTTTTGACCACCTCTGCTAGGTGGGTTGCAGAGGCAGAATTGTTTAATAATACTATGGAAAGTGTCAGAGAAATACAAAAAGAAGCTACCCCCGCTGAACTGGCTCATTTGGAAAAGGAAGTGGGAAGATTAGATAAAAATGATTGCTGGGTTGATTTGACTGAAAAACAGAGGTGGTTGCTACATAACAAAATAGTTACCACTGTAGTGACTATGGCACATGGCCCAGCACACATTGGGGCAAAAGGCATTTGCACTCTTTTGGACCCCGTGTGGAACAATCCTAACATTTCTAAGACTGCTGCCCATTTGGTCCAGTATTGTATGGTTGTTTGGGACACAATCCAGGGGAAAGGGAGCCAGTTCTCAGTGGGAACTTTGCACCACCATCTTTGCCTTTTAAAGTGCTCCAAATGGATTACATCCAATTGGACCGTGTGAATAATCTGAAATATGTCTTGGTCGTGGTATTTGCCTTTAGTAAATGGGTGGAGGCCTACCCAACCAAGGAAAACACTGCCTTAGCAAAAGCAAAAGCTTTGATTAAGGAGTTTTTCCTACATTATGGATTACCACGGGTGATCTGTACAGATAACAGGGGACACTTTAATGCAGAGCTTATCAGTCATGTTTGTAATGGATTGCAAATTAAGCAGAAGTTTCATGCAGCCTGAAACCCCCAGTCTGCGGGATTGGTTGAGAATTACAATAGGATTTTGATAATAAAAATAGCCCAAATTCAAGAGTGTACTGGGCTGAAATGGCCCGATTCCCTACCATTAGCTTTGATGTCTTTATGAATTACCGCACATTCCTGGTACGGTCTGTCACCTTATGAGGTCATCTTTGGACGACCAGCCAATGTTTGGGGTGTCCCAAGACCTAGAACTTTTTGAGATATTGACTACCCTATGATGACAGATTATTTGTATGCTTTCACTAAAGATCTTCGTTCCATTCATCAACAGGTGTCAGCAGTGTTGCAGCCCCTCCCGGAGGGTCCGGGACATTGCCTGGAACCAGGACAGTGGGTCCTAGTCCAAAACTATCAGCGTAAATCCAGTTTGGACCCTCACTGAATATCTCTTCTATACGTATTGATACTTTAAGCAGAATGACAGTCATTCTTTTGCAAAAAACGGGGCCACTGACCTCGTCTAAAGAAACATATGATCTGCAAGTTGCAATAACTTCTGCAGAGATACATGCATTATTATCAACAAAACGCCCAGTACATTTCGCAGAAATGTTAAGTCAAATCTTAAATATGTCTGATACTAGTGGCATCGCACATGTACTTAAGACGATTTTTTCGGGACTGTTAACACCATTTGAAGCAGTCCTCTGCATTTTTCAAAATTTCGTGCATTCTGTATTCGGCGGTCCGGTAATGACTTATGCATCGTGTTGTCCCCAACGGCTACAAATCCTGATGATAGCATTCATTGAGGTCTCACCAGTAAGTCTAACTGAGTGTGAGATATGAGGATCAACAGGCACACAGGTAACATCTGATATGAACATTGCTAACGCAGCACCTGGCGCTGACGGTGATGCTTCTCATCTGTGCACATTTAATATACTTGATGAAGTTGTTAAACTTTCACCTACTATGGTAGACGGTTTGTTTGCCAGCCTGGACGATCTGATGTTTTCTCCTGACACTGAAAATAACTTTTGATTCATGCACACAGTGTCCCCTGAACTCAGAAATTTGGCCTTCACTTTTTCAAAACAAAGACTTCTAACTTTGGAACTCTATTTTTCTCAACCAATTGAATTTTTCTATCCAAAACATTGAACTTTTGGCACAGACTAATCTGCTTAAAGTAGAACTATTCTTAGAGAACAAGAAATTCTTTTTGAACACTTCCTAGAGGAAATATTTGTCCTTGTCCTCAATACTATAAATATTGACATGCTATGTTATATTATGAAATGGTCTCGACCTTTATTTTGTATTTAAGAGCCATTTTCATAAATGTAATTACATGGTTCATTCAGTTTGCATTTCAGATATGACACTTTATGCTTAGAATGACATAATTTTCCATAAATGCGTACAGTAAAAATGCTACATTTTTCTTGTACAACTATTTCAAGTGCATTTCATGTATTTTGGGGTGGGACTGTAGATATGTTCAGTGCTTATACATTTAATTTATTGAACTTAATATAGTGGAGTGGGTGTTGTAAATGAATCTAGAACCCTAGTTTAATTTTAACGATTCATGCCCTTATATAGGAATAAATTACCTGATCCATATATAGGCATAGAAATCATTACCATATTTAGACTGAGCCTATGCAGCCCAAAAACGGCATGGCTACTTCCACTAACTTCCGAGAATCAACAACGATTTCTTAGAAAAACCCGCCTTCAGCAGCTAGGGACTTCCCCTCGCCTGAATACTAATTTATCTAGAAAATCATGGAGGTTTCACAGAACTGCGTCTTTGAGTGATGTTATTAAGTCCAATCATACGTCAAACTCAGCACCTTCAAAGTATAAATATGCCTACATGTGCCCACACAAACGCACAGTGGTTTGGAGCAGATCGACTAACTACTTGCCCGACGCCCTGCAGCCGCAATTGCCGAAGGAAGCCGACCCTCCAGCTGACGCACTGAGAGACGCTGTCTTTTCTCTTGCCGAGAAATCCAGCTCCAGTGTTTTCAGGCTACCCTTGCGGGTTGCTGGGAAATCGAGTCCTGAGAGAGAGATACAAGACCTCCTTCATTCTATACAAAGGTACGAAGCTGATTAGACCCTTAGAGAATTCTTGGATAGATCCTTGTCAGAGAAATACTAAACTTAAGCTACTCCTCACTTACTTCTTCCCTTGTACTAGACTTAGGTTTGGTACACCGGGGTGGGCATATTTTAAAAGCACCAGTTGAGTACTTTTAGTCATTATTTTATTAGTGTATGTATTTTATATGTTTTAGGCAACTAATGGCTTAGAAACCATATCATGCTTTTACAGTACCACTTTATAATACTTTTCGTACTATATACTTTGTACTTTATAACCAGTATTACGATTGTAGCAGTACATTTCTTATGCTTGAGAAAGAAGACTGTTCAATAAATACTTTTTATTGAAAACGCCACTCTCTATTTTTTCTTAGCACCTCTGGTGAAACGAAGCATGCACGATTGAATAAGTAAAATAGTTATCTATTGTTTCCGTGACTCTAGAGATTGATTTCTTATTCTTGGGAAACAAAGTTGTCATGTTTATGCGGTTGTCAGAAACTAATCCCTTCTTGTTTATTCGAGAAAGTTTCTAGTGACCTCTGAGCTAGCTGGCACTCACAATTAAGTGTAATATATAGGATAGAGACCTAGTCGACCTCAGTCCTACTTTTGAACTATAGTATATGTTATTCCAATGCGCAGAGCCTATTGGGAATATAGGAACTAGACTACAATATGATTAAATTAATTAGCAATGCACTGGCAGACACCAACTGGAACTTTCAGACACCAAGACAATTCTTCATTGAGTGTGCTACACTGGCACTCAAGGAGAACTTTTTCGAATTTGAAGGTGAATTATTTCTCCAAACCACCAGCATTTCAATGGGCAGCACCTTTGCACCAAGTGTGGCAGGGCTGTTTCTGCATGATTTTGAGCAAAAATACATCCTGGATGAAATTAACCCCTTTGGCACGTGAATCTCTTTTTGGAGGAGATACATTGATGATGTCTTTGTCATTTGGCTGGAACGAACACTTAGAAATTTTCTGGCATGAATAAATAATTGTGACAGTAACCTGAAGTTAACCCATTCCTTTGACAGGAAAGAATTGGTTTTCCTGGATGTAACCATCACAAAAGTAAACGGAAAACTTGAGACAAGGACGTATCCCAAACCAACTGCAAAAAACAACATCCTTGAATTTATTTTCGAGCTTTCATCCCAGGGCATTGAGAGAAAACTTGCCGTATGGGAAGTATCTTCGCTTAAGGAGAAATTGCAGTAAATTGGAGGACTATTGCACCCAAGCAGCAGCTCTATGAAAAAAACTGAAAAATCAAGGCTACCTGAACAGAATCCTTAATAAAAGCCAAAAACGAGCAAGTAATCAGCCTTTTGAGGCACTATTAGAGGATAATTCTAAACCCACAAATCAGATCCCCCTCACCTGGGTGACGACCTACAGCACAGTGTCTAATTGTTAGAACTGGGGGTCTCTAGTTGGCAGAGGTAGGTATCACCGTCCAAATAGGGACCCTTGCTTCTAGTCAGGACAAGGGGAAAACCCTCTCAGATAACCCCTGCTCGCCCTCAAGGTAGCTTGGCCTGAGCAGTCTAGGCTAACCAGAGGCAATGCGTTAAGTATTTGTACCAACACTCACAGTAACACAGTGAAAACACCACAAACTGATTCTACAACAGTTTAGGAAAATAAAGATATTTATTCTAAACAACACAAGACCAAAACGGCAAAAATCCAACATACAGTTCAAGGATATGGTTTCAAAAAGAGAGTTCTTCAGGTTGTAATCAAAGTTCTTTAGTTGCGATCAAATAATCCACAGATGTGTGAAAAGTTCACAGTTGCGCCACGCTGACTCACAGTACCTTTTAGTTGCAACAAAGTTCCACAAGCAGGAAGCTGGTGCGGTGGAAACAAGCGATGCGTTACTCCTGAGACCCTGGGGAGGCGATGCGACAGCCCCGCTGCAGCAGCGGGCGTGCGGCGACGAATCCGGTCTGTAAGGGGAGGAAGGCAGCTTGCGTAGATTCCGGTGCATAGGTTCCGTGGGAAGTCTGTTCTTGCAAAGGCACGATGCGATGATCTCGTAGGGGCTGCGACAATCTCCGGGGCGACGATGCGCGGTCCAGCGGTGATCCTCTCTCTCGCAGCTCCTCGATGAGATGCTTCTGCAACGATGTTTGCAGCGACGTGATGTGGTCCGCAAGCAAGCGGCACGGCGATCTCACCCAGACGACAGGCTCTGCGACGACACTCGCAGCGATGTTCGATTCTCCCGCACCGGGCTGGTGCGTCCCGCAAACGAAGGGTGCGGCGGCTCCGGCAGCGATGTCAGGCGCTGCGCCGATCTCGACCTTCGTAGCAGAGGGAGACTTCTCGCACTGTCGGGGTTGCGCTCCGCAAGCGAGCGATGCGACACTTTTCAGCTTCACAAGTTTCTCAGCTTAGTCTCATGCTTCCCAGCTCAGGTAAAACTTCTAGAGGCCCCACAACAGGATCAAGCACTCTACGAAGGACAGAACTCTCTCAGCAGAGTTCAGGGAGACTGGGGTGAAGTCCTTTTGTTCCTGGGACTTCGGAAACAGGGAGCCAGCTCTTCTCAGGCCCTTGGAGATCCCTTCAAGACAGGGGACACAGCTCACAGCAAAGTCCTTCCCCTCTCCTTGGCAGCAAAGCAACAGCAGGTCAGTCCAGCAGAGCAACAGCGGGACAGTCTTCCTTCTTCCACGTCAGCTTTCTCCTTGCCAGAGGTTCTTTCTTGATTCCAGGATGATCTAATTTTCTGTTGTCAGGGGTCCTGTACTTATACCCCTAACGTCTTTGTTCTCTCTGTGCATGGGGGCCCTGAGCCCGGTCGGAACCAGTTCTGGGTGGATCCTGAGCACTTTGTTTTGCTGGCTGCATCTTTCCTTTCAGAGTGAGGGGCAGAGTCCTCAGCCGCCCAGCAGGAGGTGGAGCCAGCATTGTGGCAGGCAGGCACAGCCCTATTCAGCCCAGGTGCTAACCCCGCCCACCACTCAGGTAGCAATCGCTCCACTCAGCCTAATGCTGACTCATCCAGCCTCTGGGGCATTCCCCAGCCCCTGTCACTCACAAACCAGACAGTCAATACACAAACAGTCTCAGGCACACAGAAGGGTCAGACAAGAGAACAGCAACTTTCTAAAAGTGCTGTTCTCAAACACAGGATCTAAAAACCACCTTTCCTAAAAGATGCGTTATTAAATTCTGAGTTCAGGGATACTAGATACTTATGTCCTATCTTGTTCCTATGGGAAGAAATGCTGTTAACCACTGTAGCCAGCATCCCCCATGTTAACCTATGGAGCAAGATAGCCTTACAATAGTGAAAAACGAAAAATGGCGGTAATTCACTACCAGAGCATGTTACCTGCACTAGTACATGCTCTACCTTTAACATACACGGCACCCTGCCCAGGGGGGTACCTTGAGCCTTCCATAGGGGTGACTGATGTGCACGAAAAGAGAAGGGTTAGGCCTGGTCGGCGGGGACGCGGACCAGGAGGACATGGCAGTTCTAAACTGCCCATAGGCGCTGCAGTGGCAGGCCCGAGTCACCATTTTAGAGCTACTCCTGTGGGTGGCACAATCAGTGCTGCAGGCCCACTAGTAGCATTTGTCATCACCGGCCCTGGCACACCCCGTGCACTTTACTAGGGACTCCATGGTGATACAAATATGCCAAACATGTACATCCAATCATGATGACAATTTACATAGGGAGCACTTACACTCTGGCACTGATCAGCAGTGGCAGAGTGTCCAAAGCATCTAAACCAGCAAAAACGAATCCAGCACAGCATCAAAAATACAGGAGGCAGAGGCAAAAAGATAGGGGTAATCACGCCAAAGATGTCAGGTCTAACACGTGTCCCCTCCAGCTGAAAGTGGGGAGAACTACCCACCCTCTTGGGAGTTCTCTTCACTAAGGTGGAAAAACCTGGACAGACCATCAGCGTTGGCGTGTTCTGTACCAGGGCGGTGTTCCACCGTAAAGTCCATTCCCTGTAGGGAGATGGACCACCTCAACAGTTTTGGATTTTCACCCCTCATGTGCATTAACCACCTGAGGGGCCTGTGGTCGGTCTGAACACGAAAGTGAGTCCCAAACAGGTAGGGCCTCAACTTTTTCAGAGCCCAGACCACAGCAAAAGCCTCCCTTTCAATCGCACTCCACTTCTGTTCCCTGGGGAGTAGCCTCCGACTAATGAAAGCTACTGGCTGGTCTCCATTCTCCTCAGTGGCTTGTGAGAGTACTGCTCCCACACCATGCTCTGAAGCGTCCGTCTGAACTATGAACTCACTGGAAAAGTCAGGTGCCTTGAGCACCGGTGCTGTGCACATCGCAGTCTTCAGGGCCTCAAAAGCAGTTTGGCAGACGTCAGTCCAGTCAACTCTTTTGGGCAACTTCTTGGAAGTGAGTTCTGTCAAGGGGGCGACAATGGTGCCATATCCCTTGACAAACCGTCTGTAATACCCGGTGAGTCCTAAAAAGGCTCTCACCTCTGTCTGGGTCTTGGGGGGCTCCCAAGCCAGAATGGTATCGATCTTTGCCTGTAGGGGCACCACCTGGCCGCTCCCCACCTGGTGTCCCAAATACACCACAGATCCCTGCCCTATCTGGCACTTGGTGGCCTTGATAGTGAGGCCTGCCTTGTGCAGAGCCTTCAACACTTCGCAGAGGTGTTGCAAGTGTTCCTCCCACGTGGAGCTGAACACCGCAATGTCATCCAGGTAGGCGGCGCTGAATTCCTCCAGCCCGGACAGTCCCTGGTTAACCAGTCTCTGGAACGTGGCAGTGGCATTCTTCAACCCAGAGGACATGACACGGAACTGGAAGTGCCCCTCTGGCGTTGAAAATGCTGACCTCTCTTTGGCCCCGTCAGTTAAGGCAATCTGCCAGTACCCCGAAGTCAAATCGAATGTACTGAGGTACTTGGCAGCTCCCAACCGATCCACGAGCTCATCAGCTCTGGGGATAGGGTGTGCGTCAGTCTTCGTGACCGCATTGAGCCCTCGGTAGTCCACGCAAAACCGGAGTTCTGGCTGGCCACCGGGGGTAGCAGCTTTCTTGGGGACCAAGACCACTGGGCTAGCCCAAGGGCTGCTGGAGGGCTCAATCACCCCTAGCGCCAGCATCTTGGAAACCTCTTCCTTGATGCTCGCCCTGACCTTGTCAGCTACCCTGTAAAATTTTTGTTTTACAGGCAGACTGTCTCCAGTGTCCACATCATGGACGCACCAGTTGGTGACTCCTGGGGTCAGGGAGAACAGAGAGGAGAACTGACCCAACACTTGGCGACAGTCACTCTGCTGTTCTGGGGTCAGGGTGGGCGAGAGGACCACACCATCCACTGACCCATCGTGCTCCTTAACTGCCAGGAGGTCAGGGAGAGGATCGCTATCCTCTTCCATCCCTGCATCTGTAGCCATGAGCATGGTTACTTCAGACCTCTCAAAGTGTGGTTTGAGGCGGTTCAAATGTAAAACTCTCAGGGGCTGCCTGGGAGTCTTCAGGTTAACCAGGTAGGTTACCTCACTCTTCCGTTCCACCACCTCGTATGGCCCAGACCACTTGTCTTGGAGCGCGCAAGGCTCCACTGGCGCCATCACCCACACTTTCTGCCCAGGTTGAAACTCGACCAGAGTGGTATTCTGGTCGTACCATCTTTTCATTTCTTCCTGGATCGCTTCCAGGTTCGCCTGAGCGAGTTTCCTGAAGCGCTGTGTCTGGTTGCGGATGGCCAGCACATAGCTGAACACATCCTGGGGGGTTTTCCCACGGGACTTTTCCCAACCCTCCTTCACCAGCGAGAGAGGTCCTCTGACAGGGTGGCCATACAGGAGTTCGAAGGGACTGAACCCTAAGGACTTCTGAGGTACCTCCCTGTAGGCAAACAAAAGGCATGGTAACAAGACGTCCCACTTACGTCTCATGGGCTCCGCTAGGCCCATAATCATACCTTTCAGGGTCCGGTTAAACCTTTCAACCAGCCCATTTCCTTGAGGGTGGTAAGGAGTGGTGAACTTATAACTTACCCCACACTCCTCCCGCAGAGACTTCATGTACCTAGAGATGAAGTTGGTACCCCGGTCGGAGACCACCTCTCTGGGGAACCCCACACGGGAAAAGATCCCCATCAATGCACGGCCCACCACGGGTGCTGTGATTGTCCTGAGAGGGACTGCTTCCGGGTACCGGGTGGCATGGTCCACCAAGACCAGGATGAACCTGTTGCCTAAGGCTGTCTTGGGGTCCAGGGGCCCTACGATATCTATGCCCACCCGCTCGAAAGGGGTGCTCACCACTGGGAAGGGTTGAAGGGGGGCCTTCAACTTCATTCCAGTCTTGCCACTAGCTTGACAGGTTTGGCAAGATCTGCAAAAGGAACCGACGTGCTTCCTCATCTGGGGCCAGTGGAAGTGGGTGACAAGCCGGTTCAGGGTCTTGTCTTGCCCCAGATGTCCTGCGAGAGGCACGTCATGAGCCAGACCCATTAGGAAGTTTCTGAAGTGCTCGGGTACCACCAGCACACGGGCTGCACCGGGCTCAGCAAACTTAGGCTCGCTATAGAGTAGGTCACCTTCCCAGTAGACACAGTGATCTTTGACTGCTCCACCTGCTGCCTGATCTACAGCCTGTTGCCGCAGACCAATGAGGGAAGGGCATTCCTTCTGCGCCTGGCAGAACTCCTCCCTGGAGGGACCACCTTCTTGCTGCCAATGGGTCAGCTCAGGTAGGTCTCCCAGTTCGGCCACCTGTTCCCCTGTAGGTTCCAGGGCATCCCCCTCAGGTTCCGCTTCCTCCTGGACCGTGGGAGCGGCTGGCGCTGGTTTCCCGCGCCCTCTTCCTCTCCTGGCAGGTCTCTGGGCCACTGTTTCAGGCTCCAGTTCTGCTGATTCACCCTTACTGGCTGCCATAGCGCGCGTGGTCACGCAGATCCACGCAGGCAGACCCAACATCTCCAAGTGAGTTCGATGTTCTATGTCCTTCCATGGAGAACTCTCCAGGTCGTTTCCTAACAGACAGTCTACAGGCAAGGCATCACTGACAACTACCTCCAAAAGACCAGAGACTCCTCCCCATTCAAAGGAAACCTTCGCTAACTTGCAGAGGCGCACTGAGCTGTCAGCGGCCACTACAGGGCGGAGTACGCCAGGGATGATTTGCTCGTCCGACACCCACTGACACCTCACGGATGTCACACTGGCTCCTGTGTCTCTCAGAGCTTCAACCTCCCTCCCATTGATGGTCACCTTCTGCCCATATTTATTAGTGTTAGAGGGCAGTAAGGTTTCCGGGACCATCTCTCGGTCTCCTAGCGAGACAAGGGTCATGACTGCTAGCTCTCCCCAATCACTAGAAACCAAATCCCCACCCAAAGCTACACTAGCTAACGCTGGGGCGGGAGCACCAGTGGGTGCGGGCTTCTTCTTGGGACATTTCGGAGCAATATGGCCCACCTCGTTGCAGTGATAGCAGGTAGGGGGGCCCTGGTTATTTCTCTTGTCCCGCCTACCCTTAAAAGGCCATGGCTGTTTAGGCTTGGGGGTTTGGGAATCCTTTTCCGGGGAACTACTTTGGGGCCCTTGTGAGAACTCCTTTTGGTTACTCTTGTCCCCCCCACTCTTCTGCTGAGGACCCTGCCCACCTTTGGCCATGGTACCCACAATTCCTTTGTGGACCCTGGTACTGGTCCAGCGGTCCGCCTCCTTAGCAAGCTCAATGGGGTCTGTCAGCTTGCTGTCTAAAAGATGCTGGCGCAGCTCTGGAACACAAAGACTACTCAAGTGCTCCCAACTGATTAAATGCAACAACCCCTTCACATCAGTTACTTTACTGCCCTTCATCCAACCTTCCAGTGCACACGAGTACCCATTCACACACTCCATCCAAGTCTCAGACTCTTTCTTCTTGGAGTTTCTAAACTGCAGTCTGTACTGCTCTGGAGTAAGGCCATACCTGAGACATAAGGCCTCCTTCATATTGGGGTAGGTCATGGCACCTGTCAACTCTAAGGGCACTAGAGCACTCCTCCCAGACGCCTCAAAATGTTTCCACAGGCCCGCCCCCCAATACTTGTCAGGCACATCATTCATCTTCAATGCAATTTCATACGAAGTGAACCAGGCATAAATATCCTCACTCCTATGGTAATTCTGTACCAGGTCTTTGGGAATATATACTTTACCCCCATGCACTGGCTGCGCGCTGCCACCATTAGAACTGGCATTCACCTCCTTGTTTTTCAGATCCAGCTCTTTCAGTCTCAACTCGTGAGCCAAAAGCCATTTCTTCTCCTCTAAGGCGCGGGCATTCTTGCTCTCCTCCGCCGCCTTCTCTACTTCCAAATGCTTCATCTTCATTTTCATGACCTCCAGGTCATATTCTCTTATTCTTTGATTTTCCTGTAACTCTTCTGGGGTGAGGCCCCTACTGGAGTGGTTGCTGCCAGCTCCTGAGCCTACTCTGCCCACTGGCAGATCTTAGCATTGAAAAGCACTTTCTACATCCACAGTATCATTTCCTTCCTGTGCCTCCCAATAGGTTTTCAAGATTTTCTGCAACTCCTCCTTCCTGTAGGCGCTCTTTATGGGGCACTCAAACTGCTGGCAGAAGTACCTAAGATGCTTTACTGGGTAGGAGTATAGATCTTCAATCGAGAATTCCAAATCTATCTCTGCCTCCTCACTGGGCGCCTTCTCATTCAGAGACATGATGCTTTTCGAAGAGTTACTCAATAATAGAACTCAAAAACCAATAGTATGTGGTGGCGTAGTGGTCTGCACTCACTAGTGATGCACACCAATTACTGTGGGTCAAGTACAAATACAAGTTCAAATCCCACCGCCTGACCACCAATGTTAGAACTGGGGGTCTCTAGTTGGCAGAGGTAGGTACCACCGTCCAAATAGGGACCCTTGCTTCTAGTCAGGACAAGGGGAAAACCCTCTCAGATAACCCCTGCTCGCCCTCAAGGTAGCTTGGCCTGAGCAGTCTAGGCTAACCAGAGGCAATGCGTTAAGTATTTGTACCAACACTCACAGTAACACAGTGAAAACACCACAAACTGATTCTACAACAGTTTAGGAAAATAAAGATATTTATTCTAAACTACACAAGACCAAAACGGCAAAAATCCAACATACAGTTCAAGGATATGGTTTCAAAAAGAGAGTTCTTCAGGTTGTAATCAAAGTTCTTTAGTTGCGATCAAATAATCCACAGATGCGTGAAAAGTTCACAGTTGCGCCACGCGGACTCACAGTACCTTTTAGTTGCAACAAAGTTCCACAAGCAGGAAGCTGGTGCGGTGGAAACAAGCGATGCGTTACTCCTGAGACCCTGGGGAGGCGATGCGACAGCCCCGCTGCAGCAGCGGGCGTGCGGCGACGAATCCGGTCTGTAAGGGGAGGAAGGCAGCTTGCGTAGATTCCGGTGCGTAGGTTCCGTGGGAAGTCTGTTCTTGCAAAGGCACGATGCGATGATCTCGTAGGGGCTGCGATGATCTCCGGGGCGAAGATGCGCGGTCCAGCGGTGATCCTCTCTCTCGCAGCTCCTCGATGAGATGCTTCTGCAACGATGTTTGCAGCGACGTGATGCGGTCCGCAAGCAAGCGGCGCAGCGATCTCACCCAGACGACAGGCTCTGCGACGACACTCGCAGCGATGTTCGATTCTCCCGCACCGGTCTGGTGCGTCCCGCAAACGAAGGGTGCGGCGGCTCCGGCAGCGATGTCAGGCGCTGCGCCGATCTCGACCTTTGTAGCGGCGGGAGACTTCTCGCACTGTCGGGGTTGCGCTCCGCAAGCGAGCGATGCGACACTTTTCAGCTTCACAAGTTTCTCAGATTAGTCTCAAGCTTCCCAGCTCAGGTTCAACTTCTAGAGGCCCCACAACTGGATCAAGCACTCTACGAAGGACAGAACTCTCTCAGCAGAGTTCAGGGAGACTGGGGGTGAAGTCCTTTTGTTCCTGGGACTTCGGAAACAGGGAGCCAGCTCTTCTCAGGCCCTTGGAGATCCCTTCAAGACAGGGGACACAGCTCACAGCAAAGTCCTTCCCCTCTCCTTGGCAGCAAAGCAACAGCAGGTCAGTCCAGCAGAGCAACAGCGGGACAGTCTTCCTTCTTCCATGTCAGCTTTCTCCTTGGCAGAGGTTCTTTCTTGATTCCAGGATGATCTAATTTTCTGTTGTCAGGGGTCCTGTACTTATACCCCTAACGTCTTTGTTCTCTCTGTGCATGGGGGCCCTGAGCCCGGTCTGAACCAGTTCTGGGTGGATCCTGAGCACTTTGTTTTGCTGGCTGCATCTTTCCTTTCAGAGTGAGGGGCAGAGTCCTCAGCCGCCCAGCAGGAGGTGGAGCCAGCATTGTGGCAGGCAGGCACAGCCCTATTCAGCCCAGGTGCTAACCCCGCCCACCACTCAGGTAGCAATCGCTCCACTCAGCCTAGTGCTGACTCATCCAGCCTCTGGGGCATTCCCCAGCCCCTGTCACTCACAAACCAGACAGTCAATACACAAACAGTCTCAGGCACACAGAAGGGTCAGACAAGAGAACAGCAACTTTCTAAAAGTGCTGTTCTCAAACACAGGATCTAAAAACCACCTTTCCTAAAAGATGCGTTATTAAATTCTGAGTTCAGGGATACTAGATACTTATGTCCTATCTTGTTCCTATGGGAAGAAATGCTGTTAACCACTGTAGCCGATTTACAAAAGGGGGTGGTGATGAACAGAGTGTCTGAATTGAGCAGACCACTCTTACCCAGTCCAAAGATCAGGGCTTGATCCATCACCGTTATTTATCTCACTGCCCCATCCCAGCTCAGAACCTGGCTATATGCAAATCAGTCTGTCCCTGGCCCAGTGCATCATGGGAACAGGGCAGACTAAACTACCAAGCCAATTCTTTACCAGAAAGGAGACAAGCTACCAGGGACCGGTTTCTGGCATTTCAGCCTCTTCGGCCCGGCTTGCTTGAATCCTGATGGAGCAGTGAGAAAGGGACTCATGTCTGAGTATACCCTGCCACACCTATAGTGGCCAAAATCGATTTACAAAAGGGGGTGGTGATGAACAGAGTGTCTGAATTGAGCAGACCACTCTTACCCAGTCCAAAGATCAGGGCTTGATCCATCACCGTTATTTATCTCACTGCCCCATCCCAGCTCAGAACCTGGCTATATGCAAATCAGTCTGTCCCTGGCCCAGTGCATCATGGGAACAGGGCAGACTAAACTACCAAGCCAATTCTTTACCAGAAAGGAGACAAGCTACGGGGACCGGTTTCTGGCATTTCAGCCTCTTCGGCCCGGCTTGCTTGAATCCTGATGGAGCAGTGAGAAAGGGACTCATGTCTGAGTATACCCTGCCACACCTATAGTGGCCAAAATCGATTTACAAAAGGGGGTGGTGATGAACAGAGTGTTTGAATTGAGCAGACCACTCTTACCCAGTCCAAAGATCAGAGCTTTCTGCTTAATTCAGAGACTCTGTCCCTCACCACCCCTTGTTGTAAATATTTTTGTCCACCCTAAGCGTGGAAGGGTATTCTCAGATGTGAGACCCTTGCTCATTGCACCATCAGGATTCAAGCAAACCGGGCCGAAGACGGCTGTAATGCCAGAAACTGGTCCCCGGGAGCTTGTTTCCTTCCCAGTGTAAGAATTGGCTTTTGTAGTTTGGTTTGCCCTGTTCCCATCATGCACTGGGACAGGAACAGACTAATTTGCATACAGCCAGGTTCTGAAACTGGGATGGTGCAGTGAGCTAAAAAACGGTGTTGGATCTAGCCCTGATCTCTTGACTGGGTGAGAGCTTTCTGCTTAATTCAGAGACTCTGTCCCTCACCACCCCTTGTTGTAAATATTTTTGTCCACCCTAAGCGTGGAAGGGTATTCTCAGATGTGAGACCCTTGCTCATTGCACCATCAGGATTCAAGCAAACCGGGCCGAAGACGGCTGTAATGCCAGAAACCGGTCCCCGGGAGCTTGTTTCCTTCCCAGTGTAAGAATTGGCTTTTGTAGTTTGGTTTGACCTGTTCCCATCATGCACTGGGACAGGAACAGACTAATTTGCATACAGCCAGGTTCTGAAACTGGGATGGTGCAGTGAGCTAAAAAACGGTGTTGGATCTAGCCCTGATCTCTTGACTGGGTGAGAGCTTTCTGCTTAATTCAGAGACTCTGTCCCTCACCACCCCTTGTTGTAAATATTTTTGTCCACCCTAAGCGTGGAAGGGTATTCTCAGATGTGAGACCCTTGCTCATTGCACCATCAGGATTCAAGCAAACCGGGCCGAAGACGGCTGTAATGCCAGAAACCGGTCCCCGGGAGCTTGTTTCCTTCCCAGTGTAAGAATTGGCTTTTGTAGTTTGGTTTGCCCTGTTCCCATCATGCACTGGGACAGGAACAGACTAATTTGCATACAGCCAGGTTCTGAAACTGGGATGGTGCAGTGAGCTAAAAAACGGTGTTGGATCTAGCCCTGATCTCTTGACTGGGTGAGAGCTTTCTGCTTAATTCAGAGACTCTGTCCCTCACCACCCCTTGTTGTAAATATTTTTGTCCACCCTAAGCGTGGAAGGGTATTCTCAGATGTGAGACCCTTGCTCATTGCACCATCAGGATTCAAGCAAACCGGGCCGAAGACGGCTGTAATGCCAGAAACCGGTCCCCGGGAGCTTGTTTCCTTCCCAGTGTAAGAATTGGCTTTTGTAGTTTGGTTTGCCCTGTTCCCATCATGCACTGGGACAGGAACAGACTAATTTGCATACAGCCAGGTTCTGAAACTGGGATGGTGCCGTGAGCTAAAAAACGGTGTTGGATCTAGCCCTGATCTCTTGACTGGGTGAGAGCTTTCTGCTTAATTCAGAGACTCTGTCCCTCACCACCCCTTGTTGTAAATGTTAACCACTGTAGCCAGCATCCCCCATGTTAACCTATGGAGCAAGATTGCCTTACAATAGTGAAAAACGAAAAATGGTGGTAATTTACTACCAGAGCATGTTACCTGCACTAGTACATGCTCTACCTTTCACATACACGGCACCCTGCCCAGGGGGGTACCTTGGGCCTTCCATAGGGGTGACTGATGTGCACGAAAAGGGAAGGGTTAGGCCTGGTCGGCGGGGACGCGGACCAGGAGGACATGGCAGTTCTAAACTGCCCGTAGGCGCTGCAGTGGCAGGCCCGAGTCACCATTTTAGAGCTACTCCTGTGGGTGGCACAATCAGTGCTGCAGGCCCAATAGTAGCATTTGTCATCACCGGCCCTGGCACACCCTGTGCACTTTACTAGGGACTCCATGGTGATACAAATATGCCAAACATGTATATCCAATCATGATGACAATTTACATAGGGAGCACTCACACTCTGGCACTGATCAGCAGCGGCAGAGTGTCCAAAGCATCTAAACCAGCAAAAACGAATCCAGCACAGCATCAAAAATACAGGAGGCAGAGGCAAAAAGATAGGGGTAATCACGCCAAAGATGTCAGGTCTAACACTAATGCTGTCACAAAATCAATGAACAGGCATTGGAACATTTTAGAGACCAACGACAGGAAATGGGATAAACCTCTCTTCTCATTTAAGAGAGGAAGGAGTTTGAAAGACTCCCTGGTGTCTAGTCGCCTAAGAACAGACCCGGACCTAAACACCTCAGTTTTAAATGCCTGGGGTCTCCCAAGTGTGACAGGTCTGCCACTTAACATCTCCTGCAAATACCCATAACCTCGAACCAAATAAAACCTGGATCCTGAGATCACACACCAATTGTAATTCTATGAAGGTGGTGTATTTGATTACGTGCCCATGTGGCCTCAGATATTTGGGAATGAGCAGCAGGAAGGTGAAGCAGCGTATTTGCGAACACATAAGTAATGTCCATTGTAAAAAGAACACCACCCGAATGATGGAACACTTTCTGCAAAGTAACCACACTACCAACAACCTGATATGGACTATAATTGAACAGATAAAACCCAGTACAAATAAACCTAAACTCCTTTTTGAAAAAGAACAGCGCTAGATTTACAGGCTTTCCTCGCACAAACATGGGTAAAATGACAATATTACATGGAACTCAGTAATGCAAAAGTAAGACACCTCTTCACTGTAAGATCAGGAATTAATGTACATACCCCCTACCAGATAGAGGTACTTTGCTTCTAGGAGTTAACACTTTATTAACACTCTACTGACTGGGACGCATATCGTCCCCCTGGGGGGTAGATGTATTAGACACATACAATTGAAATGACAACCATCCACTCTCATCTTCTTTGTACCCAAGCACTAGCCTGCCCAAGGCTTAGAAACAGATAGAGAATTAGTCTGCATGGGATGCAATACTAAGTAATGTGTACCCTAGATGCTTGTGTTTACTCTTTATCTGTATTGTCTAGATAAGACTTAACTACGTGTACTGATAATATATGTCTTGACCCACATGTTATTAATCAAACAACTGTATGCCCATTTCCATTTTTTCCGATGTGCTCTTGTGGTATGATGGTGTATGACTAATAAAGTTTCAAAACAGGCCCCCATTTAAGAGAGTTATCATTCCATCTCCATATACATGTTTGGCCAACTAGGGCGGTCGCAGCCGCACCCAGATGCGATGACGCGGACACTCTGCACCAATGCGTTCTGCGTGTTGACGCAGGTGCCTGACAATTTCACAATGGCGGGTTAAATAAGCCAGATTCAAGATCTCTGTATCCACAAGGTCCTGGATCGGAATTGTACCAGGTGCCGGGAGGACGTTTGGTCTTGGTGTAGTGAGTATGACTTATTTGAGCACCAGTCATAAGGTAATTCTCTCGCCTGATAATTTGATTTAAACATAGTAAACTGCTTTAATCCTTTACCTAGTGTGCGACTACAGACCAACACCCCCGGCAGGGATCCTGGGGTAGGAACTTTCTACAGCCCATGTAAGCCTGATATTCGTTATCTCCCCCATGCTAGAGTGTACATGAGCCCAACAATATTGTGATGCTCACTGATTATTCTTGTTCAAATGTTTCTCTTCGTCAAAATTGCTATTTAAAATCGGGAGCCCACAAGACACGGTGTGCTGATGGAATGTAAATGTAGTGCTAATATGCACTTACTATGTGTTTAGTATCACACAGTACTTTGGATGAATATAGTCTACGTGAGGTAATATCGACTAAACGGTAGTGCTCAATCGATGCACTTCACAATAGGCACTATAGGCTTGATAGCATGTTATAAACACTTTTTCAGAGTACGCATGGCAGCACAAGGGTTGAATCACATACTTTTTCACTGAGTTCTAGTGTCAAACCAACGATGTGACATGAATGTTTTCACAATGTGCTTTCTTTTTCAGAATTCGTTTCCTTTCAGACTATGCTGAATGTCTAAAACCGAAGGTTTACGGTAACAAGTGTCACAGGAGAGGGTGCACCTTAGCGTTTGCATACCCCTTAGACAATCCTGGTCCTGATGAAAGACTCGCTAATTTGCATTTTGAGGCTTAAGCATGTAGACCTGCCACAACTACGTATTCACTCAAGGATCTTACTGGTCAATTTAACCAGTTAAACATCCACTTTCGCCTTCTTAATCTTGCCCTACGTTTTCAATATTAAAATTGGGTAGGTTACGCAAAGGCAATTTTAATTCTCACAGTGTTATTGTTCACTCACTTTCACATTTCAACAAAAACTGCCCTGCTGTAATCAGGCCTCATTGCACACCCGAGAGGCATACGGCCCCTTGAGTGGGAAGCCTATGATGAAGCATGTCACCAACTAGGTTGGTGAGGGAGGGTTCTTTTAAAACTCATATGTGACTATTTTTGCCTTATTCAAGCCAATCATTTGGAATCACAAAGAGTGGATCCATAAAAATTAACCTTTCTCTCTCTGTGTTTAAATATATGAACCAGTAAGGACAGCATTTGTTATCCAATATTCCACGGGACAGATAAAAAATTTGATAAGATTTACTAACTTGGTTTTACCTTTCAAGAAAAAGATAGGCACTCTATTAAAAGAGGACCAGTGTGATCCTCCATCTATACTGCTCCTCCATGTGTTAGCCTTAACTGGGTACAACGGCCAGACTCTGGGACTATGTTTTCCCATGAGGCACGGCGTTCATTACACGCATGCACAATTATGCCTGAGTGCACCAACATCCCTATTGATCATTGAGTGTGACATAAACCAGCTTCTCTAGTACCACGTTCCCCATAGGGGTCAGCCTTCAAAACATGCAAGTGCAACTATGCAAGTGCATGTTAACATCCCAAGTGTTCTACGGGCGACCTGAGAAAAATCCTCTTACTCTTGACATTGCTCATTTGCATCAGGGAGATGAATAGCAGACCAAGTATGTGTGATCATCTACATGTTACCATTAACCAAGTAAGTGGCTTATGGGTGCCATCTAGTGATTTGGTGACATTCATGGTAAATTGACTAACCACTGCATTATTCATTTATTCATTTTTCTCCCTTTTTCACCTCACTACCTATGGTTCACCGCCCTTATCCTCAACAGTGTGTGACTACAAGGACATGTCCTGCAGTTCTCCGATATAGCCTAGCGGCTTACAATTAGTGGTTAGGACAACCTCTGCTGTTCAGTATCTGTGACTGCATGATGCATGATGCTTGACTATACAGACTTTAAGCATGTTTTATATGTGTCCCAGTCGTTATGCAACTATACATCTGTTTAGTTTGTACAAGTATGCATATTGACCACATGAATTTCTGTCTCAAAGGTGCTGTTTGCTATCTGGTTTATTGGGGTGTTATCGGTGTGACCACAGCAGTGCATCTGAAGTGGAAAACCATACAAGCAGATGTGAATTAGATGATGGTATTGTTTTCTCTTATAAGACCAAAGGAGGGAACGTTCTCAGCAGGGGCACTAAAAGTATTAATCCACCAATTAGTGGGCAGGCTAAGTCAAATATACACCATAATACTCCATCACTGAGGCAAACTGGTACCTACTCTAAGGCCATTAATTGTGTCCTGGTTAATGCCAAGTCAGTCTTTAAACACAACACGGACCTGGAATGTCTCATCCAAATTGATAAACCAGATCTGATTTTCCTAATGGAAACTTGGGCTAACAACACTAGCGACCCTGACTGGAACCATTTAGTTGCGCCAGATTATCTTATCATCAATCACGACAGGATGGGATCTAAAGGGGGAAGGATGGCCTTAATTTATCGCGCCTGTTTCAAGGTGACCATGGCACGTGAATTGCAACTGAACGCAGAGGCTATGTTGTTAAGCATAAAACTTAACAACATGCAATGCTTCCAAGGAATTTTAATCTATAGGCCCCCTGGCCTTAGGCAAGCCTTCATTTCTATGTTACAAACTCGCTTGGAATCGTGTTTTAGTGACGACTCCTTTACGCTTCTGGGGAATTTTAACTTCCACCTGGAGATGACAAGTAACCCAGATACTATACATCTAACTGATATCCTAGCTTGCTCTGGAATGACACAAATTGTACAGCACTCCACACATCTGGCTGGCCATACACACATATGCAAGTTACCAGCTCGGTGCCACTACTCTGGACGGATCACTATGCTGTCTTTTTCACGATTAACCTTCTAAACCTGAATAGTTCACACAGTATCCGACCCCCTTATGTAAAGCACGACTATGGAATAAAATATCCAGAGAAGATATAACTTTGGCTTTGAAACCACACCCTACCTACAGCTCCGATCCTAACCAGGCTGCTACTGAGTTTAGCAACTGAGTAACGCAGCAATTAGTCCGCTGGCTCCGGAAGTAACCAAGACACCTAAAACGAGACTAGTCTATTCTCCCTGGTACTCTACTGGCTAAAAACAATAAAAATCAAATGTAGGCATAAGGAGCTCATAGGGCGATCATCCTATAGCCCTCATCATAGGATTGAATATGGTTGAGCGCTGAAAGAATACAAGGCAGCAATTATATCTGCCAAGACAGCGCACTTCACAGCTAAGATCACGGAAGCTGCAAACTCCCCCAAAGAATTATTTAAAACTGTAACAGCTCTGTCCCACTATCCTAGAGACCCTCTCTTTGTCCCAGACCAAGCTTTCGTGGACCATCTGGCTGCCTTCTTTCGAACAAAGGTTCAAATGGTATACAATGAGCTTTACACGGTAGCTCAGGCTAACAGTAAGAACCTATTGGAAGTATGGAATAATAACTCTAACCAACACAACCTTACCCAATTTTCTAGCCTGAACGAAAAGCAAGTGGAAGACTTAATCTCCCAAATGAAATCGGGTTCCCCGTTAGACCCCTGTCCTCCATTATACTCCATCTTGCTAAAGGAGAAATAGGAGGATCAAAGACCTTGCTACTTAACCTAGTAATTCACACCGGGATTTTCCCTGAAGTCTGGAAAATGGCTTGTATTAGACCTATTTTTAAAAAACCATCACTTAGTCCCCAGAGGCAAAAAACTATCGACCAATCTCCTGTCTACCCCTGTCTTCTAAGGTTTTGGAGAAAGCCAATAATCAGGAATTAACTGCTTACCTTGAGGTCAACAGCATTCTTGACACTACGCAGCATGGCTTCAGAGCTCAACACTCAACGGAGTCAGCACTGATTATGGCCACTGAGGAGATACGGAGGGTTATGGATGAGGGGGGTAGGACGGCCTTAATACTGCTTGACCTCATGGCAGCTTTCAACACGGTAAACCATCCAGTGCTAGTTAATCGATTGCAGTCCGTGGGCGTCAAGGGTAAGTCCCTTCTTTCCTCCTTTCTTAAATCCAAGGAGCAAATTTTCTACTGGGATAGCTTGAGATCTGAAAGGTTCACTCTTCCTGGAGGAGTTCCCCAGGGTTCGGCACTCTCGCCAACATTATTTAACATTTCCTTCACACCATTAGCCAGGCTAATTAAAAGCTATGGTCTGACGCTTATATCCTACGCTGGCGACACGCAAGTGATAGTGTCACTGTCCCAAAACAACGGCATGTCAGCAGAGCGGTTTCGGGACTGCCTGTCTTCTGTAATGGCATGGATGACTCTCAACTTTTTAAAACTCAACATGGAGAAGACCGAGGTTCTGGAATTCGGTAAAAACTTTCTTTCTGGAACCAGTCCTGGTGGCCTCCAGCAGCGGGAGTTTGCCCTCAGTCAGTACTGAAGGCCAAAAAACTTGGCTTTTTCATCGATCTTGAACTTTCCTGTGCTCCTCAGGTTAATCAGGTTGTTTCCTCCTGCTTCTTCACACTTAAACTATTGCGGAAAATTCTCCCTTTCATTCCACTTTCCCTTAGAAAAACAGTGGTAGGCGCTCTTGTGCTATTGAGGATTGACTACTGTAATGCCCTCTATCTGGGCATGGGAGTCAGACAATTCAGTAAACTTCAATCAATCCAAAATGCTGCAGCCCGACTGCTGGTCAGCCTACCCAGGAACCACCCCACCTCAGCTACTATCAAGCATCTAAACTGGCTCCCAGTGCGGCGTCTGGTGGAGTTCAAAGCTTTGTGTCTAGTACACAAAGCGCTGTACCGGGTTGGCGCGCATGACGTTCGTTCACTCTTCCCCTGGTACATCCCGTCTTGCTGCCTAAGGTCACGGGACACGGGTCTGGTTCTCCTTCTTAAGATGAACAGGGTCAGCTGGGGTGGTAAGCGCTTCTCTTTTTTGGCTGCTAAGCTGTGGAACTCTCTCCCTGCAACGCTTCGACTTTAGCCTTCCCGTATCTTCTTTAGGAAAGATATTAAAACCAGTCTTCAATTAGTTTAATTGTTAGTCCGGCCAGTACAATTGTTTACACCCAGCGCCAAGACCCCCCAGCATAAGTGCGCTTTATAAATATATTCAGTCAGTCAGTTAGTCAGTCAGACTTTTGCCCTTTTTGAGTGCCTTATACTTGTTTCATATTATGTGTTGTCCTGACTATTCTTAGTTAGGCTTTCGTTGACATTACTGACCGCTTTTCCATGGCATAAAAATCCTAGTACTGACAAAAGCCAGTTCAAAGAGAGTTACCCCATGTGGAAGGAACCGCAGAAAGGCAATT
The DNA here is from genome assembly GCF_964263255.1 of Lissotriton vulgaris. Classification (NCBI taxonomy): domain Eukaryota; kingdom Metazoa; phylum Chordata; class Amphibia; order Caudata; family Salamandridae; genus Lissotriton; species Lissotriton vulgaris. The sequence continues at coordinate 885,333 of NW_028246928.1, forward strand.
ATTTATCCAGCTTTTATTCACGAAGGTTGCATACAGGATTCAACTGGGCAGCATCAGATTTTTGCCAGACGCGTTTCGGGTTCTCGTGTCCCTTATTCATTGGCAGCTGAAAGCGAACTGCAGAGCCAGCAGCACAACAACTTATACTTTTACCCTCCTCCCATGTGGGCGAGGCCCGAATTTCCTATGGCTTTCTGGTGCTTGAAGTTGTCAGCAATAACACTCAAGTGAGTCTGTCTGCAGTCCGCAAAGTTTATCAATAAGTAAAACCACAGTGGGGTGATGGCAATCCCATATGAAAACTTGCTGCATTCTCAGTCCCTCGTGACGGATTACCTTTCCCAAATCGATGAGCACCTTTGGATGGCCTCATCACGGGAACGGTGTTTTAGCAGCTGGGCTCCTTCCACGGCCGGGGTTCGACCGCAAATATCCAGTTCAAAGAGAGTTACCCCATGTGGAAGGAACCGCACAAAGGCAATTATTTATCCAGCTTTTATTCACGAAGGTTGCATACAGGATTCAACTGGGCAGCATCAGATTTTTGCCAGACGCGTTTCGGGTTCTCGTGTCCTTTAATCATTGGCAGCTGAAAGCGAACTGCAGAGCCAGCAGCACAACAACTTATACTTTTACACTCCTCCCATGTGGGCGAGGCCCGAATTTCCTATGGCCTTCTGGTGCTTGAAGTTGTCAGCAATAACACTCAAGTGAGTCTGTCTGCAGACCGCAAAGTTTATCAATAAGTAAGTTCAATCAATCCAAAATGCTGCAGCCCGACTGCTGGGCAGCCTACCCAGGAACCACCCTACTCAGCAACCATCAAGCATCTCCACTGACTCCCGGTGCGGCGTCTGGTGGAGTTCAAAGCTTTGTGTCTAGTACACAAAGCGCTGTACCGGGATGGTGCGCATGACGTTCGTTCACTCTTTCCCTGGTACATCCCGTCGCGCTGCCTAAGGTCATGGGACACGGGTCTGGTTCTCCTTCCTAAGATGAACAGGGTCAGTTGGGGTGGTAAGCGCTTCTCTTTTTTGGCCGATAAGCTGTGGAACTCTCTCCCTGCAACGCTTCGATTTTAGCCTTCCCGTATCTTATTTAGGAAAGATATTAAAATCAGGCTTTTCTGCCATTTTTAATTGTGAGTCCGGCCAGTACAATTGTTTACACCCAGCGCCAAGACCCCCCAGCATAAGTGCGCTTTATAAATATATTCAGTCAGTCAGTTAGTCAGTCAGACTTTTGCCCTTTTTTGAGTGCCTTATACTTGTTTCATATTATGTGTTGTCCTGACTATTCTTAGTTAGGCTTTCGTTGACATTACTGACCGCTTTTCCAGGGCATAAAAATCCTAGTACTTACAAAAGCCCTAGATCCTATGGTCAACCAATTTTAGGGTTTAAACAAGTGAACTAATACATAGGGTGTAGGGTCATAATCTCCACAGTCACTCTTAATCATACCAGGAACATTGATAATAATAAGATATGTTTGTTTTTTGAGATATTTGTATCTTTAGACCCTGCACAGTAATATCCTAAGTGCTCCACAGACCATGGTCGAGCTCATCCTTTTTTTTGGGACCAGCATGACACCAACATTAAGGTATTGTTCAACTGAAGGTAGGTCTAGCTTCACTTTGTGTGTGATCTCCATCCAGGACTGATTACTGGATTAATTAATATTTAGATAGGATACCTTTTGTTAGAGACATTACGAAAAATGCACTTTAGGCATTCAAGATCGTTTTTGCCATTAGGACAGCTGGCCTTTTGACTCCATGGGACATGGAGTCCTTATTGTCTTACTCAGGTGTTTAATATAGCGGGTGCCTCTCAGAGGCAAACTGCTGTCCAGAAAACGGCCACAGTCTGCACACCTCTTCATCTTTTTCTGCTCCAGAATATATTCAAGTTCAGAAGCTTCATAATAGTGCATAGCACAGGACTAGCGTGTAAAGGTATCCCATGCTGCATCGTGCTTCCACCACTTGATCATTTTTGGCCATTCACAAAACTCCCCCCAAAAAAGTGGAAGAAGTATTTGCCATACACAACGGTCTTTGATTGCCTATCTTAGGTATCCCACTGCTTTGCTAGAACTATCCACAATACTCACCTTTATCTCATAAGTTAACTGGCGAAACCTCATTTTTCTGGTCTTTTCACTGTGCTAGTCTGGCAGCTTCAATTTAAGGTCTTGTTTGTCCCTGTGTTTGTGTCTAGCACTACTCCTTGCTTCTTGGTATTTATGACCCGCACCCCACTGGCTTATTGTACAAGAGGTCTGAATTAGAAACTTCAATATAATGGGCGCGCGCTGCAACGCTGAATGTGTTGCAGTGCGCGCAATTCAATTTGTTTTATTTCTTTCTTTCTTTACCTAACTCCGACCAGCCGTATGCCGGAGTGTACTCCCCCCCGACCCTGGCCCTCCCTCGGTCCGCCCCACCACCCCGCAGCACTCCCTCCAGGAATCGCTTCTGGACTAGATCTAGATAAGTCAGTAAATGCAACCAATATCTAAATATATATGGTGTTACTTATCAGTCTTTTTAAACAACAGACAACATCCATTGAATCGGTATGGTTTGAATGGAAAGCGCCAAAAAACGACTGAATTTAGGTAGTTCTATAAATTGATAAGTACACTTATGGTGTTAAGTAGTTTTCACTCTTTTTGTCCAAGAATTTAAAAGACATGAACGATATACGCAAGCAATTAGACAATATTTAGAAATCAGGAAAGTATTTTTTTGGGGTGAAATTATTTTCAGTTCTCCTAAACAAAGTGTAAGATACTTGTAATAACTGAGCATCAAGACAAGATTAAACATCAAATGTACTAACAAATCCCTTGCTTAATAGCTTTGAAAAGTATCTAATTACATTTTGCAAAGAGGAACCAAAACAACTATAATTTGCATAAGCAAAAATATTCTGTTTTATGATTTTGACATCACCATGTACTAGTAATTATATTTTAACTACAAATTATCCAAATACTTTTTCCATAATTAAATATCAGCAAATTGCGTTGACAAACTTGTTTTCACATCTTTTAATTGAAATTGTGGCCTTTTTATACAATTGTCTCTCGTGTTTACTGTACAATTCCTTTTCTGCTGGCACAGAAGATAAGCTGCTATGCTGCGCATCTTAAAGTTCTTTAAAGAGGAAAATGTTAAGCTGCATAATGCTTCCGAAAAAGATGCAGTGATGTCATTCTTATCAGTCCTCAACTTTGATTTGTACCTTTTGTCATTGAATCGTATGATCATATTTTAGCATAGGTGTTGGCTTAAAATGTGTGCTGCCTACCCATGTCATCATTTCAATATTTACCACATGGAACTTGAATGTATTTCTGTAACAAACTGGAGAGCTATAAAAGATCTCACAAGGTATGAAAACAGCATTCGAGTTGCTTAATTCCATTTTTATGCAATCAATACCACACATTCACAAAATTAAAACGATTCCTGCAACAGAATTGTCTGGCAGCCCGTCATTACCCTGGGGATAATCCACTTCTAAGTGACTTACCGTCATGAGATTCAGTACATTTTGGGGAGAAATTGTGACTCTATTTGAGTCACATATTAAAGTGGAATTTCTTACGAAGTAAATCGTTGTAAGCAAAAGAGCAAATTGCTTGAGATGTCAAGGCAGTGTTAAATACTAGATGTTGGCACAGATATCTCAGTGTGTTGTGGAACTGAAATGTATATAGATTGATAAAATACAACATAAAGTATAACATAATAGGAAATATTATAAACATAAAATGTGAATAAAATTTATAAACAAATAACATTTCCCCCCAAAAATTGATACATAATCACAAATAAATTCACTTGATGAACAGCAATACTTGAAAGTCGGTGTTTCTAATTATATATCCATTGATGCATATATGGAACTTTATATATTACACATTTAAAACTCTTCATTATTTTCCATAAGCATGTATACCTCTCTATGTATTTATATTTCGATATATTGATTACTTTATTTCCAATGAGGGAAAAGGGCCTTCAACTCTCCAGTGCACTACTCAATATCTGATCCTACACCTCTCTCAATATATCCTCTATTTACACTCTGACTCATTCCAAACATCATTGTAATACTCTGATCTCCTAAATAACCATTTCTAAACTCTTCCCTCCTCTATCACTTCTTTGACTCATCCCTCACCTAATTTTGCTACTAGTATCTCCAGATTTAACAGTTTCTAGACTCTTCCCTCCTCTTTCCCTCCTTTGACTAATCCCAAACCTCATTTTACTACTCCTATCTCCCTAATAAACTGTTGTAGACTACTCCCTCCTCTATTCCTCGTTAGACTCATCCCAAACCTCATTTTCCTATTGTGCTCTTCCAAATAACACTTTTTAGACTCATTCCTCCCCTGTCCCTCCTTTATCCCATTAAATCCAACTAATGTAATGTAATGTAATGTATAGGCATTTATATAGCGCACTACTTACCCGGAGGGTCCCAAGGCGCTTCGACCGCTGCAAAACCCTTCCTGGCTTCCCTGAGAGATGGTCCCTTAATGGGTATCTCCAGGGTGAGACCAGGCATTCCCGGCGGTTTGGTGGGGCCGTTAGTGAAGATGAGGCAAGCTAATGCCCAGAGTTGCCGAGTGTGATCACTGATCAGAGTGGGCACCGAGGCGAGAGAATTATCGAGTCCGCTGACCCTGGTCCAGAAACCTGCCGCGCCGGGAATCGAACCCTGGTCCCGGGCGTCCTCTGCTCTCGGGTCTGCAGCCTCTAACCAGTGAGCCACATGTTCGCCATTCAAATTAACAAGTTACATTACCTAATGTAATCCACCAATAATCTATCTTGGGTTCCGGAGTAGCTTGCTACTCACCGAAAAGTGCTTCAATGCCTCATCATGGTAGTAAGCAATATATAAAAGCAATTACAGTTACCATCAAATCTAGAGTAATATAATGCCCTTGTACAAACCAATTGCAAGCACACTGAGTATGTCAGAGTTCCTTGAATGTGTTTTTGGTGCTTATTTCTCCAAAGACAATTTGAAAACATAGATTAAATGCTACACGTTAGGGCACCGTTGTCAACTACATTTTCTAAGAACATATATGGTCTGAAAGGAAGGCAATTAATAAATATTTCTGGTGTGGCTAGCAAGATCGACCCTTGCCAAAGAGTGTTGCAGGTTTCATGCTCTGAGATATATTTCAGAAAATACTAGCAAAATGGTGCATTTTTCAGTACGATTATCTTTACAAATAGTTAAGGAATTATACTTGACACAGAAGCACAGATTTAACCAATTTCACATGTCCTGTCATTTACCATAGCATCAATATGCATATTTATATGTAAATTCAAGTACATGCTGAATTATTTGTTACGAATGAAGTCTCCTTGGAGTGGAAGGAGGATGGATATAAATAATTGTTTATACTCTGGAATCGTAAGCAGTAGAGCAAAGCTAGAAATATTTTACAGGTCTTCCACCAGTGCTCACAGGTTACAGCGCCATCCTTGGTGTTGTGTCCTGTAGATGGGAAGTGATCGCCCTAGGGGTATCAATCTGGGACCTACACTCTGAGGCATCTAATCCTAACTAGGCCTAACACGTGGCCCTAGAATAAACTCAGTCGGACACTGGGAATAACTTTGTTGCTTGGTCTGCGCGCCTCTGAACGCCTGCGTGCGTGCGAGACCTCTTTTTATTATCAGGAGTCACATGACTAGCGCGCCCCACGCCCGGGGTGCCAGGGGCGGACCTCCAGGAACATAACATTCCTCCCAAAATAAGGAAAAACCAAAACACAAACAAAACCACACTTAAACATTTTCACTCCAGTCTCAGGGAACATTAGGACCGATACCTTCAGCGTGCTTTAAGCGCAGCACCACCTTACTGGCTGGTCTGCTCAGCTATATGCATATTTAAATAGGAACAGTCTTACGTGAAGTAGTCTCTTAACCAGCCGGAGGAGGTGGGATTGTCTCTTAATCGACGTTGCGACCCCCTGTGACTCAGCATTTCCGCTCCAGCCTCCGACTCGTGACTTGGCGCCTCTCTGTCGGCCCCCTCCGGATCTGGGGCCTCCTCAGGGGCCTCCGCGTCACCTCCCACTTCTTCACTGGAGGCCTGTGGATCGTTACTTTGTCTGACCTCGTGACTGGGTGTTGATTCGACATTTGGTGAATTAGTTGCAGTTTCAGTTTGTTCACCACCCTGCCGATGCTCTGACTCCTGGGCTGCGGAATGAAACAGTTTGAAGTGAGACACATTGCGAGTCACCCTCTCTCGTCCTCGGATTGCTGTGAGACGGGTGCCTTTCACCCCAATCACTCGCCATGGCCTTTTCTCATAATTGAGTCTAAACTTGCCACTGGTGACGCGATTGCGAATAAGCACCACATCTCCTCGTCTGAACTGGGGTGGCACTGCCCGTCGTCTTTGGCTAATTTTGGCAAACGCGGTGTTTCTTCTCCTCGCAACCACCTCTTCATTTACCACTTCAGGTGACCACTGTGGATGATGAGGGATGGAGTCCGTTATCACTCTTCCTAGGAGAAGATGTGCTGGGGCAACCCCCGTTGTGGAGTGGGGGGTTTGGCGATAGCTTCGAAGAAACGTAAAGATGGCCATTTCCACGGACTGTCCCTTATCGTGAGCAATACGGATAACTTTGTTCAGTGTCCTCATAAACCTCTCGGCTGCCCCATTGGCTTGAGGCCACCGAGGTGTTATGCGCCTGTGGCGTGTCCCAAGAGATGACAAGTAGGTAGCCAAATCCTGTCCTTGAAATGGCGGTCCATTGTCCGTTCGAAGTTCCTTCATGGCACCATGAGTGGCAACAATCTTTTCCATTTTGGGTATGACACAGTCTGCACTGGTACTTGTTACGATTTCCACTTCGGGGTACTTTGAATGGTCATCTATCATCACCAGAGTGTGTCTTCCATCCGGGAGACTGCCAAAATCCATACTGACCCGCTCCCAGGGTCCTTGTGGTCGGGGCTCCACAATGATGGGGGCTTCCCGGGAGGTTTCTCCCGTGACTTGGCAGGCAGTGCACGACCTCACCACGCTCTCCACCATGTCGTCCATGAGGGGGAACCATACTTTGGTTCGCAGCCGGGCCTTGGTCTTGACCATCCCCTGGTGACGTATGTGGGCTAGTTGTATCACTTGTCCCGTGAGAGCCGTTGGTATTACTAGGCGATGTCCTCGCAGTAGGCATCCTGCCGTATCTTCATTAAGTTCAGTCCTGACATGGTACAAACTTTCCATAATTTTCTGAGCCTCCGGAGTGAGCGCCTTCCAGCTCTCCTTAGCTTTCTGCCAGTTGGCAGTCCGAAGGAGGTCCTTGGCCCGCTGTATGCAGGCGTCTTGAGCCGTGGCGCTCACGACGTCCTCCAGGGATATGGGACGCGGGCATGACCTGGCCACTACCCACTTCACATACGCTTCTGTTTCTTCCGCCTCATCCATCTCTTCTGGAGTCGCGGGCCTGGGATATCGCGATAAGTAATCTGCCGGGTTCTTCGCTCCTGGTTGATACTCAATAGTGCAGTTGTATTCCTGCAGTTGCAATATCCATTTTTCTATTCTTGGGGGCGGTTTCGATGAAGTCCCTGAGAACAGAGCCACCAGCGGCTTATGGTCGGTCACCACCGTAAATGGCTTACCATAGATGTACAGGTGGAAGTGGCGACATCCCCAATGAATTGCGATGGCTTCTTTCTCAATCTGTGAATACCTTTGTTCAGTGTCCGTGAGGGACCTGCTGGCGAAGGCAACTGGTGTCCAGTCTATTTCATCTCTTGGCCTTTGCATCAGTACGGCCCCCAACCCCTCCGGTCCGGCATCTACCGCGATAAGTGTGGAGTTTCGCGGGTCAAAGAACGCCAGCGTGGTGTTGCTGGAGAGAGAGCTCTTGATGTCCTGGAACGCCTTCTCCTGTTCCGGTCCCCAGCTCCACGGAGTGGAGTCCTTAGTGAGCTCACGCAGCGGGAGGGTCAGGTTGGCCAGGTCCTTGATGAAACGACCACAGTAGTTTACCATGCCAAGAAAACTCCTGACTTCCGTGACCGTCGTGGGTGGTTGCGCATCCTTAATGTCTTTGACTTTGTCCGGATCGGGGTTGACGCCGTCAGCTGAGAAAACATACCCAAAGAACCCTAATTTGGTCCGTAAGAATTCACACTTGTCTCGGTGTAGCGTGAGTCCCGCACTGCGGAGCCTGCGGAATACTTGCGCCAACCGGTGATTGTGTTCTGGAATTGTTCGGGCATGCACCATGATGTCATCGCTGACATTTATCACTCCCGGTATGCCAGCAATCAGCTCCTGAATGACATTTTGGAAGACTTCAGCCGCACTGGAGATCCCAAAACTAAGTCTGGTGCATCTGCGAAGTCCAATATGGGTGGAGAAGGTTGTGATATTTCTTGACTCTTTGTCTAGCACCAGTTGGTGATACCCCGCACGAAGGCCAAGTTTGGAAAACCAACAGGCTCCAGCCATTTCCCCGATTAAGTCATCTATCGTGGGGTGATATGGCGCTCCCTCTTGATGGCAGCATTTGGGAGGCGCATATCTACGCAGATCCGGACTGCTCCCGGCTGTTTCGGTTTCTGCGTGACCACGATGGGCGAAACCCAGGGGGTGAGGCCTGATACCTTCTCGATTATTCCGGCTGCTTCCAGCTTCTGCAGTTCTTCTTCCACTAGTGGCCGAAGGTGGAATGCAATGCGACGGTGTCGCAGGGCCACAGGTTGCACGGTGGGGTCCACGTGCAGATGTATTTCACGACCTTTGAGACACCCAATTCCCTCAAATAGATCTGGAAAGTCCATGATCAGCTGTTGCACCGACTCTTCATGTACTCCAAAGGCAAATGTGACCACCCCCAGGTCTTCGGCTGTTCTACAGCTCAGGAGCATGCCTTGACCCTCTTCCGACACGAAGATGTTGGCTCTTGTGACTTTGTCCCCATGGCGGACTGCCGCTTTGAACTTCCCACGGATCCGGAGCGGAATGTCTTGACCATAGGCATACACCGTGATGGGGGTGGGGCTGAGTCTCGGAGGTGTAGACATGTTGCTGTAGAGAGATGCACTCATAAGGTTTATAGATGCTCCAGTGTCTACTACCGCCATGATATATTCTGATCCGCCACCTGGATGGAGCATTGGGGCAGTTTCCTGGTGCGTCTGGTGGCGGTGCCGATCATGTGCACCTTGTGTACGGACCACTCCTCCTCGTCATCGTCATCCATGTCTCTGTTGCTGGGCTCACCTTCTGCGACCGGGTGCACCGTCTGGCGTGGCTTGCAGAACCTCTTGGACCGGCATACTTTTTCGAAGTGGTTCATCTTGCCACATCCTGAGCATCTTTTGCCCCGTGCTGGACACTCTGGTGCCGGGTGTCTGGGGCCTCCACAGTAACCGCATGACTGTCCTGATGCCCCACCTTGAGGGGGTGTCGCTCTTTTGGGCCATTTGGACGGTGTCTGGACCTGTATCTTATTGATCGGTTCCACCTTCACATTGGCTTGTAATGCAGCCTCCATGTGGGCCGCCCTGGCCTTGGACAGCTCCTTTGTGCGGCCAAGGGTGAGGATGTCGGGTAGAGGCTTCCCCGATTCTTCCAGGATTCTCTCTCGCAACTTTGCAGAAGCGCACCCTTGAATTATCTGTCCCCTGATCTCCTCCGTTACATCCTGGAACCCACAAGTTAGTGCCAGTTTCTTAAGTCTGGTGTGGTATGCATCCAGTGACTCTTCCGGCAGGTGCCGTGCTTGTCGGAATATGAACCGTTCGTAGTCCTGGTTCGCCATTGGCTCAAAGTGTGCATTGAGAGCGTTAATCAGGGTATGATGAGTCTTGGGGGTCGCCTCTGTGAGGGTCCGAGCGATGGAATGAATGTCTTTGCCACCAAGGTGGAGAACCATGGCACGCTTCTGTTCCTTGTGGACCTTGGTGGCCTCGAAAAATATTAGGAGCCTGTCCACCCACTCCTTCCATTTCGGAGCGAGAGTGGAGGGCGCACCCTCCACCACAAACGGTTCAATGGGCGGAATGGTAGCCATCCCCCAGGGCGCGCTTGATCAGGCCCGTGGCCGGCCGAGGTGAGGTCCGAAGAGGCACTTCGATGAGGCCGTCGACGACTGGGGTTTTGCACGGACGTGTCAATGCCCACCGGCAGTGCGGACGATGACCGCTGTGTGTCCCTCAGCGACCGCAGCGGAGCGCGTGCGACCGGCGCTCTGGATTCGGACGGCAATGCAGCGCCTAGGGACGGGCAGACACCACGTCCCCTCGAGCAGCTAGGCAGGACCGGACGCCGTCCAGATTGCCTCGCCAGGCACGCCGAAGTGCGATTCACGCACGTGCCACCGAGCACGGTGCGGCACCGGACGGGAAGATCCTGCGGGGGAATGGCCTCGCGCGACCAATTGTGCTTCGATACACAGCAGGGTAGCGTCGGGCAGCGCCGCTCACCTCCAAAGAGCCAGGGGTAGAAGTCGTCGTCCCTCCAGGCGCGCTGTGTGGGGGTGTGTGTGGCAGCAAGGCACGAGCACCACGAGCGAATGGGAGCGCTCGCAGCCGCCTCACCCGAGAATGGGCACACACACGCCCGTAGCGAGGGGTCGGCAACGACCCTCGTCGCCAATTGTTGTGTCCTGTAGATGGGAAGTGATCGCCCTGAGGTATCAATCTGGGACCTACACTCCGGGGCATCTAATCCTAACTAGGCCTAACACGTGGCCCTAGAATAAACTCAGTCGGACACTGGGAATAACTTTGTTGCTTGGTCTGCGCGCCTCTGAACGCCTGCGTGCGTGCGAGACCTCTTTTTATTATCAGGAGTCACACGACTAGCGCGGCCCACACCCGGGGCGCCAGGGGCGGACCTCCAGGAACATAACACTTGGCAATCTGCGACAGCAAGCGAGTTATACCTAATGTTATAGACCTATTTTCAGATACTATTACGGATTTTTGCTCTGCTTTAAAAGAATGCAAATTTATTTTGTGCAAATGCATGCTTTTCATATATTTGGAAATGTAGTCATGTTCTACAACTAAGTTTGTCAGTTTATAAAAATACACATTTTGCCAATTAAAACAAGTTTCATTTGGAGAAACAAACTCACGTCATTAACGAAAGAACTAATCTTTTCATAAGAAAACACAATTCTTGACTTAAATACCTACATTTATTTTTAGCTCTTACTTTGTCATTTTCACAAAGTACTCGTACGAACAACTGGTTATATTGTTATATGCTTATATGCTATTGCAAACAATATCAATGTGCCTATCATTGTAAATGTAAAAATGTAAATGTAGCTATATAGCGCACAATTCACTCCCGCAGGGGTCTCAAGGCGCTGTACAGATACTGCTGTGGAACCCTTCCTGGCCTTTCCCTGTGAAGTGCCCACTCCTGGGCACCCCCGAGTTGAAGCCAGGCATCCTAGCACTGTTGGGGCCGTTGTGGAGATTAAGCAAGCTATTGCCCAGAGTTGCAGAGTGGGACCCAGGATTAGAATAGGCACCGAGGCGCGCCGAGGCGGGAATTGAACCCTAGTCCGGGCCAGACTTCTGCATCAGGGTCTGCCGCTCTAACCATTGAGCCACACTTCTCCACCATCATTACAATGCCAGGGCACCATTATACCAATGATGGCCAACATTATGCCATGGAACTCCACATTTGGCCTAGAAATATCACCAATATGCTGGAATCTAGATCATACCAGGAGTATGCATTATCATGCAATGGATACCAACAATGTGCTAAGAAACACTACAATTATTTCCGAGTGAGGCCTATCAAAATTATAGGCATCCCAAAGTCATGGATTTCCTTACTCTGCCAGGAAATGCTACAATTATAACATGGGAAGCTCTGTACCCGGCGAGACCAGCCATCAAGAATACCCGTACCTCCTGCGAAACCCCAGTTTAAAATACCGCTGCAACCAAAGACGCATTATACGCCGCCAGCACAGCTTTCTGGATTATTTCCGACAGTTTCCAAATTGGAACACATAACACGTACCCTAAAGTACGTTCACATTTTTGTGAAACACCCGATCAGGACCGGGTTGGGAATATCACCGTTCCCCCGACCCCGCCCTTCATGACCATTCAACAGCCCTGAAGAGTCACGGGTTAACACCCTTCTTGACGAAACACGTGTCGGCTGGTCTCATGTTCCTAATATATGTATTCCAATAAAACGACAGAAAAAGAACACATCTGTGCGACTCCATCCTTGTCACTTGTTGGTGATCATTCATATCACACTTACTTGTTGTGTGCATCGGACCTTGCTTACAACATGGGAAGCAGTACCAGGGACAAACACCATCATGCTGCATATGCTAAGTGAAGAATTCCCACCAACATACCAGGGATGGTTGCCTCCGTCACCATGGATGCCTGGATAGGACAAGAATTATTACCATAATTGAATGGCCATTATCCTACCAGGGATGAGTAAGATCATGTCATAGATAGCAACAATATTCCAGTATGCATCTATAATATACCAGATCATGCACTATCACATGCACTCTCAGACTCACATTTCCCACAACACACACTCTTCCATAAATTCACAAACCAGCATCATTGCAAACACCTTATTTAGTTTCTGGTTCACTAACATATTTCAAGTAGATGATAGCTCCACTCTTCCAGGTTGGGAGACTTTGTAAGGACAGGAAGTTGTTTCTCCATGCCAGACAGAATCTAATCTTCTCTCTACTGACTAAGGAGAACAATCCTGATGGAGCAGGGCTAAATCTTTGGGTGTAATCATTAAATAACTCCTGCTAGTGACCATATGGACCTATGTGCATGACAAGGAGAACTTAAAAGACACAAAATCTGCTCCTAGGAACACTTTGAATCAATCACTGTGCCGAGTAAGCGGATCAGGCACATCTCTGTGCATCAGCATCAGTAAAGACTTGGCCAATAGGGAAATGTTTGGCATCCACTGTCTGCAGAAGCCACCCATTACAAGGAACAACCTTATTTTGCTCTTGGGTCAGGGTGGGTTCATCTTCATTGTCTCTATTTTCTCTCATAAAAGGAACAAATTATGGACGGAATGCTGAACAATGCAAATATTTATCCCCAGTCTCAAAGATGGGGGTTAATCAGTTGTTCTTTTGCTCACCATGGCACTCCAGTTTGACCCAGCCATATGCAAATCAGTCTTGACCCTGTTCCTCATGGGAGCAGTCCAGCCAGAACTGCCAAGCCAAGTCCTCCCTGGACCGGAAAGAAGCATCCTGGGACCGGTTTCAGGGCATCACCCCTCATCAGCCAGGCTTGCTTGAATCCAGTGGTGCAGTGAGCACGTGACCCACATCTGAGCATACCCTTCCCACGTAGGGCAACAAAAGCCAAAGGAACAAATGATGGAGGGAATGCTGAACGATACAAACATTGTTTTATTCTCTCTTGTGAAACATTTCTCATTCCTTTCTCATTCTCAAATATAGTCTTATTTTTTGGCAATATTGTAATTTGCTGACAGACACCGTGGGCCCCATTAGCATGGTGGGTAGACTTTGTCTGCCCGCCATACCCTTGGGAACCGGGACCGTCCACTTAGGGTGCGGGGGTCCCGCACTCCGGATTAGCATGGGCCTGCCACACTGGCGGGTGTGTAGAGCATCTGCAACATTGCCACAGAGGCAGGTTGTGCATTTCAATGAACAACGTGACAGGCACTGCACGTTGCCTGCCATGTTGTTCATTAAAAGGCAGGGGGTACTAAAGGTACCCCCCATGTGCACCCCCTACCCCCGGAGTCCCTGGGAACCCGCAACGGGCCCCCTAAGCAGACTCTGCATGGCCGGGGAAAGGCATTTCCAAGGCCACATTCTAACATGGCTGGCGGTGTCTATCAGACACCGCCACCATTATGAACTGTCCGCCGAGGTCCCCCCAGCCATTGTAATATGGCAGGGGGTCATTTCTGCGAGGATGGCGGGCGGATCGCCTCACCCGGGCCAATGGTGCTACCGCCGGCCCGGCGGGGGCGATCCGTCCGCCATCCTAATGGAGCCCCTTGTGTCTGTTCTCAACCAAATGATTTAAAAGAGCACTTGTGCCCTGTTTACAAGCTTCTTCTGTACATGATGCTGAAAGCAGGTCGTGAATGTATTGCACAAGAACTAAATTGCAAGGCATCTTCAGAGCCTCAAGATTCTTTTTTAAGATCAGATTAAAGATTGAAGGACTTTGTATACCCTTGTGGAACCATGCCAAAACTCTATCTCTGAATACAAATGAGAACAAGAATTGACTGTTCTCATCCGATGAAATGGAGGAAAAGGCCTGGCAGAGATCCACAACAGTAAACCACAGAGCGGGACATTTTATATAGTATTGCTGCTGGATTCCGTACCTTGGGACAACATGGGCAACTATATTAATAATTTTCCAAATATCTTGTTCCTTTTGGCTTCTGTAAACCCATGATAGAAAATTTAACGCATTGGCCCCTTACAGTAAGCAGAACAAGCTTCGCATTAAACTGGAAAAGACAAAAATTATCATTTTCAGCGAAAGAAGTGCAACGTTTTTCCTGGTATCTAGATTCTCAGGTTATGGAACACATGGTTCAGTATAAATACCTGGGCTTAACCTTTAGGAGAAATCTGAAAAGGGGTGCGCATTGGGATGCCACTAGGCAGAATGCCCTATTGCAGGCAAGCTGTTTAACGGGATTCTAGGGCAGATTCCGGGGCTATCCAATATCCCACTTTTAAAGGCCTAAGAAGGGAAGATCCCACCGATAGGCCTGTATGGGGGAGAGGTATTCTGTCTTGATCCAACCTATGAATGGGACAGACTGGAAGGGGTAGTGCTTAAAAGACTTCTATCTCTCCCACAAGGTACCATGGTTCAGGCTATAAGGGGAGAGTTCAGTCTGGTCTCTTGGAACCTTGGAACATGGCAGCCGCTGCTCGGGCTCTAAGATACTTTAACAACCTGCTGGAGAATGAAGAGGTGGTTAAAGTCTCCAAATTGTGTTGGGAAGAGAGCCAAAGCAGTGAAAGAATGTGGGAAAAGGCCGTTAGAACTAGAATAACTGCAATGAAGAACCTCCACTTAGATAGTGGCTCAGTCACATTCTGGCTCACTTTCCCAGGCAAACGAGTAATGAGAGAATCTGCAGCTATGGTGTCACAACAATCTGATTTATTATATTTAAAGAAGAAATCATCTATTAGCTTCTCGTTTGCTTCATTTGTCCTGGATTATGTTTTCCCTTATTTATTGCAGTGACCAGATCGAGGTTTGAGAAAAGAAACCCTAAGGGTTCGGGTGGGATGTAATCCAATCTATATATCCCACCAATATAGGACTGGGGTGCAGAATAATAGTGGTCTTTGTCCCTGCCCTATGAAAGCTAAATGTATTATTACGCATATTCTTATGGACTGCGCTTTATATCTTGCAAATCGGACCAAGTTTTTAAGACCCTTGTTTTTTAAATATGATACTCTTCATAGGAACAAAGCTGTAGAGTTACTGTCTGAGATACGATATTTAGATGTGGCAGTTGGGATTGCTCAGTTCTTATGATCTGTTAAACAGAATTTAAAAAAATGAAATGTAATGGGGATGAGGCAGTGAGGAGGGGGGTTCATTTAAAGGTTTTAAATAATGTGTACTTTTTAGAATGTTTTATTGACAATTGTCTAAATAAACTTGTTTTTGAACCTGAACCATGACAGGCAAATTGCAAGGACTTCTAACAATCTCTTTTAAAATCCCTTGTTTTAACATGTTTGTAATCAATGGAGTTATTCCAGTCACTATTTCAGGTGTCAAAATATATGGTGATGTTTTTATGAAAACTTCATTTGACTTTCTTCTAATTTGGACAGGTTCTACACCCTTGACTGGACGGAAGACTTTTCCTGGAAAATTCCATGCTTGTCATTTTTCAGTTTCTTGTAAATCGAGAGGTAAATCCTCAACTGTTCATATAGGATACAATCCTAGAGCTATTTGGTCATTTTAAATTCAACATCTTCATTATGCATTTGAAATTTCAAACAGTCCAGTGTGCAGTGAATGGTGTAATTTAACTTCTTAAAAAGATTCCTTCCTAACAAAATTATGTGACTTGAATCACAACCCACAAATTTGTGATCCTCCTAAAATGAACCTTTTTTTACCAGCACTTTCTTTGAAACAGGATTAGTTATTTGTTTATTTTTATTACCAACAACTTGGATCTTCTTTCCCAAGAGGGGTAAGTCTGTGACTTTCACTGTTCTGACAGTAGAATGGGTAGCACCTGTGTCAATGAGAAATTATATATGTTGGCCAGTAACCTTTCCTTATACACATCGTTCGTGTTGACCTACCTTTAAATCTGCAACAAGTATGCAATATATTTCCTCCTCGGCACCATCATTGGGAATTGTCAGAGTCAAAGCTCTCATTCTCCAACATGGGAAACTGCTGGAATGGGTTCTGATTTTGGAATGTATTTGAATTTTCACTTGGTACTTAATTCGTATTGAATCTGGAGGAAATCTGTGACGGTGCTGGTATCTGCATTCATTGGACCAGAACCTAAACAGGAAAATTAAGCATTTGTGCTTGATTTACTCCTTGCATTTGACCATCCCCACTCATTCGATTTGGAATGTGTTTACACTTTCTCTTCCAATGCGAGAGCCTGTTACAATAATGACAAGGAGTTGATTTCTTCAATATTGCAATATCTACTCCAGAATTCAGATCAACAGAAACACCTCAAACTCGACCCTGTGTAACACCAACTCCGACTTGTGCAATTTTGACCTCTGACTTGAAACCCAACATCTTGAATTCCACTAACATTCCCTCCATGCGATTGATACTGGAATCCTGGTTCTGGAAGCCCGCTGAGCCCCCGCTGATCTTTATCCCCCGCCAGACTTATATGGCAATGACTTAGCACTGTTCTTTCCTTTTCTCGACCTACAATTGTAATTGTTCCTTTCCAGACCGTCTAGACAATTTTATCTTCCACTCCTGTGGAGGCCATATTTCTTCTTTTACTCTCTTATTTTCATGTTGGTGCTCATAATTGCACCTGTTTAGGAACACTTGGCAGAAACGCACGGGTTGTTGATCACTGTTGCGGTTTCCCTCCTACTCCCCCCTGATTCATCTTCTTTCCTGTACCCCTTATTGCCCTCATGTCCTTCCTCTAACTCTCCACTTCTCAGCGCTGTCCCAACATGTCCCCCTCTTATCACGCACACATCCCCCATGACTACACTCTCTCCAGACATGGCCCTAATTCCTGGACCATCCTTTACCCCCCAATCTGTCTAAAAATGCAAAGAAAAAGTTCAAACATAAACTACTCCTTCGTAACCCTGAAACACTTATTGTTGATAACCACCTCAGCCTCTCTTCCCCAATAAAAACAACTGCATCTTCTATTCCAAACGCCCCTCCAAATCAATCAAAATTCCCTACAGATTTAAAATATCCACTACTCCCTCCCCAATCTTTCCAGGTGAAATGTCAATCTCCATCTTCAAAACGGGTAACATCCTCATACAAGCTGCCGAATCACAACCTCACCATCTTTGGGCACCACTTCAAAACCTTGTCTGTCCACCTAGAAAAAATGAACCCTAATCCTCTGAATACCCAATCACTTAACATCCCGCTGGTCTATCCCTTTCCCCTACCCCTCTCTCCCCCTCTCCTGTCTTCCCTCCTACCAACACCATACTCTAAATTCCTATTCCCCACTCCCCCTCCCCTGTCATCTCTACAGCCAATGCCATCTTCCAACCACTGTTACCCAAACGTTCTCTCCCGCCAATGATCCCCCCTCTTCCTGACATACCCACTGCACAACTACTTTCCCTACCACTTACATTCTCCAACAATCTGTCCCCTCAACCTCTTCGAAAATAACTAACCCCTTCCTTCCCTCCTGGATGCCACAGCCTGAATCCCTACCCCTCCACCCTGGCTCTCCTATTGTACCACCTCCGGCCCCACCTTTGCCTTCTCCCAACCCTCCTTCACAACCACCAAATTTCTCTCCACCGCTAATCCCTGATGCACTCATACTTCATACTCTTTATGCCCTCATATTATCTCTATCCACAATCCCGAGTTCTCAAATCTCCTGTCCTCCATCATGCCACCACCCACGCCTAATTGCCTTAACTCCACTCATTCCAACACAATTGACCTCACACACCTTTCACACAATTGCCCCTGTCTACAACAACCACTATCCATTCCCTCTCACCCTCATCCTCCCCTTTAGTGATCCCCCTCTCCCCTATAAGTCTGACCATTAACAACATCGAACCCAACCTCTCTTTATTGACAAATGAACTCTCCAGACTTACAGAAGATGTTAAATACCTCAGCTCAGGAACCCGCCTCTTGCATGCAAATGCCCCCCACCCCAATCGTAAAATCCCTGCCAACTTCAATCATCACCATTGGAATATTCCCCCCTTCACAACCATATGTCTAGGCCTCGCCGCACCTTAAACCACCTCTTCCCATCCGATCTCTCCGTCCTGTGCAATTCCTACCATCCTAGTACTTCAGTCAACAACCCACCTCCCCCCTACTCCTACATCCCAGTCGTTCTAGGGGCCGACAGAATTCCCTCCATTCCCGTTTCTTCCTCAACTCACCTCCATCCTCTCCCGCCCTCCCTCCTAAAATAACTCCAAGTCACTCGCCTGCATGCTTGTTAACTACTGATCCGCTGTCGGACATGCCACTGAAATCTTCGAATCTATCCTTAGTGAATCCATTGACATTGCGTTCCTCAAGGAAACTTGGCTCAATGAACACTCAACGAGAATGCTTGATCTACTCACCCACCCCGGATACTCTATCCTCAGAATAGACAGACCTGACAGAATAAGAGGTGGACTGGCCATAATTTTCAGAAATGAACTTCGGCTCACCCTTAGTAATAACTCTGGCCACTCCACCTTAAAATTCTAGGCGCCCACTCTATTAGTTTACATACTATCTACCACCCTTCTGGTGATCCACACCCCTTTATTGATGAACTTTCTGACTTGATTAGACAATCCTCACTATCCAACTCAAAATATCTCTTCCTTGGAGACCTCAACCTCCACTTGAATGACACCAATGATCTCACTACCAACCTCTTTTACCAACCTTCTTGAGATCAATGACCTCAAACAACTTTGTCAGTCCCCCACCCACACCAAAGGAGCCGTCCTGGATGCCATAATTACCAACAAAGCCATAGCCTACCTGACCAGCATCATCCCTATTGACTCGTCCAACCACCACTTCTACTGTTTACCATTTCCATCATGCCGGCCCCCATCACTTCAAAACAAAAATAAACCTATGAAATGGACCAGAAATCTAAAATGTATCCCTCCTGGCAAACTTGCGTCCAAACTACAAGCTCATCTACTCCTCACTCCTCTCTCACAAAACACAAATGAGCTTACTGGTCACTTTAATAAAGCCATCACAGGTGTCTTCGACCAATTGGCCCCTCCTAAACTTAAAACTCTAAGAAAACATCCCTTCCAAATCTTGGTTTAACCTCAAACTTAACAACGAAAGACGCTTATTAAGACTAATGGAAAGAACCTGGAGACAGCATCCCTCACACTCTAACCTGACACTCCTCAGATCAGCAACAAGATCTACATACAAAAATGTTTTAACTAAAGGGCACCCTTCTTCTGTACAC
Source organism: Lissotriton vulgaris (assembly GCF_964263255.1). Classification (NCBI taxonomy): domain Eukaryota; kingdom Metazoa; phylum Chordata; class Amphibia; order Caudata; family Salamandridae; genus Lissotriton; species Lissotriton vulgaris. The sequence continues at coordinate 905,105 of NW_028246928.1, forward strand.
AACTCAATCGGGCCAAAACAGACCTACAGAACTGTTTAACATTATCCGGCACAAAACCTCCTCAGCTCTGACTAACCCAACGTCCTCATCAGCTAGATGTGAAGTAATTGCCCACTTGTTCTCTGAAAAAATCGCCCAAATAGATCATTACTTCCACTAAATGCAAATCCCAACCAACCCCCTATTTTGTCCTGACCTCTCCTCTAAATTATTCTTCACACTCCGGGCCACCCTAGAACCCCCCGCATACTCTCCCCCTACCTCAAGTCACCCCAATCCCTCATCACAAATTCCTTCTCCTATTCCCTCCCTAAACTACCCCCCACACCTTCCCACCCTTACTCCTCTCGTACCCAACCTCCTAAACTCACAACCAAAAAACAATGCTTCCTGGCATAATTTCATCCCTGTCAGTGAGCACAAAGTCCACAGCATTATTACTAAACTAAAACCATCCTCCCATATCAAAGACCCCCTCCCTTTAAACCTTCATCGTCCCATCCTGACCACAATCATCAACACCTCCCTTGCTACAGAGAGTGTCCATAGCTCCCTCCATCTTGGTCACATCTCCCACATTTTCAAAAACGCTAATGCTAATCCTAATGACTTAAACAACCTCCGCTCCATCACTAACCTCCCCCTTCTTTCTAAAGCACTCGAAAAATGTGTCATTCACCAATTAAACAAACACATCGAAAAATTCAACCCTTTGGACCCCTTGCAAATCAGGTTTCAGAAAAGGCTGCAGCACTGAAACTGCCATACGAAGCATTGTTGATGACATCCACCACTCCCTTGATAATGGTGAGACATGTCTTCCTATCCTCCTTGATCTCTCCGCAGCTTTTGACACTGTTAACCACTCTGCCCTACTTAATGTGGTCAAAGATCGCTTCAGCCTCAATGGGACTACCCACAAATGGTTTGTCTCCTATCTTCAACATCAAACCCAACAAATTAAAATTCAAGACTGTCTATCTAAACCCACTCCGGTCAACCTAGGAGTCCCCCAGGGATCTATTCTCTCACCCTCACTCTTTAACCTCTTCATGACTTCCCTCACCCTCATTCTAAATCAAGCTGGTATCTACTACTATCTTTATGCCGATACACCCAACTCTATTACAAGATCAAAACCCAAGCTGACATCATACACCTTAATAACACATTCACTAAAATTCAATCCTGGTTCCACCTTAATCATCTCAAACTCAACCCTAAAAAAACTGTTATCATCCCCTTCTCCTCTAAAAACAATGCTCTCCCCATTCAAACTTGGATCTCCGACCTCAATGCCCTCAACTGCTCTTTCCTTGTCCAACTCAGTAAAATCTCTTAGTATCTCCATTGATAACAGTCTAAACTTTAATGTCCATATTACAAATTTGGCTAATGGAGCCCTCTTCACTCTCTATCTCAAGAAAATCAAACCCTTTCTCCCAACTGAAGATTTTAAATTAATTCTGAAAACGACTAACATCCTAATATGGCGGGAACACTGCCAAGTCAGTGGTGGGGTTCTGATGCTGTTTCAAAGGGATTCCCTTCCCGCCAAACTCACAATCAGGCACCTACATCTTTAAAAATTCATATCGCTACTTCCTCTCATTGGATTTTGCCGCTTAGTTTTTGTATTATTTATAAAATCATAATCTATTTTTCTAAACTGGTGTGGTCTCTTTTGTGGGAGTTTTCTCTGTGTAACTGTTTGAAGTGTTGCGCAAATATTTTACACATTGACTCCTAAGTTAAGCCTGCCTGCTCTGTGCAAACTACTAGACTGTGAGCACAGGTTAATTTATGGTGTGTATCTGACTTACCCTGACTAGGATTGTGGTTCCTCATTGGACAGGGTGCATAGCTCAGCCAACCATAAACACAATTTGTAACAGCAACCAGCTATAAATACCAAAAAGTCTAAAAAGAATCAGAAACAGGGAAATGATGATGAGGAAGCTTTGAGAAAAAAGCTACTGTTAGCGATTCAGAGGATAATATTTTAGATGTCGTATTTTCCTCACAACTACTACCAATTGTAGCTCTCACAACCAGTCCACGTGGTGTTACTCTTGACCCAAATACAACTCATAGTGAGAGACTACTTCCAAGTGCAATGCACCAGATGTGCTCCCACAACAGCGGTGATGCATTAATGTTGCTTCCTGCAGCTGAGGATGCACCGGTTACAATAGAGCAAGCACCTGTATCCACTTCCAATGGACGAACCACAGGAGCAGAAGGTGAGGCTTTGATATCCCTCAGCCTTAAAACAGGAGGCAAGCCAGCATGGCCTTAGAGATCACTCTGGGTTCAAGCAAGAGTCCAATTCTTCCTCAGCAGGGGCAGAAGGTGCAGGCAGTAAGGCAGCACAGTAGAAAATCAGTTCTTCCAAAGCAACAATGCAGCAGAGTGGCAGTCCCTGTATCAGCACAGCAGTCATTCTTCATGGCAGAGATTCTTACAGGTCCAGAAGTGGCTGATTTGGTGGGTAAGAAGTACAGTTATTGTAGGGTCGGTGGAGTAAGGGTAACTTCAAAGAGGTGCTTTGAAGGAGTTCTACCCTTCCTGCTATGGCTCAATTTTTATACCTAAATCTTCAGGTATAGTCATAAATAATTTCCGCCATTGGTCGTTTCGAACTCTGAGTATCGACAAGAAGAAGTTCAAAGGAGCAAGCATCTACATCAATTGAATAATATGATGAATCATTTATGACTTTTAATACAGTCAAGTCAAAGATAGTTTTATTCGATTTTTGTTTAAAATCATAAAAGCACATTACAATAAATAAAAGCAATAAAACAGTTCATAAATTCACAGCAGATAAAAACAATCCTCCATGCAATTCAGTTAGTTTCATTTTCGATATATTTTTTTTTAAAAAGGGTATTATAACATCGAGGATCTACACCTGATAATACTTTTTAAAAACAGGGAGCCTGCCTAAATAGACATTTCATTGTGTAACAATTGTATCTTGATAAAAGCGGGCCTACATTGTCTCAGTACCCAGAGTTTTAACAAAGGTAATAAAAATCTTTTCCTACTATACGAATAAAATGCAGTGTATGGATGATTGCAAGGAAGAATCATCACAGGGACATGGTATGAAATTTTTTGCCCAATCATTGATGGTTGAAAAGGTGACCATTCTGAAAAAGGTCCCTGTTCTCATACGGGCTAACAGCATTCTACGGCAGCTAGAGTTATTCAATGACAAATATAACTGCAAGCCCGGGCCATGAAATAGGTATTGATGTTGAATGACAGACCCCTTCTTCCTCTCTATCTGCCCGTGTTGTTCTTCCAAATGCTCAAGACGAACATCCTTAAGTGCTTTTTTGGAGATGGAAGATAGAGTGGAGGGGACGCTGTAAAACTCTGGGTGGCCTATGTCTGTTAGAAAGTCTTTTACATAGCCAAGCCAGTGGATTTGTTTTGCCCCCTGATGTTTGACACAGTCCTGAATAATGGCCCAGTTAAACTCAGTTTCGGGTGTTGTCCACACTTTGTACCATAACAAGACTGGGGAAACCTTGATTAAATTTGATATGTAGACCAAGGCAAGCTCTTTATGACACACGTAGCTAGAAGTGGATTTAGGGACAGCCAGCAGATATCTCAGAAAGGCATTTTCACACGTTTGAATTTCTGAGGAATCTGCAACCGCCCAGATGCCTGCTCCGTAAATGGCGGTCGATACGCACTTAGCCTTGTAGATGTCCAACAAGACGCGTATCGGCCTGCCCCCCAGTCTATTTGAAAAATGTTTAACAGCTCCTAAAGTACGAATGAAAGCTAGCTTCCTTGCGGCTACCGCTGTGGACCATGTACCTTTTTTATTAAAAACTATCCCTAAATAGGAAAAGGTATTAGTAAATACTATCTTTGACTGATTTAAGAAGGTGTTACATGATACGTTCTTTCTAGATGAGCAGCACATGGTCAGGGTTTTCCCTACATTTATTTTTAAGCCTCTTTCATCCATGTATCCTGCAAAGCTATTCAGCGCCTTTTGGAGGCTTACTTGGGTCCTTGCCATTAAAACTGCGTCATGCGCATATAGTAATATTGGTACTGCTACACCTTCTATTTTAGGGTAATCCAAATCCTTATCAATTAAAAAGGTTGCCACACTATTTATGTACAGATTGAATAGAAAGGTTGCCATGATGCATCCCTGATGCACACCTTTCATGATTGGAAATTTGTTTGTACATTCTCCGTTTTTACCAAAGCTGACCTTTGCCCCTGCCCCTCTATAAAGTTCTTTAATAAAATTAAGTATGTTGGGGTCAATGCCTAGATCTTTTAAGGTGTCCCACAACACTTCATGACTTAGGCAGTCAAATGCTGAGCTAAGGTCAACGAAGGTCATGAATAAGTTTCCCTTCTTTGCCACTATATACTTGGCCATGATTATGGTCAGATTAAGTCCTTGGTCGACTGTGCCGGCGCCGGATGTGAAGCCATACTGAAACTTAGAAAGGGCGTTCACCTCCTTGGCCCATATATGTAATCTGTTCAGTATGATTCTGCCAGCCACTTTCATCAGTGAATCTAAAAGTGAGATTGGCCTGTAACACTTTGGGTCGCTACGATCTCCCTTCTTAAAGATTGGGACTACAATCGCCTCATGCCAGGTCAATGGAAATCCCTTCTTTGTGTAACTATTTAACACATTGGTCAGAAGGGGGGCCCAGAGAGAGATGTCAGCCTTATAGGTGTCTATCGGGACTCCATCTGGTCCCAGAGCTTTATTCAGAGAACTCTCTGCAATGGCTAGCTCTACTTCCGCTAGGGAGAAGGTTATTTCTAGAGGGGAAAAGACCCCAGGTATCGGGCACCTCGGCTGGCTGATAACCGAGGCGTGCTGAGCTAACTAACTCATCTTTTTTGTATAGCTCAGAAAAATGGTTTACCCATACAGCCTCCTCTATGGCTATCTCAATTGTGTCCGCTTTCCTTTTTATAAAATAGGGGGCATTTACGGCCCTCCAGAAGGCAGTGTTATCTTTCAATGCGCATGCCTTATGTAGGGCTACCCAGGCATCCTCTTTTAGATCAAACTTCCTCTTTTTTATTGCAGCTTTATAAAGTAATCTGGCTATCCTTATATCTGTTATGTTTCTAGGTACCTTTTTAAGAGCTATCTTCAACCACGAGTGAGCTTTGCTACACTCAGCGATGAACCAGCCCTCGGTCATATTTCCTTCGCCCAGCCTGCTCTTACGAGTTAGTTGTTTACAGATTTGCCCTTTGATTTTTTGGAAGGCAGGTACAACCTCGGTTGGGCTGCGGTTTTCCGCAAGGCAGATCATATAGTCGTTTAATCGGCCTGATATTAGGGTATGCAGAAAGGTGGCTGGATTTATCTTGCTCCATTTTATGGTATAACCATTCACTCTGGAGAGTGCAATCCTGTATCGATAGATGTTTTCGGCCACCATGGTGTTCTGAGGATTGCCCAACCCAAAGCTGAATGACAAGTGTATCCGAAAGTGATCGCTCATTGAAATGCCCTCTGTTCTAAAACTCAGGACACAGCGATGGTAGCTAGCTGTGAGTAACGTAAAGTCGATCACTGACCGCAGACCATGTCCATTAAAGGTAGGTTGAAAGGCGGCCTGAGGACTACAGAGTTCATTGGCAAAACCCAGGTCCCATTCACATACCAGGTTGTTAAGTAGGTTACCGAACTTGGAATGCTCAAAGTGGGTGCACGGATTTCCCTTCAGGTTAACCACCCCACAGGTACCAAGATTACTTTGAGCGCACAGATGACAGTTAAGGTCGCCCGTCAAAATGACACACATCTCTGTTTGGGCGGAGTCCTGTTGTGTGTGTAAGATGTTGCTTAATTCCGCTATAACCTTGTCTGCATCTTCTTTTGGGATGTTATTATAGAAGGTAATCAGGATAACCTGTTGTTATCCTCCCAACTTTAATAACAATACTTGATAGTAATCCCCTCCTATACTTAATATCTTTACCTCCATATTTAACATATTTGATATAACAATAGTCAAGCCTCCAGAACTTCTGCCCCTAGTGGTCTGTTTGGCTGCAGAAAAAAATGTACGATATCCACTTATATGTGTTTCCCTCTGTTCCCAGCATTCTTGTAAACAGATTATGCTAAATTTGTCTTCAAATGTCACAAAAGTAGGATCCTTAACTTTGCTTGATAATCCCGCTAAATTCCACGACAGGAGAGTTAAATTTCCTCCTGTACCAACCAGTATGGGAGTATCATTTTCTTGCAAAAAAGAATCAAAAGGTCCTTCTTGAGTCCCCTGTTGGTCACTTGCAGCTATTACATTTTGTACTATACAGCTTGAGTGACCCTGGGTATGGGTGATTTCTGTACTGTTGTTGTTAATCTTGCCCTTTATAGGTGGCGATCCGATGGGAGAGTTAAGTACGCTCTCATCTGACCTTTGCTTGGATGGTAGATTGGTATTGGAGCGATCTATTCCACTCATGTGCATAATTGGCGTGGTTACCCTACTCCTACACTCCTCTGGTTTCTTGGGTGACCTTGCCAGTCAATCCACCATCTCTAGGCAGCTGTATCTATTGGCAGTAGGAATTTCCCCCCAATTTCCCAGGTACAGTTGATTCCTATTTGGGTATCTTCCCCATTCCTGAAAACATCCATTTCCCCAGTTCCCCCCAAACTCAGGACCTTGGTGACTCCTAGGTTGGTAAAAATAAGATAGCCGTCTAGTTTCTATCCCTACACCGCTCATTTATGTTCTCCATGAGCAGATGTAGTCGACAGTGCGCTGATCATCAAAGTTGACCAAGACATAGTCACCTTTTATTGTCTTCCTGTCATGCCCTACCCATGGTACCCTACGTTCCATTATAATCTTACTGGACAAATGAGGGGGAAGAGGACGGTTAATATTGAGCCAGTAGGCAACTTTATTTTTTAAGGACCAATTTGGCTCCTCTGTAAATTCTTCCAGTTCTGGAACTCCTATCATGACGACTACGTAAGGGCTCGCCTCTGGGGGTAGGTTTATATCAGGTTTGCCCTTTGTAGCCACCCTTTCCCATTGTTTATTTTTCTGGGGGACGACAGGGGTATTTGATGGAATCTCCTCCCTCTCGGTTTGCTGGATCTGGCCAGGGGGTTTAACAGCTGTTTTTTTCTCTGTTGGAATTGCGGGATTATTAATTACCTTTGATGCGGCTGGTGGAGTTTGTTTAGTTTTTAGGCTTGATTGGCCAGATTTTATAGGCTGACCATTCGCTATCGATTTTACCCCTGAATGTGGTGGATTCTTAGTGAGGTTATACAATTCCTTAAGCTGGTTTTCAATGGGCACTAGTCTAGTTTCTAGTGGTGTCAAGAGGGTTTTAAACAATTTCCCCATTTTTGCTAGGAATTGGCCATCAAAGTCGTCCGCCTGATGTTCTATGTTATTGGTAGGCGGGACCTCTATGTCCGATAAGTCCAGGACAACATTTACAACTTCTGTGGGTAACAGGTCATTTTTCTTTTTAGCCTGCTCTTGTCCCACCTTCTGATTTTTGGGTAATTCACATGCATCCTTAGATTTCATTATCTTAGGATTTTTTGTCCCTGGGGTAATCGTCTTGATAGCTTTCTTTTTGGGTTTAGCACCCTGCCTCCTCTCCCTAGATGAGCTAAAGCTCCTTACGGCCTAAGCTATCCGGAATAAGCTGCAGAGTTTTTTCTAGGTCTGAACTTATCAGTGAGTCTAATAGGGAGGTGGAAGTTGACTGATCCCCCCCGTCGGTAAACAGTGCACATCCACATGGACCAGTAACAAGTCAATTTCCTTGGCAGGTTCAGGTATGGGTGTACGAGCTGACGCTAGGTGTCCCGTGGATGATATTTTTGCGAAGGCTAGGTCTTAAGAGACCCTGTGTTCCATTAGCCGTATGCCTTGGTCGATAACTGAATTTGTTCGAATTATAAAATCATCCAGGGTACCTGTTAATTTACCCCCCCTGCTGCGGTTTTACTCCTGCTGCCGCGAGTAGTCATATCTGCATACAGATTCAATATGTGGCCTCAGTTCAGCTGTTGTTTACAGTTTAAAGTTTAAATAAGACGCCGCCAAAGCAAACAATGAGCTGCTAATGTTCACAGAAATTCCCCTTTAGCGAGCGTAAGAGAGGGGGCCCGGTCAGGTCTTACACGGTCTTTAACGGGCTTAAACGGGCCCGCCCTAAGCCCGGGCATCGCCCGGCGTCGCCTGCGCTCGTCCCACGACGCGGGTGCTGGTCCCGTAAAAGTAGCGCCTCCAGGCACGGAAGTCCAATGCTGCGTCTTCCTGCAGCAGAGCCCCCTGGGAGATGTAGTCTCCCCTGCACGGAGGCCGCGCTGAGATGGAGGAGGCGGTGGCGGCAAGGGGAGGCTTGAAGCTGGGTCACAGGCGGTGTGGAGAAAGGCGTTGTCTCAGGGAGTCAGGTCCGTTTCAAGTGGTTGTGGCAGTACACCCGCTCCCCCGGTGCTGGCCCCGTTAATGTAGCGCCTCCAGGAGCGGACGTCCAATGCTGCACTTCCTGCAGCAGAGCCCCCTGGGAGATGTACTCTCCCCTGCACGGCGGGCGCGCCGAGATGGAGGAGGCAGCAGCGGCGAGGGGAGGCTTGAAGCTGGGTCACAGGCGGTGTGGAGAAAGGTGTTGTCTCAGGGAGTCAGGTCTGTTTCAAGTGGTTGTGGCAGTACAGTCAATAAAGAGAGTTTTGTAGGAATCAAAAGGTTTAATAGTACCATTCTTTTAGTATTTTATCATTTATTTTAGTCTTTTAAGCATAAACATTAGTAATGAACATAATCCAATTAATGATATTTCAATATAGGGTAAAATAGAAAACTAGTCAAGATAACAGTGAAAATCATAGTAATGCTGTGGAAATTCCCTATATAAATAAATTGAAATAATGTGGAATAAGGTGTCAGTTCAGATAATCAATAAAGAGTACTGATGTGAGAATCAATGCATAAGCATGAAGCCTTTGCATAATAAGAAGGAATGCATTCTAAGCTATGAATCAGCAGACGTCAATGAAGGAAGCTAAACAATCTCTCAAAAAAAGAGATTTATAGAAACTCAAAGATGAATCCCAAGGTGTGCGAATGATGAATACTCTAATGGAAAAGCCTGAGAGAAAAAGTCCTCATCAGAGAAAAGCTCAGAAGAAAGTCCTGTTCTGCTCTAAGAACACACACTAATATGGACACACAATATTCTAAATGAAAACACATGCCTTCATTCAGCATCTTCATGGTATGAAGCCGTGAAGGTATTTGCTTGGTTGGTCATGTCGATTTTCCTGTTGATGATAGTCCAGCTGATCTTGATATGGGTGCTTGAGTTGAGTGTCAGTTTTAGCTCTATCAGCCACCAGATGGAGTCCCACAGGGAAGTGCTCTTCCTGCAGATCATGATTTCAGTCTTGTTGGTGTTAAGGTTTAAACAGCTAGTCTTCATACAGTTAACAATTTCAGTTATTCAGGCTTTGAACTTGATCCCAGTACTTGGCATCTTATCCATTATGGAGAGAATGAGTTCCATGTCCATTGGCATGGGAGAGGACATTAATGCTGCGAGAGCGGATCATGTTGGCTTGAGGGATTATGTGTGTGTTGAGTAATATCTAGCTCAGGGAGGATTTTTGTGGACAGTGCTAGGCTGATTGACTGGGTCCTTCCAGTCAGGAAGGAGGAAATCCTTTGTAGTACGTGTCCTTGGATTCCAATGTCGTGTAGGTGTTGGATGAGGATGAGGTCGGAGACTGAATCAAATGTAAAGAAGAGGTCCAGAAGGATAAGGGCTGCTGTGTCTCCTCTGTCCAGAGTCATGCAGATGCCATCCATGCCAGCGATGATTGTAATTTCTGTGTTGTATTCAGGTCTGCAACCAGACTGAGAAGTGTTAGGAAGTTGGTGGTCATTGAGGTATTCTGTGAGACGTCTGTTGATGATTTTCTCTAATGCTGTTGTCAGGAATGGCAGCAGGGCGATTGGTTTTTTAGTTAGCAAGCATTGAAGAGTCCAAAGGATTTCTTCAGATTTAAGGTCAGCTCTCGTTTACTTTCTAACCTTCTGGCAACATCAGCTAGAGTGCTTACATGCACTTTGGCATTGTGAATTAAAACAGGATCTACTGTATTGCCATTATAACAAGCACTAGCTACCTTTCAGCATTATGTGTGTTGGTAGCAATATGTTGTGACACTTCAATGCAAAAGCAACTATTTGCACTAAGTTAAGCAATCTAACTGTGACTAAGACAATAGTTTCTTCCATGGAGAAATTCCCTAGATTTTTTTTATCAGGTGCTTTTTTTCCATTTTAATGTTGAGGGTTAAATGGATTGAGAAGTGTTCTGATTAGTGGCCAATTTAATGTCTGGAATTAGCCATGATTTGATTTGATGATGATGTGTTTTCATAAAAATGTGTGTTGCTATGGTGCAGTTTGAGTATGTTCATTATAATTGTAACCAAAAAGGTGAGTGATTATGAGGTAAATGATTTTACCTAAAGGGGTTGGCTAATTGTTCAATGTAGGGACTACTTTGATGTGATTTTGTGAAGAATATTATTTGTCTATTCTGAATTCTCATATGTTTTGATTGCAACCACCTTATTTCAACCTCTGCTGCAAAAATAGAACACTGTTCTGACCGCCCTGTGATGCTCTGGACTGTGCTGGGCTATTCGTTGATGACATTTCAGCTAAACCTCTAGCATAAGTGAGATATGTTGTGGGAAACTGAGTTCTTGTTGCAGTGCTGCCCCAATTTTCACCTAGTTTGTGATGCAATTTTGACTGCAGTGTACTGGGTCCCTGCTAACCAGGTCCCCAATACCAGTATTCTCTCCCTAAAACTGCACCACAATTGGCGCAACTTCCCTGTAAGTCCCTAGTATATGGTACCCCTGGTTTAGACTGAATAGGGTCCACTAGGGCGGCAGCACCAGTTTTGCCACCCTAGCGATCCCTCACCAAGATCATGCAAACTGCCATTGCAGGCTGTGTCTTGGTGCCGAGAAAAAACTGAAAAGAGTCGACATGCAACACAGCCCAGTGTGCCATGCTAACATACACTGCATGAGGTATTGGTAAGTCACCTCTACTGAAAGCCTTATAGCCCTAGTGTGAACATATCTGCAGGGTGCATGGACTGTATACTTGTCATTATGAGTTTCCTAGCTCCATGGTGGCTTCACTGTACCCCAAAATGTTTGGTATCAAGCCTCTGTTATTAATAAATCCTCAAAGATGGCATGGTTGGAATTATTTTTTTTTTTTTTTATTTTTGGAAGACCTTTATTGATGATGCATTGTACATACAGCCAAAACAAGCGCCCGAAGGCTCCCAAAGGTATCGCATAACAATAAGGCAATGCTCGAAGGATCTAGAACAAAGGCACTGAGGTCTAATTTTCAAAAATAAGTTCTGAAGGATAAACGGTGGCAGGATGTCATAAAGCAGCACGTGGTCCCAGCATAGAGGATCAGGAGATGCATACAGACAGTGCACTAAAATACCAGAACTAGCACTTTCCCATTGAAGAAAAACGTTTAAACCCAGAAGGAAAAAGGAAAAAGAATAGAAGGCCCATAGAACAAAAAAGAAGTAAACAAAAACCCCACCTCCCACCCCCCACCCTGCACCCCTGCAGCTGGCTACGGCCTACCCCCCCCCCCCCCCTAGCAGTGTGCCTGTCGCCCACTAAAAAGGAGTCCCGAAATATAGAAAGTAAGATAAAGGTTCCAACCTATAACTATAATAAAAGAGGAGAAGCGGAGGAGGAGCCCACCATCAGTCCCCCGGCATCCCCTTTCCCATAGTTCAATATTAACTCAGGATGTACTGTCCGGTGAAAAAACAGCATTACTAGCATACAATATAAAAGTCACAGAGTCGGCACATTGCGGTATCCAAGAAATCAACACGCCCCACATCCATTCCGGTCTGCAACGAGGAAAACCATAAGACAGCGATAAGAAACGTTCACCCTTGTCCCGTCTTCACTCTCCCCCCACCACTAACAGAAATAACCCAAACAGGCGCGAACAGTAGTCCGAAAGGGGCACTTTGCATCAAACACACAAGCAAATCAAGAACACTGGGGTACAACGTTCCCTTGCTGAGCCAGGAATACACAACCCTCGAAGCATAAAGCGAATCCGAGCCAAAGGAAAGAGTCTCGATGTCCAGCCCCTTCTGGAGCGATCCCCGGGTATCAGGGGGCAAGACGTGGGGAAAAGATTCCCGTCGTGATCGCAATCCGTGGGTCGTACCTCGGTCCAGGCAGACATCATCCGCTGCAAAAACAGCCTCGAAACGTGGAGTCCCATAGCCACCACTATTGCACGAGGCCGCCATCTTGTGTGAGACAGACGCGGGGCGAGAAGCATCGCTGTGGTCCGGCAGGTCCGCCATTTTAGAGCGCCCCTGTGCAAACAATATTTCGTCAACCTTGCTGATCAGGGTTTGCGCAGAGTAAACCATTTTGTGGTGAAGGGAGACGATAGCCGCCAATAAATCTCCGTAGCCCTGAACACATCCACGCTCCCCGCCACTCGCGTCCCTCTGCGCCACACATCCGTGACCACTCCATGGCCCCAGCTCCTCAAGGTTATGCGCCATTATGCACTTCGAGGTTTTAAATGGAAGCCCCCCAGGTCGGGGCAGGCGATATAAGGCCCCGGAGCGGCCGCAGGCAGTGTCTCAAAACCAGCCGTCCCGTTTGAAATCAGTGGGGCGGATAGTTCGGGAACATCCCGCTGGTAGCGGGCCAGCACTCAGGCAGTCACTCGGCAATCCACAGGAGGGGTTCCCACAGCCACAGAAGAACTCCAAATACATGCACCAGGCACAATCAGCTCTGTACCTGTAGTCAAATGAGGCGGGCGGTTCAAATTCGGCCGCACCTTCCATAGAGGGACCGACCAGTTCAGTACAGCTGCTGACGCCCGATGTTGTTTGCTCCGCAGCCGGCTCCGGTGTCCACTCGAGGCCCCGGTCTCATGGTCGTTGCGGGCCTCAGACTTCAGTCGAACATTTCTGTAGGTTGCAAGGAGGCCCGAGCTTCAAGATTTCCCCGCAGGCCGTCGGAGCATAACAGCTACCGCAATGTGCCCTCTGAACGCAGGATCGCCGGCAGGATAGTCGCGAAGAAGGAGATGGTCCTCGGAGCCGAGGGACTACACGTCCGACCCGGTCGCCATCTTGGCTCCTCCCCATGGTTGGAATTTTTTATATTTGCAGACAGAGGTCTTGTTAGAGGGATCCCTGAAAACCTACCAAGCACTGGTGTGGTCTCTGAATAGTCGTAGCCAACCTGCCACCACCAGACATGCTTCTGACCTCATGGGGTGAGGGCCAGCGCTCTCAGAGGCCAGGAACAAAGCCTGCTTTGAGCAGAAGTGCTTCACACCTACTGCAGGGAGGAAAGACATTCCAAGGCAGGAAGCTTCAAAGGTAGGGCCACCTTTGAAGTGCAAGTCAGGCATCTCCAGATACTGAAGGCTGCCAACCCCCCTGTTCTGCTCCTCATTTGGAGGGGGACAAGTGAAACATTTGTTAATTTTGGAGGTGTGCCAACATTCTAAATGCCCAACCCCTAAGGTGGGACAGGTGATGTGGACAGGACTTTTATAATCCCTCCATCTTGGGATGGCAGAAATTAACCTATCAGGGCTAGGATAGTTCCCCTTCCCACATGAAGTGGTCACTAGGAGGATATAGACTTCCAAGTAGCCCATTGCCTACTAACTGTTACCCCATACAACCACCATCAATTCTGAATTTAGGTGGCATAACCTGGACCTTGCAACTTAGATTCAATGGAAGAGCAATGAACAAAGAAGAGTCATTCACCAGATAAAAAGAAGATCTGCTGCAGAAAATTGGCACCAAACCCTTTCGCCTGCTTCCAGGACTCAACAATCATGGTGTGCTGTCTCGTCTTCCAAATGTGAGGTCTCCAAGACCCCTTAGCACCTCCAACCTTCAACAAATTGCCTAGAACCTCCCTTGGCGAAGACAAGCTACTCCTCTGCAGCCTTCAGGCACCGAACCATGAAATCCTGTTTACTGAACTGCTGCTTCCTGGAAATTCTGATGCAGCATCCAAGCAAAAAGAGGTACATCAGCCCCGAGGGTCAGATCTCTCCCCTCATTAAATGAAAAGACACCAGGACCTATTGAATCCATGCCACACCAATACTCGGTATACCCACACCGAAGACCAAGAAGAAAGAATCCAATGCGGACTCCAATGACACAGGATGCGCGCGGGCTCGCCTGTGCAAAGCCCGGGCCAAGGGCGGGCCCGTCCTTAGCCGTCTGTGGCCGATTGAGGCCAGCCTGGGCTATCCCTCTAAAGTCGAGGATATGGGATCTGGAAAGGACAACCGTAAGAAGATCGACCCCAAGTTGCCCGTTTGTGGATCGTGAGTGACTGAGATTATTAATAGAGGCTGCCCTGAAAAACATAGATATTTTGCTGCTAGGACTTTGGCACTTTATCCCTTCTTCCCTAACCCTAGTACATTTTGCACAGACCTATATATGGTTGTAGATTAATCTTAGCATATTTTGCACAGCTCTGTATTCTGTATTTCTGTATTTCTGTATAACTATTTGGTTTATTGCTGCTAGAATCTTTGGCACTTTTTACCACTGCCCTAACCCAAGCAAAAATGTGCACAGATCTACAGTTTGCACAAAAAAATTTATAAATCATCGGTAACACTGTGCACACACTGGTTGGTTCTCACCAACGGGTTGTTGGCACTTTATCCTACTTACCTTAAACCCAGCATAATTTGCACAGAGCGCATCCCCTACTGCAGAGCTATCTTTAGCATATTCAGCACAATCCTGCCCGGCCTCTCTGTATAATATAAGCCTCTTTTGATTACAATTGAGATCTGATAAATACACCTGCAGTGTGTTACAAAGATATTAGGATTATCCTTCCCTGGGCAACGTAATAGTTCTACACTTCCAACATGGGAAAGAGAAAGAATGTTTCATCTATGAGCAGTAACATAGAAACTAGTGGCAGAACTGTACAGCAGTCACTTATGACATACTTGAAAGGAGCCATGGGAGCAATTGAGGAACAAATAACATCTGTAGAGGAGACAATATCACAGGGCAGACTATAGCTGCCCATAGATTTAAGTTCAGGGCGTGAAAGATAACAAAGTCAGGATGAAATCATTAACACGGGGCAGGTAAGATGGGTATAATTAATGGATGTGTTTTGGATATATCTGATCACATCGAGGTGACGGACTCAGAACAAGAGATTGAGCCCCCCATTTAAAAGAGCAAAAAACCCTGTACCAAAACAAGGTGTGATTGAGGTGAGTGAAGTTGGGAACATAAACCTGCAAATAAATAGAAATACCCCAGGGAGAAAAAGGAAAGCCAAAAATAAATCTGCGAAGCCCACACAGAATAAAAAACATGTGGGGGCTGTGAGTGGGAAAAATGGATACCCTGTTGAAGAATATAGAAAAGATTTAGTCAATATAACAAAAACCATAGACAAATTGTATCTTTTTCTAATGAGTACTATGGGAAATTTACTTGGAAAAGTGGAGGTCATAGAAACTCAACTATTAAGTAATAGCCTAACAAGGAAATGCGCCCTTCCTGTCCAGGGTTGCTCTTTGCAGCCATTAAACCCAGTAATTACATATGTGAATAGTAACGTAAATAAAGATCCAAAGACCAGGACAGTTAATACCAATAACAGCAAATCCATAGTAAAACAATCAGCCCTGTGTCATACCCTGGAACCGCAGCAATTAAAGGGGCATGATGTGAGTCGAAGAATGAAGAAACTGACACCTAAGCCCCACAAAAATGATGTTAGTCATTTAAATCTGCCCCAGCTGCTTCCCCTTATGTTATCGTAATAGCAAATGTTCCGCCCCTACCGGATGCAGCCCATGAATCATGGGAAACCCTGCGTAACAAATCACTTTCATGGTTAGGGGGTAAAACAGGATTGGGTGAAGCTTTGTTTAGAAATGTTAAAATGGCCCGCCGGGTTAGCTGGGTAGGCAACAGAGGGAAAAAGGCAGCTGGGCACTGTATTGTTTTAACATTCAATGACCCCAGACTCATCCAAACATTATTGACCAGGATAGGAAAAACATATATAAACGAGAGAAAAATATGTGTACTCCATCTAGGCTTCTTCTACAAACCCCCAAATCTGGTAGGACAAGATAGATTTTTGATACAGAACCACAGAGCAAGGTGGAATCCTTTTAATTTGGCCACACAATATAGATTTGAATAACTACCATCATTAGGAAACGTGGACTGACCACTACTGGAAGATCTAAGTGGAGGTAGTAAGGTTTGTACGCCTACTGACTGTATAATTATGGAAGCTAGGCCAGAGAGTAGCTTTATAATCACGCCAATAATACAATACGATCTGGGTGATACAGAGGACAACTGTACAAGGACTGACCATCAGCTGCACCATACCAACGGTACAGCATGCCCTGAAACTGCCAGTGATGTTATGGAACATGGTGATAAAAATATCTTTAATGACATCCCAAATCGCATAAATACAAATTACTCTGAAATACCACAAGTAATAGGGATTCCGCAGTACAAGCTGGTATTTTGGAACATTGTGGGGTTGGCCGTAAAGAAACATGACCCAGCTTGGCTGAAAGTCATGGAAGACCACCAGATAATATGTCTACAGGAGACCTGGCAAATTAGTGAGTATCACATGGAGGGGTTTCGGACCTATCATACTTCGGCCCTCCTCAGCAAAGCAGGTAGATCTAAAGGTGGTCTATGTATTTACATCTCAAACTGCTAATTATGGGAAATGTAACCTTTGCAAGGAATAATGGTTTCTATCAGATTGTGGAGTTGCAAGGGAAGGAAGTTGGCTCTTTGATAATTGTCAATTTTTATAATAATGTTCCAAAAAACCTGGTTCTTAACGTTCTAAAACAATTCCAAAATGATATGGGGAAATTCTATGAGAGATCTAAGGGGGAACCGCACTGCATTTGGGGTGGGAACTTCAATTCTCACCTATGTAGGCATTACCAAAAGGGCATATGCTGTCTGGGGGAGGAAAAAGACGATGCTGTCCACATTTTAAGCACACAATTGTGGGTGATATGTTGAACGAAATCATGTTTGAATTTAACTTAGATTTCGCCAATGAATTATGTGCCCCCCGGTAGCCTTTAAGCCCACTTACATAGGGAGAGGATGTAATACTACAACTGATTTTATGATGTTTCCTAAGAATCAGAAATCTGTAAAGCTTTTACCTTATGACACACTCTGTAATGCATTGAGCAATCACTACCCCATCAGTGCCTCCTTATCATTGGGAAATGCTTCACACACCGTTGGGCCGACGTGGGTCCCTCATATAATTATGAGCTCAGTCTCTCGAGTAGAAATGGTTATACATTGAAATGGGAGAAAGTGGACCCTGCAGCATTCCTTGGGCAGCTTGTACACGTAACACAAGAGGATTTTGAAGTGTGCTGGGTGGAGGAAAAAGAAGGAGTAGATGTGATAAATGCCTATTGCAAACATATCACCTAAAATTAAAGAAATCCTTACATCCAAACAAAGGTCAGGTAACCCAAACAAATGGGGATGGTTTGATAAAGCATGTAGCAAATCCTATAAAAAGTTAAAATTAGTCCTAAAAAAATTACCAAGGATCAGAGAAGAGATAAAGATAGCTACATTACTCTATAAACAGGCTCAGGAAAGCAGAAAGTAAAAATTAAAAGAAGAGATTTGGCTAGACACTAGACCTACATGATGCATGTCTAAAGAAAGAGAATGTGAAATTTTGGAAGATAGTTAACTCTCCAAATTTGACCACGAGGGACTGTGATAAGTTAGATATAGCCATCACAGAAGAAAGATGGATTTACTATTTCTGCGCCCTATACTGTGTTGATACTAACACTATAGAGGACACGACAGCGCATGATGTACAAATAGGAAACTATGGGATAGAAGGTACAAATGAGACATTGAGGAGCCCGCAGGTACACCCGCTCGACATAGATCTCACCTTTAGATTGGATAATAAGTGCTATACAGAAAAGTGCTGCAGGTAAAGCTCCGGGACCGGATGGCGTTACAGTTGACGTATACAGATCAAATATTGATATTTACGGCTGCAATATGGTTTCAAGTCAGGACTTGGCACAATCGAGCAAGGGCTTAATCTCAGTCTTATCATTGATAAGTATACCAGGGCCAAGGGTGGAAATCTGTTTTTAACATTTGTCGATTTATCCTCCGCATTTGACTGCGTTTTACATGATAAGTTATGGGATATTTTATCTGAGATGGGCATTGAAAACGACATTTTATCATTTATCAGAGAACTCTACCGGGAGGCGGGAGCGAGGGTGAGATATGGAAAAAATGGGGAATGCACGGCCAGGTTTGGCATTGGAAAGGGAGTAAGGCAGGGATGCGTCCTTGTGCCATTTCTTTTCACATTATACATTAATAGCCTGGGAGATTATCTGGCCGGGCTTCCCCATGATCACCCCAATATTAATGGTACCATTACTATTATATGCAGATGACACAGTTTTAATGTCAAGGACCCAAATAGGCCTGCAGAGAACAGTTACCCATTTTGTTAATTATATGCATGCAAGGGGGTTGCAAGTAAATACAAGCAAAACGTTCAGTATGAAATGTGGGAAAAGAACCTCTAAGAACTGTAACATCTTTATTAATGACAAAAAAGTTGAGTGTATTAAAAAATTTGCCTACTTAGAGATACATTTCGATGGAAATGGTAACTGGCCAGCTGCAATATCTGCCCGTAGAAATATGTTGATAAAAGCTATTGGGGCATTAATTAGTTTGTCAAGGCAGTTGGGCTGTCGACCGGTCCCAGAATTATTGGCAATCTATAAGATGAAATGCGTTTCAACTGCAACATATGGGGCGGGAATCTGGGGATACACAAATACAAACACGA
The DNA here is from genome assembly GCF_964263255.1 of Lissotriton vulgaris. NCBI lineage: Eukaryota > Metazoa > Chordata > Amphibia > Caudata > Salamandridae > Lissotriton > Lissotriton vulgaris. Next base: position 924,135 of record NW_028246928.1, read on the forward strand.
TACAGAGCAGTGAAAACTGTTTTTGGCGCTATTTATTAGCTGTCTCTAAATCCACTGCTACATATATCTGTCACACAGAGGTAGGGTTGAGCCATATTGCAGACATCATAAAATCTGGTCCTCTATTATTATGGCACAAGATATGGAAAACTCCTGAGGCAGCCTTCAATCGGGATGTCATCATACACTGTTTAAAACTTGATAGTGGATATCGCATCCCATGGTTAAAACATATCAAGGAGGCCACAGATGAAATTGGTCAACCGGAGATATTTTTAACCCCAGAACGCATGAAAAGTACCTCCAGGAAGTTATTAAAAAAGGTATATATGTCTCATCTGGAGGATAAGCGTTGGCCTGCGGAGAAAGCTAAATACTCTGCTATGGAAAATCAAAATATGTTAATATGCCCCGGAATTCAGCCATATTTATCGCATGTTATATGCCCTTATGATCGCATGCTAATGACACGCTTTCGATTAGGCATTGTGCATAGAATCATTACATTCTCAACAATGAATGACTGGTCACGTACCTTAGCATTATGCCCCTGTGACGGTAGGTCCACACAATCGACCTTGCATGTAACATTATTCTGCAGATTTTATACATTACCAAGAAAAATGTTTGTATTACCGATTTTAAAACTGTACAGTCTAAGACAATGCAGAGTGGCACAACTAAAGATACAATGCATGGAAGATGAATTTACAATGGAATGTATAGTATGCTTTTTTAAATGTGTGTTTAGATCAAGAAAGACAATCAGATTGTAAAGTAAATGCATATTTTTATCCACTATCCTTGAAATGTTTCTACCTGTGCTTTTATGTTTTCAATGAAATACGAATAAAGCAAATTTGACTTGACTTGACTTGACTGTATGAGTACGATGCCATGCGTGGGAATTCCAAACGACTCTCACGCAATACACACGTCCGAGCTGAACGGTAAACAATGATCCGCCCGTAAAGGGAACGCAAAACGTACCGACCGACACGGACCTGGACAGGACACGAACAACACATACACACTACGTACGAGCGTACAAGTATGATGCAATGCATGCAAAATGAAAAAGACTCACACGAAGCACAATCTGGAAGAGCGAGACGTACGGTGGGAAACAACGACTACCATTAAAAACGCTGCAACACAGCACATTGTGAGTAAGACAGACTCGGAGTACCTCCAGATTGCCCCTGTCCGCGTCATTCCCAGTCAACTGGATGTCTCCATCATGCAAAACAAAATCCAAGTTTAAATCCAGAGAAAAAGAATTAAACAAGCAATGTCAAAATCAATAAAGAATCAAGTATAAAAACATTCATAAAAGACACACCCACACCTCCACCTACATAAAGACCCAAATGCACTACCATGATCCTTTGAGACAACTACACTGCACTCATAGCCACACCCACAACTCACTCAACATAGAACATCCACACCCTTGTCACCTCCCAAACACACTCACAGCAAGCAATAGAAACTGACACCCACTCACCCTCACTTAACCCTCACACACAAATCAATCTCCAAAAACACCCAGCACCATGCCCCCAAAGAAGAATCCAAAGTTCGCAGAAAGTGAGATGGAAGTATTGGTTGAGGATATACTTCAAGTAGAGCCACATTTATTTGGAACCTTGGTCCAACAGACCCCCATGTCACAGAAAACAAAGATGTGGGAGAGGATCGTTGACAAGGTGATCGCACAAGCACCTTGCCTGCGCACAAAGGATGACATTCTGAACAGGTACTACGATGTGCGAAGGAGGGTCAAGAAGCTCAAAGCCAGAGAGCCTGCGTTGAACTAGCGTACTGGTGGTGGTCCTCCTGAAAAACCAACATACTTCGCGTCCTGAGAGGAGAAAGTGCGGGCCATACTCCCACTGGAAGGCATCCATGGATTGACAGGAATGCCAGAGCCTGGTGAGTACACAACCAATCTCGTCAACATTGCGTGGCAACACACACAAATCACTGCCAAGGGTACATTGAAAACAAGTAGCACTAGCAAAGACAAATTAAGCCTGTACATTCAGTGATGTGTATGCCAGTTACAGAAACGCAATAGGTACTATCTCCGAGTAATATAGCACTAGCTCATAACATGAAAAAACCAAACAATAAATACAGCAATGCATTGGTACTAAACACCAACAAACACTGTCAGCCATCTTGACAAACCTGTTACACCACCTCCCAGGGAAGCTGAGTCACAGGAAGGAAGCTGGGGTATGATGGGAGTGTGGGTGTATCCAAAAGCCTGATGGTAGTTGCAGTCAGGCACCAGAGCCCATCCCACATGGTCCATCAAGCCCACCCTGAACCATGTCCAACTCACAGGGAGTGGAAAAGTACTGACAATATGGCTGACACTGGGCCTTGCTATGGGGCGCACAAGGGCCTGGTGTGGGTAGTGCACCGACATACACCAGGACACCACTCCCTGACATCCTGAACTTGAACCAGGACTCCCTGCAATGGAAGGAAATGGGGGATTGCCAAGCCTCTCTGGGAGATGGAGGGCCTGCATCAGATCATCACACACAGAAGGCTGCCCTAACATCATTAGCTATGGACAACAACATCCAAAATGTGAAATGACATGTTAACTAGGGACACACACAACACATAGTATTGCCACAGTGAATGCAGCCACACCGTACTGTGACCATGTTGTTCAGACACAAAAATGTTGCTCACAAATACAGGCACAAATTCCAGTACACATCATCCAAACGTGCTACACATCGCAAGTGGAAGTGCATGTATGTCATTTGTAAAGTACTTATGTTGAGAGGAGGGACACACCTGTGTCAGGCACATGAGGGCACATGAGTAGCAATGCCCATGTACAGTCAAACAATCATGATATGAGACGTCCATGCACACAGCTCTTTGTGACCATCGAAACGCTCAACCATCAAATGACACTGAGCAAAACCAAAAAAGACACATGTCTCTGACAATGTAGGACAATGCAATGTACATACACTCTTCATGATGTGCATTGGCAACTGTAATGTGTGTGAATCATTGATGTGTGCAGGAACATTACATACATTGTGTGTCTCTTCCACCGACAGGGGATGCTGGGGACACAGCAAGAACAAATGATGAATCCCAGTCCCACACTCTGGATGTTCCATAGCTCCCCAGTGTGGATGCCTCCATGTCCTCTTTGAATAAGTATGAATGACTGAGCACCTCTGGTGTGGCTATGCTTCCAGCCCCAGCAGCTGCAATATCAGCACAGCCTGCCACCACTCCTGGACCATCTGCAAACACTTCAATCATCCCTGCCAACACAGATAGACCAAGGCAACAGGACAACAACGGCACAAGTAAACAGGACAGCCAGGAGCTGATGGACAACAACACCAGTATCAACGCAGACAGGGGTCCAGTGTTGCATGTGCCTTCCAGGGCAGGTCCTGCCTGCTTGGGTAGGGGTGTTGTGAGGGCGGCCAGGGCGAGGTCACGACCTGCAGATGGGGCTGAACTGCAGAAAGATCCGCAGTTGGGACGCATCAAAAATGCGTACCAGGAAAGCAGCAGAAGAATTGGCCAGGTTGTGGGGATCTTCAGGAACATGCAAGAACAGCAGGATGCACATCCTGCCAGAATGTACTCCAACATGTCTTGGGTGGAACAACACATGACCCGGATGGAGTCAAAAATGGGCAAGTTACATGACCTTGCGAGAAGTGCTGGAGGTGGCGACGCGTTTGGCACATAGGAAGTACGCATCGTACTTGCCCGGCCGGTAACTGCTGTTTCAATGCTTCCGGGCAACTCCATTTCTGCGTTTCTGGTTCCAGCTAGTACAGAGAATGTTGCTTGTTTTGGAGCGTATGTGTCGTTCAGGATTTGGGCACATTTGCGCATCGTACTTCCTCGTCCGGACGGTCCGGCTCCCAGAACGTGTAGGTCAGAGGTAAACACTATGGATAGCTCTTGGAGGGCTGTCTGACCCGCAACGGAATCGACCCCTTAGGGTTGACTTTTGTAGATGTCTCCATAGACATTGATTAAAATGGTAATAGCAACCCTGGATTGCTGTTTGTGGGTAGCATTTTAGTGTAATATTGAACAGGGCATGCTCAAAATCAATAATTATTTTCTGAGGAAAATGATTATTGGTTTTTATCATTTATTTAGTTTAAAATTTCAAGGTAGGTAGCTTGTCCTTTATTTGGGAGTAGGGTATAGATACATGTAATATTAGTATTTCCATAGCATTTATTCGAATAATATGTGCTACATTTCCAAAACACTTTCAAACCACTTTGTTTTTCTTGTGTGTATACAAAACCTATATAACACAATAACATTTTCCCTTTTTGTGAATTTATAAATTGGGCTTCTTCAGTCATGGCGGTCTTTTTAATTCTAAGGGAATTGTTTATAAATATTAATTGAAATAATACAGTATAGTTTTTAGCAAAATACAAATACATTTCATTTCATATACTTAAAATGTTGCTGTCATTGAAGATGGTGTTGATTATTTAGCAAACTTCTGTTTTTGTAATCCTGAATATGTTTCTGTTTGTAACAAGAAACATAATGTTAACATTTTTGTTCTATTAACGTATAGGTGATGGGGAGATTGTGGATAAATATGTTTTTTTGTAGGCATTTTAGGGAATTGTTTAATATAAAATAGAAATATACTTACTTATTTAGTAACTTTTTTGTTGATGCAGCAGAAGGTATTTGTAGAGGAGATATACGTTTAAGAGGGATCACTGACTAAATATCGAGGGACAAAATATAGACTACCCAAAATATAGATTCCAAAATATCGTTTTTATATACATACATTATAAAAATATTGAATTTCTTAAAATTAATGTAAAATTTAAAAAAATTAAAAATAAATAGCTAAAATATACTTAAAAATACTTAAATTACCTTAAAATTACTAAATAACTAATTTAACTTATAAAAAAAACATACAATTATATCTGTTAAAACATATATATATATATATATATTAACTAAGGGTGGACGTAGTTCACGAAGTAGCGCTACGCGAAGCTACACGAAATGCACTTCGCACTACGCGAACTTCACGTAGCCCTACGCGAGCTGCGTAGTAGCATGTTCGCACTGTGCAAGATGCCTTTTCAATGATTGCACAGTGCGGACAAGCATCCGGCACTGTGCAATCATTGAAAACGGCATCTTGCACAGTGCGAGCTGTAGTTTTCTGCTGCTCGAGTAGATTACTACTCGAGCTGCAGCTTTTTCAACGCGAAATGGTAGTTTCTCATTGAGAGCGGTCGCGAGCATGTGCAACCACTATTAATGAGAAACCTTACCTTCCTGCATTGAGAATCTCGCTGGGATGTCATTTTGCTTGCTCGCGGTCGTGAACATGACGTTCAGGATCACGAACAAGCAATAAATGAGCGCTGCACTACGCTACGCTGCACTACGCATGTGTGAACTGTGCTACATGCAGCTCGCGTAGTGCGAAGTTGCGCAAACTTCACGAACTCCGCGAGCGTAGCCTAGTGCTTCGCCCAGGGTTAATATTAACATAATATTAATAAAACATATACAATATTATTACCGTAGGATAGCGTAGGGGTAAAAATTACTATTCCCACTCCAAAGAGTGCAACAGTAGGGAAAGCGTTGGATAGCACAGGGGTAAAAAGTACCTCAAAAATTATTAAATAACTAATTTTACTTATAAAAAAAAATACAATCATATCTGTTAAAACATATATATATATTAACATAATATTAATAAACAATACACAATATTATTACCGTGGGATAGCGGAGGTGTAAAACTTACTATTCCCATTCCTGGATGTGCAACAGTAGGGACAGTGTTGGATAGCGTAGGGGTAAAAATTACTTTTCTCACTGCAGAGAGTGCAACAGTAGGGAAAGCGTTGGATACTGTAGGGGTAAAAATTACTATTCCCACTCCAGAGAGTGCAACAGTAGGGAAAGCGTTGGATAGCTTAGGGGTAAAAATTACTATTCCCACTCCAGAGAGTGCAACAGTAGGGAAAGCGTTGGATAGCGTAGGGGTAAAAATTACTATTCCCACTCCAGAGAGTGCAACAGTAGGGAAAGCGTTGGATAGCGCAGGGGTAAAAATTACTATTCTCACTCTAGTGAGTGCAACAGTAGGGAAAGCGTTGGATAGCATAGGGGTAAGAATTACTATTCCTACTCCAGAGAGTGCAACAGTAGGGAAAGCGTTGGATAGTGCAGGGGTAAAAATTACCTTAAAATTATTAAATAACTAATTTAACTTATAAAACAAAAAATACAATCATATCAGTTAAAACATATATATATATATATTAACATAATAGTAATAAAACATACACAGTATTATTACCGTAGGATAGCGGAGGTGTAAAAATTACTATTCCCACTCCTGGATGTGCAACAGTAGGGACAGCGTTGGATGGCGTAGCGGTAAAAATTACTATTCCCACTCCAGAGAGTGCAACAGTAGGGAAAGCGTTGGATAGCGTAGGAGTAAAAATTACTATTCCCACTCCAGAGAGTGCAACAGTAGGGAAAGCGTTGGATAGCCCAGGGGTAAAAAATACTATTCCCACTCCAGACAGTGCAACAGTAGGGAAAGCGTTGGATAGCGTATGGGTAAAAATCACTATTCCCACTCCAGAGAGTGCAACAGTAGGGAAAGCGTTGGATAGCGCAGGGGTAAAAATTACTATTGCCACTCCAAAGAGAGCAACAGTAGGGAAAGCGGTGGATAGCGTAGGGGTAAAAATTACTATTCCCACTCCAGAGAGTGCAACAGTAGGGAAAGCGTTGGATAGCGCAGGGGTAAAAATTACTATTCTCACTCCAGTGAGTGCAACAGTAGGGAAAGCGTTGGATAGCATAGGGGTAAGAATTACTATTCCCACTCCAGAGAGTGCAACAGTAGGGAAAGCGTTGGATAGCGCAGGGGTAAAAATTACCTTAAAATTATTAAATAACTAATTTAACTTATAAAACAAAAAATACCATCATATCAGTTAAAACATATATATATATATATATTAACATAATAGTAATAAAACATACACAGTATTATTACCGTAGGATAGCGGAGGTGTAAAAATTACTATTCCCACTCCTGGATGTGCAACAGTAGAGACAGCGTTGGATGGCGTAGCGGTAAAAATTACTATTCCCACTCCAGAGAGTGCAACAGTAGGGAAAGCGTTGGATAGCGTAGGAGTAAAAATTACTATTCCCACTCCAGAGAGTGCAACAGTAGGGAAAGCTTTGGATAGCGTAGGGGTAAAAATTACTATTCCCACTCCAGAGAGTGCAACAGTAGGGAAAGCGTTGGATAGCCCAGGGGTAAAAAATACTATTCCCACTCCAGACAGTGCAACAGTAGGGAAAGCGTTGGATAGCGTATGGGTAAAAATTACTATTCCCACTCCAGAGAGTGCAACAGTAGGGAAAGCGTTGGATAGCGCAGGGGTAAAAATTACTATTGCCACTCCAAAGAGCGCAACAGTAGGGAAAGCGGTGGATAGCGTAGGGGTAAAAATTACTATTCCCACTCCAGAGAGTGCAACAGTAGGGAAAGCGTTGGATAGCGCAGGGGTAAAAATTACTATTCCCACTCCAGAGAGTGCAACAGTAGGGAAAGCGTTGGATAGCGTAGGGGTAAAAATTACTATTCCCACTCCAGAGAGTGCAACAGTAGGGAAAGCGTTGGATAGCGTAGGGGTAAAAATGACTATTCCCAATCCAGAGAGTGCAACAGTAGGGAAAGCGTTGGATAGTGTTGGGGTAAAAATTACTATTCTCACTCCAGAGAGTTCAACAGTAGGGAAAGCATTGGATAGCGCAGGGGTAAAAATTACTATTCCTACTCCAAAGAGTGCAACAGTAGGGAAACCGTTGGATAGCACAGGGGTAAAAATAACTATTCCTACTCCAGAGAGTGCAACAGTAGGGAAAGCGTTGGATAGAGCAGAGGTAAAAATTACTATTCCCACTCCAGAGAGTGCAACAGTAGAGAAAGCATTGGATAGCGTAGGGGTAAAAATTTCTATTCCCACTCCAGAGAGTGCAACATTAGGGGAAGCGTTGGATAACATAGGGGTACATTTTACTATTCCCACTCTAGTGAAAATAAAATATTATAATTCACATAATTTTCAATTAATCAGTTATTAAAATGTAATTATCAATTAAGAATTAATTAATTATCAACTAAAAAGTAATTAACAATGTGTTCTAAATAAATCCCAATTAATTCATTAACATATTTAATTAATTATAATTAAATTACTTCCTACCCTATTCCCCTATAAACCCACTACAGAAATATAAATTGACATTATTCACATAATTATCAATTAATCAATTAATAAAAAATAATCATTTAAGAATTGATTAATTACCAATTAAAAATTAATTAACAATGTAATCAAAATAAATACTAATTAATTCATAACATATTTAATAATTATAATTAAATTACTTCCCACCCTATTCCCCTATAAACCCACAACCCGCTACAGAAAATAAATTAATTAAATTCACATAATTATCTATTAATCAATTAATAAAGAATAATGATCAATTAGGAATTAATTAATTACAAATTAAAAATTAATTAACAATTTATTCTAAATAAATACCAATTAATTAATTAACATATTTAATTAATTATGAATAAATTACTTCCCACCCTATTCCCCTATAAACCCACAGCCTGCTACAGAATTAAATTACACAATAATTAAATAACATAAAATTAATTACTTAAAATAAATTGCGAAAATATATACACTGTTCACACATATACTAACATAATAAACACCTAAAAAAATCAATATTATTAAAAATTCGATATTTTTAATAAACAATATTATGTACTTCGATATTTTGACTGTCTATATTTTTAAAATCGATATTACATTACTTAACTTCAAAACAATATTTTTGATGTCTATATTCTGTCCATTCGATATTTTGTCCATTCTATATTTTGGACTCGATATTTTGGTTTGTCTATATTTTGGAAACAATATTTTGCCCATTTACCGTTTAAGAGAGATATATTAGTAAATTATATTTTGATATATTTTTTAGTGAAGACAATACGTAGTGTTCTATTCTAACTGTTGTTTTACTTACCTAGTGCTGTTGTAAAGTTTCTTTCTGTAATGTAAATCTGCTTTCTGGAAGTAATCAAGCAGTCTCCGCCTTCTTTTTTCGGTTGAATATTAGTTTATAGTATATGTAAAATGTTGTTGTTTATATAGTGTTTGTTTAATTGATGGGTTTATTTCATTGGTGTATTTGATTAGTGTGAGGTTTTCTTTCATTGCACTTCATTTTTTTTAAGTTTCTGGCAGTTAGTTTCTATATATGGGAAAAGCTAATTAAGATGTTGTTAGTGTTAATTATATTTTATTAAACATATTTATATGATTATGTATGTTGCATATAGTTTATAATGTTTAATGTTGTATGTGTAATAATATTTTACGTTAAGTATAATAGTGTGAGTTTTCAAAATGTTGATGTTTGTATATGTTTATATGTTATAATTAGGTTATATAATAGTTATAATGTGTGTAGTTATTGTTTATATAGTGAAAATATATTTTGGGGTCAAGATGTCTTCATTTTAGTTATTTTTAAAATGGCGATATTTAAATAAAATCTTTAAAATCGCTGTCTATATTTAATTATTCGATATTTTGGACACTTTATTGTTTATTAAAGAAAGTTCTATCATTTATTGAATGATATTTGTGTTTTCGATAATGTTGTATACAGTATTTTTTATTGATGAGAATATTGTTTCGATATTTGTGTAATTTGTTAAATAAGTATTACTAGTCGATAATAGTGTTATCAATAATTTTGAGCCGATATTTTTGCATTTCGATATTGTGCTCGTCGATAATATGTCAGTGATTAGCCTGCTACCAATTACCTCAGCACCCTGCCCCAAGTCGAATCTGAGACGCTTCTGGAGGTCTGCTGCTGGAACATTGGACCTGGTCTTGCTGCTTACCCAAATTCTGAAGTACCTCAAGAATCCACTGTGTATTTCCTAATCTTTGACCTATTTTCTTGCATTAACTTCTATTGTGAGTAATTGTTTACAATGGTTATTTCCTTTACAAACCTAAAAAAATAATAACTTAAGAAATACTCATCCTAGAACAAAGTTCTTGGTCTAAAAAATTATATAAAAAATCAATGTTATTTTCACAAATGGGTTTTGGATTTATTCTTGAGTGTGTGTCTCAGTTATGGCTTCTGTCAGTACAACAACTGCTTAGCACTACCCTCTGATAAGCCTAACTGCATACTACAACAAATAGAGCATTAATATTGTCCAATTTTACCTCTTTATACAAATAAGGGATCAACTGGACTGTCTTCACAATGTACTTCATTGTAATACGCTATATATAGAACCAGCTACATATACATGTCATGGTGAGACCTGCAGGTGTGTATACCGTTAATTAAGTAAAGGTGCATACATAGATTATACAAGTATATCTGTCGCTGTTGACATAATATAGAGATGGAACAACTAATTATAAGATATCTCCCTGTCTTAGTAGCATTTATAACTCATGGCCCAGAAGAGCAGGAGGTGGGGTGACAGCTCTCCATGACCAAATAAATTGCATATTGTTCTTGGTGATATAAAAGACTTGGGGCTCGATTCCGATCCGGTAAAAAAAATCCCCTGTACGAATCGTATTCGTACCCGTTTCCATACGACTCGTAAACACACCGTACGACCCGGCGAGTACGATCCGGACCGGGTGATCAGGACGCTATTCGTACGGTCCGCGTCAGGTAAGGGCGATTCGTACGGAAAAGCTCTCAATCACATACACACCGTATGCCGCGTACCCCCCATGATCGCCGGGGTACGTGCCGTACCCCTGCGATCATGTGGGGTACGTGCTGTACACCCAGCGTACATGGGGTGCGCACCGTACACCCACCGTACATGGGGTACGGTGCGTACCCCATGTACGCTGGGTGTACGGCACGTACCCCACATGATCGCAGGGGTACGGCGCGTACCCCGGCGATCATGGGGGGTACGCGGCGTCCCGGGGGGGGGGCGTTCTGTACGTGTTTCGGCGCGAACTATGCGTTTACGGCTGTTTCCAGCTCCCGAAAAAAAAAGGGTCGTACGTGGCGTACCCGAGAGGAATCGTACTTGCTGGGTCGTAAAAACCAGCCGCGAACTGTAGCGATTTCACGTACAGCGGTTTCCGAGTGAGACTCGTACGGAAATTTTAGTCGTACGGAGTCCTGTACGACTCGTACGGTCTTTGGCTCCTGGTACGGATCGTACTTCGTCGTACGCACGGGGACGTGTACGGGTACGATTCGTACGGGGAAAATTGCTCCGTACGACGATTCGGAGCGCATTTTACCGGATCGGAATCGACGCCTAAGTGTGTACATCCATACCTGCAGAATATGCAATGTGGCCATTTGTCATTTATGGAGAGATATGCGTGCCCTTCTTCACTGGGAACAGACGTTTGTCAGATGAAATCATGCAGTGAGTCATGGCTGACAATCATGCAGTGGAGGATTGCTGGGCAATGGACGCAATATTCAACCTATTAAATCAATGGTAGGTGAGAATACTTGTTTCTGTATGTGATGCAGATGTGCTTGAAAGAAAAAATGGCAGTGTTTTTATGTACATAGTGAGCATGGGTTTTGGATCAGTGGCTGCTCAACAGGGTTAAGCAGGGGATTTAAGGTGTGTTCAGTACATTTTCTCGGGAGCAGGACTCATCATGACCATGCACTACATTGCTAAACTTCTGAACAAAAAGAAAACTATTTTAGAGTCCTATGCATTAGGTTTTGCAGTAATAGCTGAGCTGATGCTGTTGTTCGATGTAGTTAGTGTTTGCAGCTGCAGGTTATAACAAATAGATTTCATGGTGACTGAACACATTGTTGCGATATATAAAAATGAAACTTTTCTAGCTCAAGACAGTTCTGGTGTTTCATTGTTAGTGGCTGAACATCATGAAAATGCTTCATGGCAATTAGATTCTAGCTACACCTCTGAACTACTGAGTTGTGAACCAAAGTCCCTTCTTATCGAGAAATCCCTGGGCAAGGTACAGCTGAAGTAATTGTTTTTGGAGGAATAGCTCAGAGTGCAAAAATTCAACTTTCATAGCTGCCAAAGTCCTTTTACTGGGCCGAAACATTTCACAGCTTTGCCCAGTCATAATTTCTACCATCAGAATTAGGACCTCATTAAGGGCTCGTCAGCGAGAGATCTGTTGTAAACACAACAAAGCAAAAAGCCATACTACAAGTGCCATAGGTGATAATGAGCTTGTCACATAGCGGGAAAGATATCCAACATGTTCATAATAGAATATCCCATCTTCTTAAGGATATTAGTCTCTGTTTTGGAGCTCCAAATCTTCCAGCAGTACAAGGGTGAAGCTGTAGCAAATTTAGTCGTTATGAAATCAGTCATCTTTGCCACAAGATCACACTGACACTTTAACGTCTGGCAGTCCTAAATATTCCTAAGTGCCAACTTTTCAGCTTTTTGGGAAAGTTACTTTTAGCTGTTTGAGGCACCCACAACGCCAGGGGGTAACACTGGGGCTGAGTACTCACTCCAGCAGAGGTAACTACCAGGGTCCAGTTCAGTTCCAATTATACCTGGTCCATTGATCACTACAGGAAAACAGTCTCTTGTGGATTGTTATGACCCTGTAGCCACACATGCGGTCAGCCAACTAACCCTTGTAATCCACTTCTTAGTCCTGGGTTCAAGTGGGAGTAGTTCCAGCCTTTCAGGTCGTTACACAGTTAATAGGCTGCAATTCAAGTCTGCTTCTGTTCTTTCAAAGGTCCAGAAAGTGTTATAAGAAACTAAAGGTCAGGAAGCAGCTTTTGTTCAAATTACCAGCCCCTAGGTGGGAGCATATTTTAGACAGCCTCCAACCAATGGGAAAAAAGTTTCCAAAGACAAACCATCCCACTTTTGCAGTACATCCTGTTTGTCCCACTCAAACTATCCCATAGTGCACTGTTTTAGTAGAATCCAACATGTCAAAACCTTTCTGCTCATGAAGAGACTGTGTGGCACACCTAGGGTTGTGTTTAAGGTAATGAGCAAACAACTCCTACTCAAACAATCCAGATGGGTTCTCAGCCAAATTCCTCCTCCACTAAAACTAAAGTCAGACAGTTACAGTGGGTTTTGGGATCTACTTTTCCGTCATTTCCAGGCTCCCCATATTACTAAACTATAAAGGTCACTCCCTTGTCCCATGGAAAATATACATTTTTTAATGTTAATTTTCCTTTATATTTATCAAACATTCCAGCTTCACTATAGAAGAAGATTTTAATAGATATTAAAACAGTGTTTTAACAATTAATATAGCCTATTTCAAACCAAACATTCAAATTTAACATATTGACTGTACTTTAGCTTGTTCATTATAGAACCTGCTGTAGCCATAGCAGTAAAAATAGCTTTTTGAGGCTGACCACTATTGCAACATAAAAATATTAAATTCTTACTGTTTCAATTTTAAACAAATGGCCCTAACTTGTGTGCTACACAGCTTACTTCTGGGTGACTTACATAATATTGATTGATTGAAAGCTTTATTTTGATATAAAAACATATCATAAAAGCAATACATTACATCAATAAAAACAATTTAACAGTGCACAATGTAAAATATCCTAGAGAATCAACAGTGGGATTAAAAGAATGTATTATTGGGTAAATTATAAAAGCCAGTACAGGCAGAGAACACATTACTGGATCAACAACTTCTTTGCAGTTCTTATTCGCCAAGCCCAGCCTAGAAATTTTGCCATACAGCAGGCAAAGAAGGGTCGGGCATCTGTACGCAATATGCGTAAGGCTTCCAAATGTGATCTAGTGCCCAAGCTCCTACATAAAGGCTTCAGCCATCTCGACCTAGGCACCGCATAAGCATAGCACTCAAACAACAGGTGAGCAACAGACTCAACCCTTGAGTCACAGAAGGGACAATATGGTACAGTTTGTAATGGTGGTTTCCAGGTGGAAGTTAACAGCCCTAAGGGGAGTACCCCCACCCTAAATTTGAAGTACAGTGATCTGTCGCCCGAGTTATGAATTAGATCCAGATAGGGTTCCCTATAGGGGAGCTCCTTAACTAATAGAAACTGAGCAACAGATTTACAATGCTTAGGATTGTACATTCTTTCGTTGTCCACCCATGACCAATAAGCCTTCTTTAGCAATTGTTTTGACGGTGCTGATCTATTGACCCAAGCGTCTCCTAACCCCAACTCATAGAGAAGCTGCTTAACCTCCCTGAGCCAGGTTACCTTATGACAGCCCGAAAGGGACAAGAGTTCACTTAAGGCATCTGCGTAGCTACACAGTTCAGGGACATTCCATATCCTGGCCCATAATAAAAGGGGACGTAGCCTTGCTTGCTCGCATATTGGGTGTGTGCCTGCATCTAGCAAGAGGGGGATTGTAGGGGTACTGTGGGGTAGCCTCATAAGATCTTTATGAAAGTTATTTTCGAGGTGGGATAAGGTGTCAACTCTCTGAATGCCCCACAGTTCTGCGCCATACAATGCTGCACTCACCACCCTTGCCCTGTAAATGTCTAATAGTGCCCCAATAGGTTTTATAGATGAGGCACGTTGTTCTTTGAGCAGGGCACCTGCGACCCTCTTATGGGTCAGAAACACCTTTTGATGGTGTGCCTTCCAACTCATAGTGTCGCAGAGTCGTATGCCCAGGTAGTCAAATTCTTTGACTCTTTCGAGTGGAACAGAGTCTAGAGCAGGAGGGGCAATAGATTTCTTGGGGGGGTTAAGGACAAGGAATTTGGTCTTGCCTATATTTATAGACAGGCCCTTAGTATCACAAAAGGCCTTGAAACTAGAAAGCAACTTTTGGATGCCTGCTGGTGATTTTGAGATTAGGAGGGTGTCGTCCGCAAATAGGAGTGTCGGAACTTTCCTTCCAGCCAGGGAAGGTGCATCTGATGGATGTTGAAGGAGATGCTCCACCACTCCATTAACGTAAAGGGAAAACAGAGTGGGGGCAAGCACACACCCCTGGCGGACGCCCCTATTTACAGGGATACAAGACGTTTTTTCCCCCTGAACACCCCATCTAATCTGAGCAAAGTTGCTTTCATGGAATTTTATAAGCAAAGTCAACAAGTAAGGGGGTATACCTAACCCATCGAGGACATTCCACAATTGGGCTCGTGGGACCAGGTCGAAGGCAGTTCGCAAGTCTATAAAGACTAGATACAAACTGCCCCCACCCAGCACCACCACTTTCCAATATATCATTAAAAGGCGAAATGTCTGCTCGATGGTGCATGTCCCTGTTCTAAAACCTGCTTGGAAATCTGACAGGATCTGGTTTTCTTCAGCCCACTGCAAAATCCTACCTAGTACCACTTTGCCCGCAAACTTTTGTGTTGATTCCAGCAGACTGATAGGGCGATAGTTGGCTGGGTCGTCCCTACAACCTTTCTTAAAAATAGGGACGACTTCAGCGCCCCTCCATGAGTCAGGGAGAGAACCTCCCAGCAAGGCCTCATTTAAGAGTGAAGCAATTAATATGCTCCACAATAATGTGTATTTCTTCAGCAAGTCACCCGGAATCCCATCAGGGCCTGCAGCCTTATTGGTTACGATACACCTGATTGCCCTTTCAACTTCCTCACTGGTGAAGGGGCCGTCATTAATTGGAATGTCAACTGGGGGACTGGGCAAAGGACCGAGACTTAGATGAGGTGCCCCCAGTGGAGCAGAATATAGCTTGGAGAAGTGGGCAAACCAGGCGTCACCAGGGATATTACAGGTTATCTGTTGATCAAGAGGCTTGTCCCTGACTCTCAGCAAATCCCAAAACCCCTTAGAATCTTTCCTAGTACTTGCCTCCACTAGCTCCCACCAAAAATTGTGATCATGAGCCTCCTTTGCCTCAGCCACAGTTTTTTTGTAGAGTTTCCTCGCAATTCTGATATTAACTGGGTCCTTGTTTTTCACTGCAGAGATAAGTTCCCCCTTAGCAGCCGGACATTTGGAGGAATACCACTTGTCTCTTGCCTTAGAAACACCTTTCGGTACAACCCTCGCGCTGGATTGGGGAATGGTAAACAGTTCGCTCAATGCCATTATAGTTTCTGTGAATATCGATAAGACATCTTTACTGGTGGGACTTAAGGCATCGAGCCGTGGCTCCACCACTGACATGATGGTCCCTGCTTGCGCCATCCTTACTTCATCCGCTGCTGCTTTTGCCCACTTTAGGCGCCTGCCACAGTTTGAGGGAACAATTTCATGGGAGGATTTCCACTTGTGGGCAAACTTGTCTAGGTTCCCAACCTGCCAAGGAGGAGTAAGGGTTAAGGAAAGAGGATTGTGGTCACTATCACAAGACGCTATGACCTCCATGTCTTGATGGAATGACCAAAGATTATAATTCAGCATGATGTAATCAATTCTGGAGGTGTGTCCCGTCCTGTTATAAGTATGCGCACCCATAGAATCCGATTTGGATCGTCCATTTGTTGGTCTAAGGTCGTGTTCCATGCAAAGTGCATTGATGTCTATCGCAAAATTCGAAAAAGAACAAGGCAGCAGACCAGGTCAAGCACTCAGGATCCTATAGTTCCAAATTTGAGGTGGTGCAAACTACTTCCTACACCCGCTACCAATAGGTGTATAAATCAGAAATATGCAAACAAAAAATGGAAGGTGCACACAATTAGAGTCAAAAAAGCAGTAGTGTATTAAATATCTTCTTCTTTATTCAGTAGTAATCATTGGACATAGGCACAGCCAACGCGTTTCGTTCCATTTGCCTTTAAGGAACTTCGTCAGGGCTGTAAAAAGTGACAAACATATATATACATAAATATACATTTATATAGACACATGAAACAAAGAAAAAATCACACTAGACTAGAAAAAGACCAAGGCCCAAATACACATATTTACAAAACTTATTATCAAGACAAAAAGGAGACTAAAGACAGTATTAAACCACTACAAGTCCTAATTAAAAATATACAGCTACTACACTGGCTGTATATAGTTTTTTTACATTTACTAAAAAAGTGCACACACATTTATATGAAAATAGTATTCTTCACAAGATCATTTACAAACATTGCCACCTATAATTGACTTCTGTTACCAATAATGCCATATCCACTCCTTGGAAAAAAGCTCAGTAAGAAAAGGAAACTCCTAGGTTAAGGTAATATTCTTTAGGAGAGCTGAAAATCACATTGCCAAGTTTACTTATTGGGGATTCATCTGAAGGAATTTAGCGTGAGCAGGAGCTCAGAGAATAGCGACTGTCAGAAAACCGTCAATTCAGATGGTCAGAAGTTCATAACTACTCAGTAAAGATTGTAAACTTACCAAAAAAATATAATTTCAGTGCTGTCACCAATATTGGACAGAAATATTAGGATCAAACAACCAGCTACCAATTGTGGGTCAAAGTAATATGACCTAAAGTGAAAAGCAAACGTAGCTTTAGATTATGAAGTAATGTAAAAATTGTGCAATAAGAACATCTCTATAGTTATTTAAGAAAACTACATCCATATGTGTACCTGTAGAGACGGTGTCCTCACTAGGTATAATAAGTCCAGTTGAATTCTCAAGTTGTCTTCCAAGTTCGCCAAGGTTGACTGGTGTCAAATATACAATTGGATGATGTGTGTAGTTGAATTATAGCTCTAAAGGAGGTCTATAACAAGGAAAGAATAAGACTGAAGGCTAGTTTGTAAATTGTAACAAGGTCTAAGGTATAAAGCAGAATCATTATGAGTCCGCTAGACAGTTTCAAGCACGCCAATAACCTTTTTTAAAAACCTTTTTTAAAAACCTTCAAAGGAGGCCTAGTACTAGCTGTATATTAGTCTCTTCAGGGTCATGACGGTAATTAAAAGAGACGAAATGGATTCTGCAAGCATCATTGTGACAAATCTTGAATAAATGTTGAGTCACCATATATTAAAAATATATATATATTGGATATCTCCAAGACTCATAGGTATTAAATATTCATTCCTTTCGTGTTGTAATTAATCAAGGTAAATTCAAGTCCCCATTTCTTGGTTCTTCCTCACCATTTGATGTCTATCGCACTTTGCATCCATTTGGGGATCGGATCTAGGGTCAGGATAGGGATACCTCTCCTTGTATCCTCTTCCAAGGTGTCCAAAATGTCCTCCCTAGCCAATGGCTCAAAACAGCAGTTGAAATCGCCTGCAAGAAGAACATAAGAATCGATATTGCAGGCAGCTAAATCGCTGCTTAATCCTGTTGAGGTTAGGCATGATGCCCCACCCCTGGCCCCCCTCAAATAAAGATTAAAGACTTCTAACTTCCTTCCCCCTTGGCAGTGTATAGTTATCCTCTGGAGGTCAGGAGATTGAGTGGTCCTTTGACTTACACTTAAACCTAGTGCAATGCTGACCCATATAAGAAGGCCGCCAGACGGGCGACCTTTGCATCCATGTTGTTGGGAAGCTGGGACAAAGTAGGTTGTAAAGCCCACTCTGTGCCTGGGTTCTAGGCACCAGGTTTCCTGTAGGAGGCAGATGTTATAGGGTTCTAAGAAGGCGTTCCATTCAGAGATTTCAAAGTTACGGGCAAGCCCTGCCACATTCCAGCTTAGAATCTTTAACAAAGGTTCACCTGGGGTAGTCTGCTTTGGAAAATAGATAGGTGTAGCCGAATTGGTCACAGGGCCTGCCACCCCTGCAGCCGCGCTAGATAACCTTGGTGGTAACTCAATCTGCTGGTAGTTAGGAGCCATTGCTACGCCAGACAGCTTCCTATCTATTAGGACATTCTGAATGGGTGACAGGGGAATCATACAGGGTGAATCCAGCCGTTCTTCCACGTCTTGAGAATCTAAAATGCTTGAAGCAATCAACCCCCCATCTATAAGCAAAGTATGTGGTATTCCTACTGGACCTAGGGGGCTAGGAACTAAAGGTTCAATCAACAAACGGGGAGATTCTACGAGCCCTAGGGCCTGTGGCAGAGGTGCTTTTCCCATTAATTGATGGACAAGTTGCCTAGGGAGTCAATCTACCTCCTCCAGGCCGCCACACCTATTTGAGGTTGGAAGGCCATTCCAATGTGAAAGGAAATCCTTTTGGTTGTTAGGGTGACTCTTCCATGCATGGTGATGTACCAGTGACCAGTCATCCACCTGGATATGTCTGGGGCGTGGTGGATAAAAGAAGGACAGCGACCTAGGTATGACTAAAGACCCTTCACTGATGGGCCAAGAACAGATGTGATGTGCCGTGTGTGGGTCCTCAAAGGTCACCACTATACAGTCCCCAGGACTGGTTTTCTTTGTGGGACCCACCCAGGGAATTCTACGTACCATCAGGACTCTGCTTCTCCGGCCATTGGGGATTGGTCTATTCACATTAAGCCAATGCATTATCTTGTTCTTCAGAGACCAGTGGTTCTCGTGTTGACCATTTCCAATCTGGGGGACACCCGTCAACACAATCACATAATCATTGGCCTCTGGAGGAAGATCAATATAGCCCCCTCTAAAGTTATTCTTAACAGGAGGGCCCTGAGTTGGTTGATAAGCCACTTCACTGGGAGGGGGTCTAAGAGGGACACCGGCATTAGGATTTACTGATGGCTGTGGAAAAGCACGCTTGGGAGCCTTAGGTTTAGGGGCAGCAGAAGTTTGATCAACAGCCACGGTCCTCGGTTTGGGAACTGGCCGTACAGAGGCTGGTACTGGGGGGGGGGGTTGCTGGGCTTGTGATGTAGGGACTAATGGTGTTGGATCAGCTACAGGGAGACCTTGTTTTTCAAGACTTCTCAGGCCGAGAGTGGCCAGAGCAATAATGCTCTTTTCCATCTCGAGCAAGTTGTTTTCAATGCGTGAGAGTCTGAGGTCGAGGGGGGAAAGAAGTTTCTTAAGAGTTTCCCAAACTAAACCTATAAATTCCCCTTCATTCTTTCCCAGACCCTCTACCTGTAAGCCCTCATCCTGTAGAGTGGTAGTGGAGGAAGCAGTGGCTGTCCCCTCTCCCCCTCCCTCCCTTAGTGGCTGTTCACTAGGGGTACGCTCTCCTTTTGCGTTGGGTACCGGGACACTAGTCAATTTCAGATGTTGTGCTACCGCAATTTTTGCCTTCTTGCGAGAGTAGGCAGAGCGGGAATTGCGTTTTCTTTTAGGTTGTTTGCCATTGATAATATTACCACTAGGTGAGTTGGGAAATACCGGGGTGGGGGGGTTTAAAATAGCAACCTGCTTGGGAGAAACAGCTGGTAGGTTCGTTTCGTCTGTCTTGGATAATGGCTCTAAAGGCGGGGAAAGGAGGGGGGAAATCGGGGTCTGGTGAACATCAACCTGCGTGACTACACAATGGGGAATGGCAGGACGCTCCGGGGTAACCGCAGTGGCTATGTGGCCTAGGGAGGATTTTTTAGAAATTGCAATGACCTGGGACAATCTTCTAGCAGCTACCAGTTCCAGGGAGACCCGAGTTTGGAGTTTAGAAATTTCTTGGTCTATAGCTAGATTGGTACGGGTAATAAAGTCATCCATGGTGCCATTGATTGGTGGGCCACCCTTGACAGCCTTACTCCGAGTTAACCTGGTACACATATCTTTAGCTACACGAGGGCAATCACCCAATCTAGCAGTGAAAATGGGATTATAAGATGGATTTACCTATTTAGACTAAGAAGAAGAAAAATCGGGAAAAAATGGCGAAAGAGGGTGGGCCAGTCCAGTCCGCTCAGTCCTCGAACGGCCTCAAACGGCCCGCTCTTAGCCTGGTCTTTGCCCCGGGCTGCATCCCGCGCTGCGGGAGACCAAACACTGTTTATAGCAGTTGGAAAGGGCGGGGGGGCGGAGCTACAGGAAGAGCGGACCGGAAGGTGGGCTCGGTCTCGCAGGGACACCTGCGTCAGGTAGTCCCTGCACGCTCGCAGCCCTGTAGCGTTGCTGGTTCCTTAGGTCCTATCAGGCGTGCCCCCACAGAAGATAGGCAGAGTCAGCAAAGGTCCCGCGACAAAGCGCACCCGCGGAGCGGGTGCGGCGAGCCTCCAAAGTGCAGGTGCAGGTGAGCGCAATCCAGCAGTTCGCTTGGCTATGGCGGCAATTCAAGTGTGTCCCAGGGGTCCAGGCCTTGACCAGCTGCTTTTACGGCCCTCCGATGGGCGGGGGAGGAGCTACAGGGAGAGCGGACCGGAATGTGGGCTCGGTCTTGCAGGGACACCTGGGTCAGGTAGTCCCTGCACGCTCGCAGCCCTGTAGCGTTGCTGGTTCCTTAGGTCCTATCAGGCGTGCCCCCACAGAAGATAGGCAGAGTCAGCACAGGTCCCGCGACGAAGCGGCACCCGCGGAGCGGGTGCGGATATCCTCCAAAGTGCAGGTGCAGGTGAGCGCAATCCAGCAGTGCGCTTGGCTATGGCGGCAATTCAAGTGTGTCCCAGGGGTCCAGGCCTTGACCAGCTGCTTTTACGGCCCTCCGATGGGCGGGGGGCAGAGCTACAGGGAGAGCGGACCGGAAGGTGGGCTCGGTCTCGCAGGGACACCTGCGTCAGGTAGTCCCTGCACGCTCGCAGCCCTGTAGCGTTGCTGGTTCCTTAGGTCCTATCAGGCGTGCCCCCACAGAAGATAGGCAGAGTCAGCACAGGTCCCGCGACGAAGCGGCACCCGCGGAGCGGGTGCGGCGAGCCTCCAAAGTGCAGGTGCAGGTGAGCGCAATCCAGCAGTGCGCTTGGCTATGGCGGCAATTCAAGTGTTTCCCAGGGGTCCAGGCCTTGACCAGCTGCTTTTACGGCCCTCTGATGGGCGGGGGCGGAGCTACAGGGAGAGGGGACCGGAAGGTGGGCTCGGTCTCGCAGGGACACCTGGGTCAGGTAGTCCCTGCACGCTCGCAGCCCTGTAGCGTTGCTGGTTCCTTAGGTCCTATCAGGCGTGCCCCCACAGAAGATAGGCAGAGTCAGCACAGGTCCCGCGACGAAGCGGCACCCGCGGAGCGGGTGCGGCGAACCTCCAAAGTGCAGGTGCAGGTGAGCGCAATCCAGCAGTGCGCTTGGCTATGGCGGCAATTCAAGTGTGTCCCAGGGGTCCAGGCCTTGACCAGCTGCTTTTACGGCCCTCCGATGGGCGGGGGGCGGAGCTACAGGATGAGCGGACCGGATTTTCCAAAGTTCTGCCTGCAGGTTTCAAAACTGCAGGAGTCAGGCTACACATGTAGACATGATGCCATGTTTTCCTTGTCATCCAGGAAATGATACAATAGGTGCTGTCATTTAAGCCATTTAACTTTGTATGGTATTGAAATGATTTCTTATGCCATTTACTATACCCTTACTGGGATGTTAAATATGTCAATCAGGATCAACCCTTTAGCATGTTTTAGGGTGAGAGCAAGTGCACTTGGGCTGGAAGGGCAGAGTTCTAGTGTGCAGAGTACAAAAACTTGCAGCATGAATAACCTAAAGATGCGGTTGACCACTCAAAAATAGACACTTTCTCACAGATATGTTGAAGATCCATGAGACGTGGAGGGTGAGAGAGTCAGCAGCATCAGCCGGACATAAAACAAGCATGTCTAGTTCACACTAGATTTTTTCATGGGCCTGAATGGAAGTGGGAAAAGTTCTATCTCCTCCATGGTGATAAAGGGACTTTCCCTCATAGTTTCAGTACATTTGGACTATCAGAAAAGAAGAATACAATTCTTACTACAACTACTATTACTATTGCTATGTCTACTACTTTTCTGTTGATATTTGTTGCTGTAGGTCTTACCAAAGACATTTCATGGCCACTGGTCAAATATCAACTAGATATTTTGAGTTAACTTTCATAGCGCAGGGAAAACTCTGGCATTTCATTGTTCGTGGCTGAAAATTCTTCACAGACAAATCGCTTAGGTTTAGCCATATCTTTGAATTGTTTAAATGAATGTTTCTTTCTTGTTCACAGCACATTCATTGCAGTAAATTGACTTTGAAAATAGTGGTGTGTAATACTTGCAAAATTCCAAAAATGATATTAGCGAAATTATTTCAGTTCTACAAAAAAAAGTGGAAGATATTTGTAATACTTGAACCAAAAGACAAGTTTAACATTATTTGTATTACCAAATCCCTTGTTCAATAGCTTTGAAAAGTTTATAATTAAATTTGCAAAGAGAAACTAAAACAATCATAATTTTAATAAGCACAAACAGTCCATTTTATAATATAGACATCACTGTGTACTTTTAATTACATTATAAGAAAAGTTAATTCAATAACTTTTTCCATAATTAAATATCATTAAATTACTTTGACAAACTTGTTTCTACATGTTTTAATTGAAAGTGTGGCCTTTTTATACAATTTCCTCTCATGTTTATTGTACAGTTGCATTTCTGCTAGCACAGAATACATTTAAGATAAGCAGCAGTGCTACACAGTTTGAAGGTCTTTCAAGATGAAAAATATTAAGCTGAAAAATCCTTCAAAGAAAGAATAATTGATGTCATTCTTATCAGCACTAAACATTGTTTTGTGGTTTTTGGCATTAAATCCTATGTTCATGTTTTATACAGATGATGCTTTTAAAAGCTATGTCATCATTAGAATAAACACCATATGGCAAGTAACTGTATGTCTGTACCAAACTGGCAGGTTATAAAAGCTTCTGAAAGGTACACAAATAGCATTTGAT
Organism: Lissotriton vulgaris; assembly: GCF_964263255.1. Lineage (NCBI taxonomy): Eukaryota > Metazoa > Chordata > Amphibia > Caudata > Salamandridae > Lissotriton > Lissotriton vulgaris. Next base: position 947,908 of record NW_028246928.1, read on the forward strand.
TTGCTTAACTGGATGTTTTTATGCAATCAATACCACACATTAACCAAGTTAAAACAATCGCTCCTGCAACAGAATTATCAGGCAGTACCGCATTACACTTGGGAGAATCCATTGCTAACTGATTTGCCGCCAAGAGTCCAATCATTCGCAAGTCAATTAAAATCCGGTTAAAAAAGAAACTTTGAGGAGAATTTGCAACTCTTTTCTTAGGCATGTATTAGTGGAGATATCCTGACGAGGAAAGTATTGTAAGCAAAAGAGCAAATTGCTTTAGGTGTCAATATAGTGGTAAATACTATACGATGGGACAGGGTTTGTTTGTTTGTATTATGAATAAAGTGGGCAAAACTTTTTTATGGCAGACATCTTGGAGCGTGGGTTGGTGGGGTGGAACTGAAATGTATATATAGAAGTAGAACTTCTGGAGTTAGTCAATGGTCTTACACTGAGCATTTGCAAGCACACTGAAAGGCTGATTTACAAAGGTAAACTTACACTTTTATGCAAATATACTCTTTTTCAAACTATGATTTAGTGGTAACTTTACGATTGCTTACGCTATCTTTTCCTGTGTGGAGTTCCCCTAGTTCTAAAGATACTATTAAAACCCAATATCGAAAAAGAATACACGTACACAAAATTGTAAGTTTACCTTTATGAACCAGGCCCACTGTGTCAGACCTCTATGAGTGGGTGTTTGGAGCTTATCTCTCTAAAGAGAATTTGCAAACATTGATGAAATGCTGAATTTTAGCACACATCAATTATAACATTGGAATGTTGAGCACTCCATTGGGAGTGCTCCGGGTTTCTAGTGGCTTCTAGTGGCTGGTAGAACATTCCAATGTTTGTTCACAACAATAGCTGTGAACAAATGCCTCACGGAGAACCAAGGGGATAGCAGTCCCCTTAGGATCAGTGATTCCGTTGTTTTACAAATTAGAACATTCTGCCCTCTATGGGCTGAATGTTCTAATACCCTCAGAGCCCTCCATAGTGGACTCTCCCAGGCATTAAAGACCCACTCCAGCAAGCTGAAGTTGAGGCCTTTAAAGCTGTACTAGGATTTTAATGGCCGGTAGAGCCACTACAGTCATAAAGGATTTGCAAAGAGGGCTATAATGAAATATTCCTGTTGTGCCTAGCAAATTCTACCTTTCCCAAAGAGCTTTGCATGTTCCATGCCCTAAGGTGTATTTCATAAAAAAGCTGCAAAAGGGGCATTTTTCAGTACGATTGTATTTATCAATTGAATTGTTAGGTAGTTATACGTGACACAGCAGCACAGACAATGCAATTTCACATAGCTTATCATTTATCATAACATCTATCTAAACATCTATATTTCACTTCAAGTACATGCTGAATTGTTTATTATGAGTGAGGGTCTCCTTGAAAAGGACAGGGGGTAAATAAATGATTACTAAGCATGGGCAAATTTTGCGAATCTCGCGTTCGCGAATTTTGCGGATTTGCGAACTCGCAATCCGAAAAATCCGCAAATTCTCGCGAATTTGCGGATTTTTTTTTGTGTTTGCGCGGGTTTCTGCCAGTTCGCGAGGGTTTTGTACACTTTCGCAAATTGCGAACTTACCTGTCGGGTCGCAAGTTTCGCGAACTTGTTGTTTCTACGTGTCCAGCCTGTTTGGGACACTCTTCTTCATCACTGCCACTCTCTGTCACCACTGCCACTCTCTGACTACTCATGCCACCCTCTGGCCCACCCATGCCACCCTCTGTTTCATCACAGCACCCTCTGGTTGTCCAGTCAGTGTACATTATTGTGGCAACGCAAGCACACCTTCCCTGCCTCAAGTGACCTGAATTAATTTGGGGCTGATTAATGTGTCACAGAGTATTTTTTTAGCTGGCACCTGCTTCCTTAGTGCTTCCTGATTAGTGATCTTTTGCACTTGCTAAGTGCTTTCATTGTTGCAAAATTAGTTACAAACCTGCCCTGCCCCAACTGACAATAATGAATTAGGGGCTGATTAATGGATTTGAACTTCCAGCCTGGTTCCTGCTTGTCTCCCTTAGCTGTAATTCAGGACCTTTGTGGCATATGTGTAACTATTCTGAGGTTCAGAGCAGGGTCACATAATAGTTGCAACTGGCAACTGAACTCTGGAGGGGCCCCTCAGGAAGCACTACAGGAAATGGCTACTAATGATGAGCCTGAACTTTTGAACCTGGTAAGTAGTTTCAGTTTTGCTAAGATCGTATTTCTGCAATTTTGCACTTATTCGCGGGGCGCGAAGTTGTACTGGGAAGCCGCGAACTCACGCGAACAGTGCGAGCAGTGCGAGCAAAATCCGCTGCTCGCGGATTTGCGGATTTTGCGGGAGATTCGCGAATCTCGCGGATTGTGAATTTACCGAAAATCCGCAAAATCCGCGATCGAAACGGATTTTCCGCCCATGCCTAATAATTACTCATATCCTTAAGCAGTAGAGCAGAGCTAGACATTTTTTACTTGGTCCTAAAGCAGTTCTTTCAAGTTACAGAGCCATGGCAGTCTCGGACAGCAAGTGAGTTACCCTGTTCTTATAACCAGGGTTTCAGGTAGTGTTACAGATTCTTATTCTGCTTTAAATGTATGCATCTGTTTCAAATATAGGCACATCTGTTTTGTATAAATATTTGAAAATGAACCCATTCCTCAAAAATTAGTTCAACGGTTCATAACAACTCTACATTTTCCAATTTAAATAAACTTTTTATTTTGGAGTAACAAACTCACCTCATCGCCAATAAAAGCTGATCTTTTCATAAGAAAACACAGTTTGGGCCTTAAGTACCAATTTATATTTTTGGCTTGTGGTTTTTCATTTTCACCAAGTACTCATATGTATTTCTGCTCCGCAAGGCTAGATGCTACTGCACACAATATTCCAAGTCTTATCATCGTAATGCTTGCGGCAGCATTATACCAAGGGTGACCACCATTATTCCATGGCCATGGGGTCTAGATTATACCAAGAGTAGGCATTATGCAATTGATACCAGAAGTATGCCATAAAATGCTACAATTGAGCTTACCTAAAGATAGGCATCCCCAAGCCACTGATTCCCTCACTTTTGCCAGGAAGTACTACAATTATAACTAGGAAAGCAGTAGCAGCGGATGCAACCATCATGCTGATAATGCTGGTTAGTATGCAAAGAGATATCACAAATATATCAGAGAGGGCCTCCTTTGTAACCATGGATGACTCAATGGTACAAAAATTAACTCCATAATGGAAGGGCGAGTATCCTACCAGGGATAGGTGCCAGTATGTCATAATATTCCAGTAGATATCTGCAATATACCAGGGGATGCAAAATCACATGCACACTCAGACTCACATTTCCCACAACACAGACTTTCAAAAATACGCAAAATAACAATTGAAAACACTTTATTTACTTTTTAATTGCACTGATGTGTTTCAGATAGATGATAGCTCCACCCTTCTAGGGTAGGCGACTTTGTCAGGTCAGTATGCAATTTCTCCATGCCAGACTGAATCCTGTCTTTCCACTGCTGATAAAGTTGAACAGACCTGAAGCTAGATAGAGCAGTTGGTCTGGAATGAAGGAAAGGAACACCGCCCCATATTTTCTCATAGCTTCTGATATGTCAGAAACCATGCAAGGGTTATGACTGAATAGTGCCCATGACCCCTGAAAAATCCAAATACCACCTAATTCAAGTAGATCGTAATGCATTTGCAAAGAGAAAGGGGTCCCACAGGGGACCCCTTCCCTGTTGCAAATACATGCAAAGGCTGCCTGGAAAAAAAACAGTGCTTTATTAAAAAGCAGTCCCAGACATGGTGGTCTACTGAGCCAAGAAGGCTACCATCCCTGGAAGGGTTGGCATTCACAATGGAATCGCAAATTGCGAGAGGCTCATAAATATTATTGAGTCTCGCAATTTGCAGCCCTATTGGGAATCCCAAAACAGTGTAAACACACTGTTGTACAGTTCATTTAGCGCCTTTCAATTTGCAACTCGCAATGTGTCGCAAATTGCGAGGCACTATATGAAAGGGTCGTACATCTGGCCCTAAATGCTCTGTTGTCATGTAGCTGAGAGAATTTACATTTTATTTTTTCAACAATTCATTTGCCAACCCATGGGAAGGGTAGGGTGGGTCCAATGTTAGCCTCCGTGTCTTTAATAAAATCCAGATTTCATTAAATAAGAATGGAGGCTACCATTATGCTTGTTGGAAGTTCTGTAACACTTGACCTGACGTGTTCCATCCGTTTACAAAAGTGTTTTGCAAAGGTGTTTTATCTGGACCAGTAAGCTTCTTTAACCCTTTCGCTGCTGATGACGAGCTCAGCTCGTCATCACCCACGGGTGTCGTGTGCTGATGACGAGCTGAGCTCGTCATGAATAATGGGATTCAAGGATCTGCAGCACAGGGCAAAAATCCCCGCAGCAGCCATGTGGTTAAGGATGTCATCTATTCTACCACCTTTCCTGCAGGAATTACTGGCCATAGCTCCTGTTGCTGAGTTTACCTGAAATTTCTTGAGGTCAATACCAACCAGTTACATTACATTTCTTACCCATCTAGCTATTGAGGCTGATAGTATAGGTTTAAAAGGTTTCAAAAAAGAGATAAGTAACTGATTCGCACCATTCTTTTGATGTTCGTTCATTCTAGAATCATACTCTTTGATGCAATCTACAACACAAAGTTTTTTACATGCATCAAACTTTTAATGCTTTAACATCTGATACTGGCAGGAGATTAGGCAGAGAAGAGAGGCTAGTTTTATGGATAGATGCTACCTATCTAGGTATCTATGATGAGGCCAATTAGTGAATAAATCCAGCATTAGTTTAATATCGCAAAGAGTCTCCTATTTAGATTTAGGGGGTCTCCTTAGAATTATACCTTTTAGAATTCTGCATACCAAGACATTTTATCTATGGTTTTGCTATTTACTAAGTTGTGGCCTGCTGAAAAAGCTGATCTATAGCAGTTAATTGATCTGTAACTAATACCCCTCTCAAATTGTTCTATTAAAAATTGACTATGTGTACAAAAGAGTCTCCCCAGAATCCATGTTCCTCTCCAGGCAAGGAAAAGTGCAGCTCCTTTCAAAAGACCTGTGATTTCATTGGATCTCCTGAGACCTTCCAGGCAAGAAGGTTTAAAGTCCTTGTCCGGACTAAGGGATGTTCTTTCCCGTCTATTTGTTTTAAAAGTCCTTCTTCGCCTGGTAGTATTAAAGGAATGTTGCAGGCTAATTCCAAGGTTGTCGGGAACCAAGCCTGGGAGGGCCAGAAGGGTGTTATTAGTACTAAGGAGCATTGTTCCTGTCTCACTTTCTAAAAGGGGGAGGCATATGTTTGGATTCCTTTCCAGGGCTGGAGAAAAGCATAGACTGCTAGAGCACCAGGTATTCTACTTTCAAGACTGTCTTGTGCTGTAGACAGACGATCCAAAGTCTTTTGACCAGGTTCAATAGGTCAGAGGATGCTGTACCCCTAAATGATTTATACATGTTACAGCTGACATATTGTCCATTTTCAGAATCCCAGATCTGCCCTGGAGGGAGTGCTTGAAGCTCATCAGAGCGTTTTCAAAGTTGAACTTCACTAGCCATTCTTTTTCTAGTAGTATGTCCCTCAATAGGTGGATTCCCTCCTTTTTTAAATGTCTGTAGTTGAGGCACTTGTTTAGTTCTCTGAGGTTTGTGACTGGGCTCCAACCCTTGTCTTCTTTCTCTACAAGGAAAAGTGTACTTACAAAATGCATTTGATCCCATTGTTCTTCTATAATTGCTTCCTTGTCTAGCATGTAGATTACCTCTTCCCCCACTATTTTGCATTGTTCTTTTGTTAGTGATAAGTTTCTTGGGGGTAAGGTTTTTGTTGGTGAATTCAAAAAATCTATTTTGAAGCTTTGAACAGTTTTTAAGACCCATGTGTCTAGTGTAATAGTCTCCGGGCCAGCAATAAGAACTCAGTCAACCTCCCACTGTTCCTGGAGAAAAAGAAGAATGAGGGGTGAAAGTACTCACTCTAGAAGTTTCTGGAGCTTTGTCCACGTGATCTAAATCCTCTTGTGCAGGAAGCTCTTCCTCTCTGAGGGTAGAATGGTGAAGGATTGTTTGCTTGGTAAGTTCTACAGAAACATTTCTGTCTATAGTAGGGCCTTTGGTTGGAGAAGCCGGTCGAAAGGCCCCTTCTACCGGCCCGTCCAAAAATATTTGGATTGAAGACTCACCTTATGCTGTTCTTTGCCATACCCAGGGCAGTAAAAGTTGCAACATATTTACCTACGCTTTTGATCAGATCTTCCCCGAATAAGAGACATCTAGGGTTTGCCGAAGGTTCTTTGTCAGCCATGTTGCCCAACTTCGGGTTGATTTTGGTAAGGACTGCTCTTCTTTGTTCTGCATTCTGCATTTATACCGGCATTTATCAACCTTTCCATCTCTTTCCTGGGGTCCCTCCCAAGTTTGAAAAGGTATTTAATCAACTCCTGGTTGAGGTTAGGTGTTAGGTATACCTACTCTTGGATGGAAGATCTAGAGCATTCCGCTTTTAGGACATTGCGACTTTCATCTTGGTCAAGGTGTATTCATGTAAAAGCTTTGTCCTTTGCATCCCTTGATCTTCCATTTCAGTATTTAGTGTATCATAAGGAGCACTTTGATATTGTGTGCTGCTTTGGACACCTTGATAAGTTGTGCCGCTAAGGACAACTGCTATTTTTGGGGTGCATGGACCTCCCTTATAGCTTGAGGTGCTTAGATCCCCTTTGCAGGTTGAGGTGCTTAGACCTTCCATAGTGCTTGAGGTGCTTGGACCTCCCAGTGTGCTCCTAGGGCTTACTCTTTCCAAATTGTTAGATTTCATTAGTCTTTTGCCCCCTTTTTTATTATAATCATCTTTTGGGCCATTCGGGCTCCCCATGATGGAATGCTCTTCATCAGTATTTCACACTTGCAGGAGCACAGCTCCAGCTGAATAATTTTTGGCATATTCTTGGTATTTATGCTGGGAGTAGTCACGTCTATGTCATCTGATTCTATGTCAGACATTGTAAGGGTTTAAATAAGTACCCTGTATGCTATACTTAATATCAATTAAATAACTCGGGATATATTAGCATGAGTGAATGCAAAGAGCCGGTAGTAGCATCTTGATTTTAGAAAATCAATATTTTCCCTCCAATTTTCTGGGAGGAGCTTGCAAGTATGTTGTCTTCTTTTAAGGCTGAGAAAGGCTTAAAACAAATATATTTTGAGAGGTTACTTGCAAGTCAGCAGCTGATCAATGAGGCGATTCAAACTGTTGGAGGTTCCCTGACGTAATCGCTTGAGCGATCAGCTTGCAAAGTATGCATTGTCTGGGCAACATCTCGGTAGCCTGATGGTTGCTAAGGTAACCATGCTGATAGCCTTGTGACTATAGAGGTGTTCTCTAAGATGCAACATTTTTCTTCTCATTGCTTGGCAACTGGCCTATGTCAGATGTTGTTCAGGCTGTTGCCAAGGATTGTTCCTCCCTACTTTCCAGACGCACTCCTGAGGTGTGTCGGGAAGAATCTTATTTTGGAGAGGGAGGAGATATAGGAGCTGTATAGAAGGCGGGCTCCGAGATACCGCTTGTAGACCACTCGGGAGGTCTGTGAGGGTAGGTTGCTGTGACGCTGAGTCTTGCACTGCAGTTGATACTAAACAGAACACACTGTGTGATGTGGCAGGGGGCAGTCTGCATACTATGCGAATAAAAATCAATGTGTCATGTCATGATGTTAGCGATCGGGGGTAGGAGGTCTGGTCTCTGTTAATTGGGAGATTGGTTAAAGTAAATAGGTTTCTTGATGAAGGTAACTGGGGTAGCAGCACTCGCCCGAGTTGTAGGGAAAACAAATATATGTCAAGCCTGTATTTTAGTATACTGCATGCACAAGTAAGCAAAGAATAGTAAAGTGCACTTACCTGCCTGGATCCGCATTTAAAAGTGGCATATGATTCTATGTGCTTGACTATTATACATCAGGCAGATTCTGTTCTAGAACTATTTGTTTTGTGACATATTGCTTGTAAGAGGCTACTTGGAGTTATTATAAAAAAAATATGCATATTAGTAGTCTCCGGTCTTGCAAATAAATTGAGTTAGTTTGTGGACCTTCTTCTGGTCTGGTGTGATGTGAGTGCGGCATGGGAGGTTGAGAGTGATTCTGGGACTCAGTTGGAAAAAGACCCTTACCAGGACGTTATTCCGGACATCGCCATCAGCACAAGAAGCAGAGCGGGTAATCGCCTTCTAGCCCTGCAGCCTCCCTGTGTCCCAGGAGGGATTGACCGCCAGTTCGCCAATTTACAACTTGCAGCACCCGCTTCGCGGGTGCCGCTGCGCGGCGACTGGTGTGGGGTTGAGGCTGCAGGCACACCAGAGATCAACACCCGGGAGGAAGAGAGAACAACGGGAGGCGACTGTGGGCGCGTGGTGCAGGGACTCCAAAGACCAGGAGTCCCCGCGTTGCACAGGTGTGCACGGCCGCGCCCACAGCAAGACACGCCCCCAGCCGGCCAATCAGTGGTAAAAGCAAACACATCCAGAGGGCAGTGGGACTCAGTTGGAAAAAGACCCTTACCAGGACGTTATTCCGGACATCGCCATCAGCACAAGAAGCAGAGCGGGTAATCGCCTTCTAGCTCTGCAGCCTCCCTGTGTCCCAGGAGGGATTGACCGCCAGTTCGCCAATTTACAACTTGCAGCACCCGCTTCGCGGGTGCCGCTGCGCGGCGACTGGTGTGGGGTTGAGGCTGCAGGCACACCAGAGATCAACACCCGGGAGGAAGAGAGAACAGCGGGAGGCGACTGTGGGCGCGTGGTGCAGGGACTCCAAAGACCAGGAGTCCCCGCGTTGCACAGGTGTGCACGGCCGCGCCCACAGCAAGACACGCCCCCAGCCGGCCAATCAGTGGTAAAAGCAAACACATCCAGAGGGCAGTGGGACTCAGTTGGAAAAAGACCCTTACCAGGACGTTATTCCGGACATCGCCATCAGCACAAGAAGCAGAGCGGGTAATCGCCTTCTAGCCCTGCAGCCTCCCTGTGTCCCAGGAGGGATTGACCGCCAGTTCGCCAATTTACAACTTGCAGCACCCGCTTCGCGGGTGCCGCTGCGCGGCGACTGGTGTGGGGTTGAGGCTGCAGGCACACCAGAGATCAACACCCGGGAGGAAGAGAGAACAGCGGGAGGCGACTGTGGGCACGTGGTGCAGGGACTCCAAAGACCAGGAGTCCCCGCGTTGCACAGGTGTGCACGGCCGCGCCCACAGCAAGACACGCCTCCAGCCGGCCAATCAGTGGTAAAAGCAAACACATCCAGAGGGCAGTGGGACTCAGTTGGAAAAAGACCCTTACCAGGACGTTATTCCGGACATCGCCATCAGCACAAGAAGCAGAGCGGGTAATCGCCTTCTAGCCCTGCAGCCTCCCTGTGTCCCAGGAGGGATTGACCGCCAGTTCGCCAATTTACAACTTGCAGCACCCGCTTCGCGGGTGCCGCTGCGCGGCGACTGGTGTGGGGTTGAGGCTGCAGGCACACCAGAGATCAACACCCGGGAGGAAGAGAGAACAGCGGGAGGAGACTGTGGGCGCGTGGTGCAGGGACTCCAAAGACCAGGAGTCCCATCGTTGCACAGGTGTGCACGGCCGCGCCCACAGCAAGACACGCCCCCAGCCGGCCAATCAGTGGTAAAAGCAAACACATCCAGAGGGCAGTGGGACTCAGTTGGAAAAAGACCCTTACCAGGACGTTATTCCGGACATCGCCATCAGCACAAGAAGCAGAGCGGGTAATCGCCTTCTAGCCCTGCAGCCTCCCTGTGTCCCAGGAGGGATTGACCGCCAGTTCACCAATTTACAACTTGCAGCACCCGCTTCGCGGGTGCCGCTGCGCGGCGACTGGTGTGGGGTTGAGGCTGCAGGCACACCAGAGATCAACACCCGGGAGGAAGAGAGAACAGCGGGAGGCGACTGTGGGCGCGTGGTGCAGGGACTCCAAAGACCAGGAGTCCCCGCGTTGCCCAGGTGTGCACGGCCGCGCCCACAGCAAGACACGCCCCCAGCCGGCCAATCAGTGGTAAAAGCAAACACATCCAGAGGGCAGTGGGACTCAGTTGGAAAAAGACCCTTACCAGGACGTTATTCCGGACATCGCCATCAGCACAAGAAGCAGAGCGGGTAATCGCCTTCTAGCCCTGCAGCCTCCCTGTGTCCCAGGAGGGATTGACCGCCAGTTCGCCAATTTACAACTTGCAGCACCCGCTTCGCGGGTGCCGCTGCGCGGCGACTGGTGTGGGGTTGAGGCTGCAGGCACACCAGAGATCAACACCCGGGAGGAAGAGAGAACAGCGGGAGGCGACTGTGGGCGCGTGGTGCAGGGACTCCAAAGACCAGGAGTCCCCGCGTTGCACAGGTGTGCACGGCCGCGCCCACAGCAAGACACGCCCCCAGCCGCAACGCCCCTCTTAAGAACAGCACAACACCGCTTAGCGGGACGCGAGCGGGACGCCCGGAGCGAAGCCCGGGCAAAGGGCGGGCCCTCTGTGGCCCTCAGGGGCCAGAAGAGGCCGGGCTGGGCCAGTCCCCTAAAAATTGCCCCCCCAAATACCTCACAACCGGCTACTACTATCTAACATAGCACCCCCTGCAATGAGGAAAACTGCGAAGAAGACCAGGATGCCCATTCTAAGATCGAGCACAAAAGCTAAATCGGATCATCCACCATCCCTACCGACCCTAACTGCCATTGATAAAATGCTTAAGCAGACCATAGGGGCGGTTTCCGATGCTATAGCTAATACTGAGAGAAGATTGTCTTTACCACCTGTAACCATCATCCAAGACACTCAGGAATCACTCTTCAATTTGTCACAAGCAACTGAGAACTCGGTAGAGGAGACTTACACCAGCCGGCCCATAACTTCACCATCTTTCGCTGACCTTCCTTGTGCCCAGGCGGTCGCTGAAACCAGCAGGGACAGTCCTGGTGCACAATTAAGCAGTCAAACAACCATAAAGGACTTAGATGCACTTACGGAGGAGAAAACGTCGCATAGGGATGGCCGCAAACAAGGGAGGAAAAAAGGTCATGTAAAGTCCAGCAACCATAATCTGGTCACACCCATTACCCCGCCTACACCGGGAATACCATGCTGGATAACCAACATGGTGGCAGATTTGAAATCTGACCTAGAGCATTCCATCACGGTACTGTTAAAGCCCCTTATAGCAAAAATAGACAGATTAACATCATTGGTCAATAACAAGGGGATAAACCCGAAATCTCATCCCGTGCAGGAACGAGATGTGACAAATTCCAAGGCCCCCGCTACAACAAATCTACCGAAAGAGAAGGCCTCTTTAGTGCAAAATGGTGCCCCCAAACCCAATAATGTTAATAATACCAGTGTCTTGCAGAAAGGAGCCAAGGAAAAATAGAAGGCCGCCTCCACCCCACAAGCAGGTAAAAATAAAAATAAAAATCAATCATTAACCGGTAACAATAAACCTTTACCTAGCTCTTCACTGACACTTGAAGAAAATAAGGCCCAAACCCCGAAGGCAGACCCCAAGACCCTCCGCACTCCCACCGCGGCAACCAACAACGATAAGAAAACAGCCACACGCTTCCGGACAATTAATCTCCCCCCTGAGGCATTGCCATTTGTGGTTGTCCTTACAGGAGTGCCCCCACTAAAGGAGGGCCAAAGGGAATCACAAATTGAACTAAAAAACAAATGTGCTCAGTGGCTGCAAATACATAGGCCCCTGCCCCCAAACATCTATGGGGAAATCCTCTCAGTGAGAAGGGGCGAGTGGATTGGCAAAGGCACTAAGACCATCGCAGGAGACATCATCACGGTGAATTTTAGAGACATAACAGCAGTCAACTTCATCTGCAACGCCCCCCCGAGTTATACCCGCTCACAAATCCACCCGGTCCACCTATCTTATTTCTATCCCCTGGCACCTCAAAGGTCCAGGCAGAATTTCATTCAGAACAGAACACCACACCCGGGTTTCCAATATGGCCCCCCCCAATGGCAAAGGCCAAACCCTGTATTCCCAGTATTTCCTACTTATGACTCCTCATTGATGCAGTACAACCATTGGAACAGGTTCAGTACACTTGAAGGGGTGGACTGACAGAGAATGACTTGCTTCCCATCATTAAACCAAAGCAGGAACGAGCCAAGCCTTACACCATTAGGGGACAAAGATGGAGTAATCCACGGACAACCTGACTTTATGGACCCTGTGTACACCACAGAAGGTAGGAGTATACCACCAACCAGTACCCAGGGCACAGGGGAGGGGACACACTACGAGAACAGAATCGTTAATCCCCCCGGGCCGCAACCAAGCAGGGCCGTCGCACCCGCAAAGGACAAACAACTAAGTCCACCGAAAGGCGAAGGTAGAAGGACTCCCAAGGCAATAACTTATGATAACCTACTTATAGCTACCTGGAACATCGCAGGGCTAGCGACAAAGTTCACATCTCAGGACTGGCTCAGCTACATAAGGAAATTCCACATCCTATGCCTCCAAGAGACTTGGGCTATTGAACCACACGAATATAGCATGGAGGGCTATAAAAGCTTTTTCGTTCCTGCAAAAAAAGCCACCTCAGGGAGAGCGAGCGGGGGGCTCGCGATTTATGTCCACCTAGACATTGATGGCACCTGGTCCAACACCAAATGGGTCACACGTAACCTTCAGGTACTAAGGTTCACTTCGTCAAGCCTAACCTTCTTGTTAATGAATTGGTATAACACACCAGCCATAACGGAGAAGGGAGTAGCTATAAAAGAACTTGAGATTTGCTTGAACTTTTTATCTAAGACACCAGAGCCCATGAATTTAATTTTAATGGGAGATTTTAATTGTCACCTCTGCGAAAATCTGTTACCTGCCAATAATGACTGGTCAAAATGCACAATCATGAAAGGCCCACACTTCACCCACTCACCAGAGGGTTGGGACCTAGAGAGACTAATGAAAAGGTACAATCTCGCCCACACCATGGATCTTGCCATCTTAAACGAGAGAGGAGAACTCACTCCAACATTCAAAGGCAGGGGCTGTCATTCTTATATTGACTTTGCATTAGTTTTGGCTCATTTAAAAAGACTTATCAGCACAAACTTCATAGAGGCCAGTAGCTTCAGCGATCACAACCCGGTGATCATCAAAATGGAAGGTTTTGTCTTTGCAGCGGTAAAGGGAAAGGTCACATTGGAAAGAGTGGTAGACCAGGGTAGAAGAATTAAATGGGCCAAAATTGATGTGAGCTGTTTCTATAAAAAACTCTTATGTGAAGCCTCAGCAGCGATCGACAAATGTCTCGACCCCAGCGTAACTGGAGGTGCGGTGGTGAAAGCATTTGAAGAAATCGCGCAGGTAGTAAATAACTCCCTTCGAACCAAGGGAGCGAATAATAACATTCCCACAAATCCCCGTTGGTTCGATTCCAAATGCACAAAGGCGCTGAAAAACCTGAAGGACAGTCTACATGCCCAACCAAGGGACAAAATAAAGGTGGCAAGGAACAGAGCCGAATACAAAAAAGCCGTGAAGGCACGAAAACAGAGTATACAAAACCAGGCTTGGGTAGATCTAAGGGACGCCGCAGAAAGAAAGGACTCTACTGCCTTCTGGAAAGTGATCAATGCCCCATGTTTTCAGGACCAAGGAGCCCCAAGAATCTTGAATACCATCTTGCCGGAGCAATGGCAGAAACACTTCCACAGCTTATATAACCATTCAAATCATGCACCCCAAGAGGAGCTTTCGAAGGTCCATCAGCCCACTAAACCAAATTTCACCTTAAAGGAGGTCGAATTGGGAATAACCGGACTAAGCAAAAATAAGGCGCCGGGTCCGGACGGAATACCACCAGACTTATTCCTAAGCAAACCAGAGCTATGGGCTCCGTTACTCACGAGGGTGCTAAATGAGGCAGCGGAGGTAGGCCTCCCCCAGTCCTGGTCAACGGCGACCATAGTCCCTATCTACAAAAAAGGCAATCGGGACGACCCCCAATGCTATCGACCCATCTCACTCATTGATGTGACAGCTAAGGTCCTGGGTCGAGTCATCCTATCAAGATTGCAAGATTGGGCAGAGGAGCACCAAATCCTCTCCGAAACCCAATATGGCTTCAGGAAAGGCAGATCTACCACCGACCAATGCCTAAATTTATATCTCCTGATCGCAAAATACACCATCGCCGGGAGGGGGACAATACATATGGGGTTCATGGACCTCTCTGCGGCTTTCGACCGCGTAAACAGGAAAAAGCTCTGGGCTATGCGAATGGATCTAGGCGTGGATCACTCCCTAGTTGACACCCTACAAAATCTACATCGCAACACCTCAGCAAGCGTGAGATACAGTCAGGAAGGAAAAAAGACCGACCCCTTTAGTTGCAATAGTGGAGTAAGACAGGGGTGTATCCTCGCCCCATTCCTTTTCTCCATTTATATCAACGCATTGGAACAGGACCTTCTTAAACTTAAAGTCGACTCACCCCAAATCGGTCATCGAGCAGTACCTGTACTACTTTATGCCGATGACGCGGTTTTGCTCTCAAGAACACCCCTGGGTCTACAAAAATTAATCGATGGGTTCGTCAAATTTATGGACAAATTGGACCTGGCAACAAACCTGGAAAAGTCCTTTATCATGACATCAGGGAAACCTACAAAAGGATCTTTTTCCTATAACATCGGGTCACACAAAATAGACCAGGTCAAGTCCTTCACATATCTGGGGGTATTATTCGACCACGACCTATCGTTTAAACCCCTGATTGCCTGATTGAAAAACACTCGACCAAATTGGCGGCCGCAGTAGGAGCAATCATGGGGTTTGGGCAGAGACTAGGGAAATGGTCCCCGGAACAAATCTTGACCTTATATAGATCCATTTGCTGTGCAAAAGTAAATTATGGAGCGGAAGTGTGGGGCTTTTTGGGAAAAAAATCCAGCCACTCCAGACGGAAGAAAATAAATTTCTACGAAGAATACTAAAAGTCCCACAGAGTGTTTCGGCTCACATCATACATGAAGAGCTGGGAGAACCTTTCCTGGAGGATAAAATTAAAATTAAACCCCTTCTGGCTTGGGTGAAGGTATGGACCAACCCCGAGGCGGCCCTAACCAGACAAATTATCGAGGATTGCCTCAAAAGAGACAAGGGCCATGCAATCCCCTGGCTGAAATTTGTTAAAGATTCGCTAACAGAGATTGGCTGCTCTGAATATTTCTTAGCCCCCGACTCTTTAACCCCGGAGTGCAAAACCTCGGTCAAAAAACTTTTGTTCGCACAGCTGAAATTGACAAGGGCAGAAAAAGAGAGGCTCAAACCTACCAATCTCTCTTACAACAATCTCACACCGAAGCAAGGTATGGAACCTTATCTAAGGGTCATGTACAATGCGCAGGATCGCTACCTCATAACCCGATTTAGAATCAATATGTTACATCACATCCTTGCAGTACCATCTGGATTTACCCGCACAGTGGAGGAGAAGGGTACCTGCGGCTGCGATCATCGATCTCCGCAGGATACCCTTCATTTTGTCCTACTGTGCCCATTCTACGCGATAGCAAGACGCAAGTTCCTGGTGGGTATCCTGAAAGAGCA
Source organism: Lissotriton vulgaris (assembly GCF_964263255.1). Taxonomy (NCBI): domain Eukaryota; kingdom Metazoa; phylum Chordata; class Amphibia; order Caudata; family Salamandridae; genus Lissotriton; species Lissotriton vulgaris. Next base: position 963,593 of record NW_028246928.1, read on the forward strand.
AAGATTTAAGCAAGCGAAACTGGCGTTGAGATTCCTAAAGGAAGCAGAGGACGCTTACACTTTATTCTGCACGATAAATTTCATTCGGATCGCAACAAGACTGAGGACTACCAGAGACATTGTCCCTTAAAATTGCATTGGACATCTAAATTTCCTAAAACTATCCTGGCCCTCCCATTAAGTACATAAAATCTTAAACATTTATACTTTTTAGATTAAATATTTTTAACATTGCTTTTTAACTTGTGTATGTTGTATTTGTGCTTTTATGGTGTCTTTTTAAGAACCGAATAAAGTTTATAAATTGTAAATTGTAAATTGATTCTGGTTGCCGAGTTCTGAATGGTCTGCAACCTTCTGGTGAGTTTTTTGTTGATCACAGCATAGAGGTTATTCTTGTAGTTCAGCTTGCTATTTACCAGGATGTATATGATGATTTATATCAGTTCTTATTTGGAACCATTACAAAATGTTCCTCAGCAACTTCAGGATGTGTAAGCTTAAGGCATTCATTTGGGCAGTCATGTTGAGTTTGCTGTTGATGATGGTCCAAAGGTTCTTGGTCTGGGTGTCAGGCCTAGCTCTGTTGGCCACCAGGTTGCGCTCCAGGGTGACGAGCTCTTCCTGGAGTTCCCAATTTTGGTCTTGTCTGTGTTCAGATTTAGGTGGGCTTCATCTTATGGGTGATTTTAGTCAGGCAGGCATTGACCTTGATCTGGGTACTGGGCATCTTATCCATGATGGAGAATATGAGTTGCATGTTGTAGGTGTAAGAGAGGATGTTGATGTTGTGACAGTGAACAATGCTAGCAAGATGGATCATGTATGTGTTAAAGAAGGTCGGGCTCATGGAGTATGCTGGTGGAACTCCGCAGATGAGGTCATGGGTGACCGAAGTGTATGGTGCCAGGCTGACTGACGGGTTCCTCCCAGCCAGGAAAGAGTCATCGGAGAGCATTTCCATGGATTCTTATGTTGTATAGGCGCTGGGTGAGGATAGAGTGGGAGACAGTATCAAATGCTGCAGAGAGGTCCAGAAAGATGATGGCCATTGTGTCTTCTCTGTCCAGAATCATGCATATGTCATTTGTGGTGGTGAGGAGTGTAGTTTTTATGCTGTGGTTGAGTCTGAAACCCGAATGAGTGATGTTGAGAAGATGGTGGTCATTGATGTATTTGATGGGGTGTCTGTTGATGATTTTCTGTAAGACCTTGGCTGGAAATGGTAGCAAGGAGATCAGTCTATAGTTGATGATTTTTGAAGGGTACAAAGGGTTTCTTCAGATGTAAGGTCTCTCATGTGCCCTTTCTCTACCTTCTCTCATCATCAGCTAGAAGACTTTCATGCACTTTGGCAGTCAGAATGAAAACACAATATGTAAATGTAAAAATGTAAATTGATGCTTGTATTGCGCACTACTCACCCGCAAGGGTCTCAAGGAACTTGTACAAATACCGCTGTGGAACCCATCCTGGCTTCCCCTGTGAGGCGTCCACTCCTGGGCACCCCCAAGGTGGAGGCCAGGCATCCTTAGCATTGTGGGGCCCATTGTGGAGATTAAGCAAGCTATTGCCCAGAGTTGCAGAGTGGGACTCCATGATTGGAATAGGCACCGAAGCGAGAATTATCAGGTCAGTGGAATTTTGACCCCAAGACCTGCCGAGGTGGGGAATTGAACCCTGGTCCCGGGCTAGACCTCTGCATCAGGGTCTGCCGCTCTAACCATTGATTCAGAAAAGGGGGTGGTGATGAACAGAGTGTCTGAATTAAGCAGACCACTCTTACCCAGTCCAAAGATCAGGGCTTGATCCATCACCGTTTTTTAGCTCACTGCACCATCCCAGCTCAGAACTTGGCTATATGCAAATTAGTCTGACCCTGGCCCAGTGCATCATGGGAACAGGGCAGACCAAACTACCAAGCCAATTCTTATACTGGGAAGGAAACAAGCTACCGGGGACCGGTTTCTGGCATTTCAGCCGTCTTCGGCCCGGCTTGCTTGAATCCTGATGGTGCAATGAGGTAGGGACTCACATCTGAGTATACCCTTCCACGCTTATGGTGGACAAAAATGATTCAGAAAAGGGGGTGGTGATGAACAGAGTGTCTGAATTAAGCAGACCACTCTTACCCAGTCCAAAGATCAGGCTTGATCCATCACCGTTTTTTAGCTCACTGCACCATCCCAGCTCAGAACTTGGCTATATGCAAATTAGTCTGACTCTGGCCCAGTGCATCATGGGAACAGGGCAGACCAAAATACCAAGCCAATTCTTATACTGGGAAGGAAACAAGCTACCGGGGACCGGTTTCTGGCATTTCAGCCGTCTTCGGCCCGGCTTGCTTGAATCCTGATGGTGCAATGAGCTAGGGACTCACATCTGAGTATACCCTTCCACGCTTATGGTGGACAAAAATGATTCAGAAAAGGGGGTGGTGATGAACAGAGTGTCTGAATTAAGCAGACCACTCTTACCCAGTCCAAAGATCAGGGCTTGATCCATCACCGTTTTTTAGCTCACTGCACCATCCCAGCTCAGAACTTGGCTATATGCAAATTAGTCTGACCCTGGCCCAGTGCATCATGGGAACAGGGCAGACCAAACTACCAAGCCAATTCTTATACTGGGAAGGAAACAAGCTACCGGGGACCGGTTACTGGCATTTCAGCCGTCTTCGGCCCGGCTTGCTTGAATCCTGATGGTGCAATGAGCTAGGGACTCACATCTGAGTATACCCTTCCACGCTTATGGTGGACAAAAATGATTCAGAAAAGGGGGTGGTGATGAACAGAGTGTCTGAATTAAGCAGACCACTCTTACCCAGTCCAAAGATCAGGGCTTGATCCATCACCGTTTTTTAGCTCACTGCACCATCCCAGCTCAGAACTTGGCTATATGCAAATTAGTCTGACCCTGGCCCAGTGCATCATGGGAACAGGGCAGACCAAACTACCAAGCCAATTCTTATACTGGGAAGGAAACAAGCTACCGGGGACCGGTTTCTGGCATTTCAGCCGTCTTCGACCCGGCTTGCTTGAATCCTGATGGTGCAATGAGCTAGGGACTCACATCTGAGTATACCCTTCCACGCTTATGGTGGACAAAAATGATTCAGAAAAGGGGGTGGTGATGAACAGAGTGTCTGAATTAAGCAGACCACTTACCCAGTCCAAAGATCAGGGCTTGATCCATTACCGTTTTTTAGCTCACTGCACCATCCCAGCTCAGAACTTGGCTATATGCAAATTAGTCTGACCCTGGCCCAGTGCATCATGGGAACAGGGCAGACCAAACTACTAAGCCAATTCTTATACTGGAAAGGAAACAAGCTACCGGGGACCGGTTTCTGGCATTTCAGCCGTCTTCGGCCCGGCTTGCTTGAATCCTGATGGTGCAATGAGCTAGGGACTCACATCTGAGTATACCCTTCCACGCTTATGGTGGACAAAAATGATTCAGAAAAGGGGGTGGTGATGAACAGAGTGTCTGAATTAAGCAGACCACTCTTACCCAGTCCAAAGATCAGGGCTTGATCCATCACCGTTTTTTAGCTCACTGCACCATCCCAGCTCAGAACTTGGCTATATGCAAATTAGTCTGACCCTGGCCCAGTGCATCATGGGAACAGGGCAGACCAAACTACCAAGCCAATTCTTATACTGGGAAGGAAACAAGCTACCGGGGACCGGTTTCTGGCATTTCAGCCGTCTTCGGCCCGGCTTGCTTGAATCCTGATGGTGCAATGAGCTAGGGACTCACATCTGAGTATACCCTTCCACGCTTATGGTGGACAAAAATGATTCAGAAAAGGGGGTGGTGATGAACAGAGTGTCTGAATTAAGCAGACCACTCTTACCCAGTCCAAAGATCAGGGCTTGATCCAAAACCGTTTTTTAGCTCACTGCACCATCCCAGCTCAGAACTTGGCTATATGCAAATTAGTCTGACCCTGGCCCAGTGCATTATGGGAACAGGGCAGACCAAACTACCAAGCCAATTCTTATACTGGGAAGGAAACAAGCTACCGGGGACCGGTTTCTGGTATTTCAGCCGTCTTCGGCCCGGCTTGCTTGAATCCTGATGGTGCAATGAGCTAGGGACTCACATCTGAGTATACCCTTCCACGCTTATGGTGGACAAAAATGATTCAGAAAACCCTGGTCCCGGGCTAGACCTCTGCATCAGGGTCTGCCGCTCTAACCATTGAGCCACACTTCTCCACAAATCTACTAGATTGTACTTATATGAAGCATCAGCTATGTTGTGTAGGTGGCAATATGGTGTGATGCAAAAGCCAGAGATCAACAAAAAGAGAGGTAGGGAGAGTAGAAAACACTCTTAGTCCCCAAGGTTACTAGAAAACAACAAAAAAAGAGTGTTCCTGTCTTAATTAGGTATAGATATAAATGGAGCACAAGAAACCAACAGAGCCCATTAGGTTTGTTATGAAAGCCCTCACTCACCGACCTGGTCGGTGACTTGCTTCATCATCGGGCCCCACTGGGTGTGACCGAATGTCACCCCAGTGTGCTGCAACGCCAGATTTGCTGCGGAGCTGGTAATGTGAAGACGAGAGGGCTATGTGGTGAGTTATGTGGACAGAGTGAGGTGGTGAGTTAAAATTGCCTTGTATGTATCAAGAATTGTTTTAATATATGATCATCAAGGGCAAGGTTAAAAATGTGTTGGTAAGCAAGGCCAACTAATTGGATGGTCTGCTTCCAATAACATTAGGTGAAGAAGTGATAGGTCAACATGTTTCAGCCGGTATGGTGTAATTAACTTGGCATTCGTCAGAACCTAGAGTGAATAAACCCCGGCGGTATGGGCACGCTAAGGCCCACCCTACCAACGGACTTATTTATTTATTTTATTTTACAGACTTGCAGAGCGCATGGCTGCCCATAGGCATCCCAGCGCTGATAGACAGGAACCTGGTGAGAGATGTTTTATGGGAACAGCCATGTTTTAATTGCTCTATGGAATGACAAAAGGTTGGGTTGGGCTCTGAGGTTAGGGGTGAGCGAGTTCCAAAGTTTGGCGGCGTTGAGTGAGAACAGTCGGCCGCCTGAGTGGGCTTTTCTGATCCTGGGAACTGAGGCTAAGTTGCAGTTGGAAGAGCGGAGAGTTCTAGAGGTGGTGTGGGGTGAGATGAGATTTTGAAGTATGGGAGGGGCTTTGCTGTGCATAATCTTGTGGGTCGTGCAGAGAGCTTTGTATTGAATTCTCTCTTGGATGGGGAGCCAATGAAGGGCCCTCAAAGACGGTTTGGCTGAGCAGCGACGATGGGTACCTGTGAGAATGCGGGCTGCCGCGTTTTGGGCCGTTTGGAGTTTTGCTAAAACTTTTTTGGGGGCCCCTAGGTATAGGGCGTTGCCATAGTCTAAACGAGATAGCACAAGGCCGTGGACGAGGAGTTTGCGGGATTGAGTCGGAAGCAAGGGTAGAATTTTTCTTGCCGATCTTAGTAAAAAGGTGTCTGTGAAGTGCAAAAAAAGGAGGGGGCTTCACTGACCAAAGGGCGGGACGCACACAGCCTCTTGGTCTCTGATTAAGAGACAAAAATTAAAAGCACTTCACAAGGGATGAACTTTCACCCCATAGACCGCGGGAGGGATGGGACGGCGTATTTGGCACATCGCCCACGACGCCAGTCTCCCGAATGTACACCTGATCAGCCCTCAGAACCGGTGAAGCCCCCTCGTTTTTTTGCACTTCACAGACACCTTTTTACTTTCAAGTCCTTTGAGCATAGGTGTCTGGAGTGTTTGTGAAAGCTGAAGTGATTTTTTGACTTATGCTGGACCGGTGTAGTGCCCTGAAAGTGTGGTTCGAGGAGTTTGAATTCAATTCGTATGTGAATCGGGAGCCAGAGGTGCTCTTTCTGGTGGGAAGTGATGTGATTGCTGTGTGGGAAGTTGATAGTGATTCTGAACGCGGAGTTCTGACTGCCAATATTTCAAGATGGCCAGATGAAAAGCTCTGGATTTGCAATGTTCCCACACAATTTGTGATTGTGAATGACGGTAGAACTACTATTACTGGCCCCATTATGAATTACAGGCCACCTTTAATGGGTCCTTTACTGTCTAAAACGTCCATGAGGGATAGATGTTATCAAACTAATTGAATCTGCTGATCCATGTGAGTCAATAAATATTTTCCATTTTGATAGGTGTAGTTCTGTAGAAGTTCTTAGTCCCAATAAAATGCAAGTTCGGTAGGCAATTTCCAAACTGAATCTTTATTTGGCGTACATAGCAGTGCAGCCTTACTAAAGATAATCAAATGTTAATCAAGTGAGAGTCCATTTCTGTGACCATAGATTAAGCTATAGTCATTTGCTTTTAGCTTGCCATTAAATCATGCATCCCACTGGGACCCCTCAGTGCATTTTCAAAACTGCAGAGTTCCAGCTGGCTAATGGCCTGCAGAACATGGCACATTTCAAATTGAAAGCTGAAAGGACTGCGTTGGTTCACATTCATTAATGCAAGATCAATACAAACAAGCTTTTCTTGTTTACTTGTTTCTGAGATCATAATCAAAGGCTAATTATCTTTAAACTGATGAACATGCTTTTCATCAAGGGTTCCTGGTACCAGGACATTGTGGCATTCATCACAGAGGGCCACTAGTTTATGAATCAGACAAGGCCATCAAAACGAACTGTTCTTTAAAATTGCATTACTTTCCCTGGCGAGCAGTGATAGCATCGGCAAACTCGTGTCCCCTTCCTTCAGGAACAATAACATCTTTTCTTCTGCAAAGCCCAAGAAGGGCCAGGCTGTTTGTTTGGCTTCAGGTAGGCCATAAACATTCAAGTTGCAGCTTTCTTTTTCTTTATTAGAGAAGGTTTAAGTAGCCAAATGAGAAAGTACTTTTTCTTTTTTGCAAAAATATTGACTTTGGAGCTAATGTTGGCTTAAGAAATTAGTAGAGTGATTTATATCAGTGCAACAAGTTATTCGGAATGCACAACTCTCGCGAATATAATTGAAGGGCAGGTAAGGGCTTTTTGGATTACCAACCAAGGACACAGTAAGCTCTGAATGTTAAATGTATTTGTCTAGAGCTAAGAGCCTCTGTGGGGAAAACAAAATGCGTTGGTTGCTTGTCTGTTTCCTGTTTAGCCTTCAGGTCACATCTTCTGAAGTCTGCGGGTGATGCAACCATTGTCTACGCTGTTAAAAGAAAGTTATGTGCGTAAACTGCAATACGAACTGAAGCAGTATATTTGAGTAATCCAATTAAACAAAAATTCAAAATATAATTGTAAATGCATGAGTCCAAATTTAACTATCTACTTATTTAAAAAAAATACAAAAACAGAAATGAATCCACAACTTACTGCGTTCTGGGTAACGGAAACTGAGAGCTGCGAATGTGCCCGACGTTTTTCACAATGAGTTTAAATACATTGATATGGCCTGTAGTAGAGACTATCAGACCCACCGAGTCCGCCCATGCACTTGCCTGCTGCTGCAGTTTAAACATACTATTTAATGTTGGTCTACTCGCACTATCTATTATTCCTCTGGACAGGATGGGAGTGCAGGGAAGATATGTTACCTGCACCCAAAGATGTTCAAGGAGGACAATACATGTGTCCTGGTTCATAAAGGCATTTCCGAGTATGTGAACAATTCTCTTTAGTACTACTTCACATACCTTTAAATGCCTTTGTGACTTGACCCCATGAATCGTTAGAAGCCTCCAGAGGGTTAAAGGTGCTATTAAAACCGTATCAGACATCAAGTTAACATGGTTTCTTCTCTCACGGTCGACTATACTTTGACACAGATTTGCATTTCGCAGTACAGTTAAACCTGTACAGGTTGCAGGCCAAGACACTACGTCATGAGTGTGCTGTCTGAAGTCACAGGAAGAAGTAAAGTCATCTCGAAGTGACAGTCTTTCCCAATGAGGCATTTTATGAGGGTATTCATAGAGTTATATGTCTACAGAGGCTCTTCCATGAATTGGTCTTTGTTCCATTCAGGCTTCTTAATTAATCATCAGACTCAAGGCCCGAATTCAAGTTTGTCAGTCCGACCAGCGGACCAATGTTGAGAGGGAAGTCATGATTATTTGCAATAAGCCGCCCCTCAAGAATATCTCCTGGTTCTTGTTTGGTGCATATATTGCTTAGTGTGAAAGTGAACCAGCATCTCAACCCGCACAGCTAGCGTGCAACCCTGTACTTCAGCCTCAGTGGACAGTATTGTTACATGGGAGAATTCATATTTCCTGCCATTGGCCGGAGTGCCCATCCCTCCAGCACAAAAAAAACATAAGCAACTGTAGGAACTCTCTCTCAACTGGAGTTTTAAAAAATAAAGCAGGTCTGTAGAGCCAATCCATCAGGTCCATGATCCATCTTAACAATACCAATAGTATAGGTGCCTCTCCCTTGGCCCTGGGCTCTGTGCTATTGTACAGCAGCACTGGTTCGAGCCACACCCTTGTTGTCTTCAGTCTGCAGCTTGTCTAGAATGTCTTTCCTGGAGGGGTTTTGAGAGCCAGGCTCTCTATGTGCATTTCTAAGGGCTCTTTGATCCAATGATAGATCACAAGTAAGGGGCCTGGGCACATCTCATAAAGAGAGAGAAGGGGCTGATAAGGGAACAGTAAAGAGTAGAGCTGGAAGCCTTGGATTAACTTTTTGATGGACATATCACTGTGTCTGACATCCAGGTGTGAACTCAGTTTACTTCCATGAATCATATTGTGGGTTAATCAACTTCAAATTCCTGCCTCCTGTGACAGATATTCTTCAGGAGGAAGAAAAAAAATGTCCATTTGAAAGAAGCAGAATCCCAACATAAAAAATCAAAGACTCAAACAGTAAATTACATTTTGTGTCTGGAAAAGGACTATAGGTAGGGGAATATGAGACCACAAACTTTGTCATCTTCTGAGCAGCAAGACGGACTGTGTGTGGAGGGGACGCTCTGTAAGACATCTGCCTATGACCAGGACTGGGGGACCCGGCCTGCTAGAGTTCCTGCTGGGTGAGAGGACAACAACCAGGGAAACCAAGACCACTTGCCCTAAAACCTGGAGACCAGTGCATGCTGTTTGCAAAGAACAGTGTAACCTGTGAGGAAGAGGGGAGTGTTGGAAGGAGCAAGGTCAAAGAGGGAACCTAATTTACTGGACTTCATGTGAGTTGTGAGGAATCTGTTTTTGCATTTATCGGGCCATAACCCGCAAGCTGGATTGTTTCAGTGACCCTGGAGGGGCTGCCATGGACTGAGCCAAGGAGCAAGGGTTGTGTGGAGGGTGTCTGGCCTGCATGACCCCTTGTGGTGGGTGACCCGGTGTGCCAGAGAAGGAAGCCATAATGAACATCAATGCCAGGTCAGTGTCATCAGATTTGTGAGTGCCGTGGAGGCAACCAAATATGCTAGTAGGGGTTGCCAGAGCCACTGACACCAAGGGTTTGGCCTTCTCCGGGAATGAGAAACTGCTGTTGTGATTAAGGAGGGTCTGGCCCACATACTGAAAACTTCCCCAAAGGAGGTTTGAGGATCAACGGATATCGCCCAAGCACTGTTTGGGCAATGAGATCAACTTCTCCCCTACAAAGGGAAGTGTACTTACCATTCGATTAGCAGGTAAGCAGGAACAACCCCCATCGCTTGAACCAGGCAGTGGCGTGGCTTGGAGGAGAGAGCCTGCACCTGCTGGGTGCTGCTGTGTGTAGCCAAGCACAATCTGACTTTGCAGACCCAGAGCAGGATTTTGCTGCGCCCCTGAAGGGCTCCATACAACCAGAGCAAGTAAGCCATGAACTCGGCCTTAGGGCCCCGGGGGACGTACTGCCATTGGTACTGTGATCCCGTAAACTCTTGTGACTGAACTTCAGAGGGGTGTCAGAAGGGAGAACTCTTGAGTACAGCCTAATAGTTTACACTCCCTGGATATGATCATCAGTGAAAGGGAATAACATCAAACCCATTGAACTAAAGTTAGTAGGACAAGCAGTGGCCTGACAATGACTAGAGCACCAACCTCAAGGGGGATTGTGTTATTGCTTTCAAATGTCATTTACCTCTGCATGTGTAGAATAAGAATTAAAATACTTCTTTTGATATAAAGACAAGTATTTACCTGGATATTGATTTATTGTTCGTGCTGCTTGTACATTGAGTTATGAGTCGAGATCACTGATCTATAACAGCGCCTCCCCCATAGGAGCCTTGACTCTCACTGATGCTATCTGAAAGTCAGGTGCAAAATGCGTTCTTGGCCCAGTTGAGCAGAATTCATAGTACGGTGTGCCCTGGGACATCGGGAGCAAAAGTCTTCAGCCACCATGGTTTGGCCCAGTAATTCCTGCTTGCTCTGTGACCCACAGAAAGGAGTTCTGACAATGAGCTTGTAAAAAATGTGAGTATTAGTTGAAGGCCATGAAACCCCACTTGAAATTATAATCGCAATCTTTGACAGGGTGAACACAATAAATCACTAAATAAATGTGTGCTTAAGCCCCTGGTAGCTGATGTACAGAACAGTCAAACCGAAATTTAGAGGCAATAAAATAAAGTATTTATGCATTACCCAAACATTAATAATTTGAAAACACAGCACAAAATAGAGAATATTTTAATAAATAAAATGACAAATGCCCACTAATCCGAATTGGAGTTATAAACTTTAGAAATGTGAATGTAAAAATAGTATCAAAAAGAGTTAAGAGCCAACCAAGGTCTTCTGGTCACACTTGACTATGGTAAAAGCTATGGATTACTGTGAAGGATTGCAAGTCAGATACAGGGACCAGGTTTTCTCCTGGTCAAACAGTTACCTGGACTTAGAATGTTTTGTGAAGAAAAAATGCTACTCAACATGTTGCCCGCAGGACAAGCTGCAAGCTGGAACTGAAGTATGACTCAAAAACATTGGGGTGCTGGAGAGCGGGGTCCTGGTGCAGTCATCAGAGAAGGTGGTGCAGCTTTGATCGACCAAAGTTCGGAGTCTGAGCTCAGGAAGCCCTTTTCCTTCAGACTTAGAAGCTTTTCAGTAAGCTGTATATCATTCAGCTGGGCATGCCGGCAAGCTGGATCTGACCAACAATTCAACATTGATGGGTGTGGCTTGATGGCGGTCCTGGTCTCCAGCTGGTTCTTCACTGGAAAAGTTGGCAATATGTTTCTACGGCCCTGGTGGGGCCAATTAAGGATTAGTTCTCACTCCAACAGAGGATAGCATCAGAACCCATGGCAGGTCTAGTTTGAAGTGATCAGCTAGGCAGTTGCTGGGAGAAGGCCTCTGGAAGTGTGTTGTGACCCTACAGCTCATATAGGCGGTCATCCAACTGACACTTTGAGTCAGTTCTGGGGTCCTGGGTTCAAGGGAAGAATGTCCAGTCTTCATTCTAGATACAGACAGGAGGGAAGTCCTTATTCTGCTTCTTCACAGGTCCAAGAGTCTGGGAAGGGTAGTGCCGGTGTCACATTTATTCTTAGTGCGAGTCTGTGGCTGGGTGGTACACCTGGCCACTCCCTAACCAATGTGGTAAAGTGTTTTCAGGGGTGACCCTACCCACTTTTGCAATACATCCTTTGTGTCTTCCTGGTACTTATACCAAAGTCCCCCTCACTCACTAATTCCAACATACCAGAATTTTTCTTTCTGTGGCTAGAGCTCTCTGTGCCCACCCAGTAGTTTGGCTATTGTAATGGCCAAAGCTTCCCCTATGGTTACTCCAAACAAGTTATGAGACAGCTCCCCCTCCCAATGACTTTGGTGCCAGTCTGACTAGTAAAACAAAAGGGAGGAAGGCCCAGAAGTGAGCTATAGCTTCCAGTGACATGAAGCTCAGGAAGATACTGACTTTAGCTCTCAAGCCATCCCGCCCAAGGAAGAAAAATACCTTCTTAATCAATCAATCAATCAATCAGGGGTATTGTAGGCACACTACTCACCCTTGAGGGTCTCAAGGTGCTGGGGGGGGGGTATCAGCTCCAAAGAGCTAGGTTTTGAGTGTTTTCTTGAAGATGTTCAGGGAGGGGGCATGTCTGAGATCGATCGGGAGCTCGTTCCATGTTTTGACTGCGACATAGGAGAAGGCTCTTCTGCCTGTTCTGGCTCTGAGGATGGGAAGGCGAGGTCAGCAGATCAGAGGTTTCTTTTTGATAGGTAGAAGGAGATTCTTTTATTGAGGTATTGGAGTCCGGTGTTGTAGAGGCATTTGTAGGTGTGGGTGAGTATCTTGAAAGTGACTCTCTTCTCAACGGGGAGCCAGTGGAGGTTCCGTAGGTGCTGCGTGATGTGTTTGTGTCTAGGGATGCCAAGCACGAGTCTGGCTGCAGTGTTTTGTATGGTCTGGAGCTTGAGGAGCAGAGACTTGTTGATCCCGGTGTAGAGGGCGCTGCCGTAGTTGAGTATGCTGGTTATTTGTTTGTGAGTGACGGTCTTTCTTGATTCGAGGGGATCTATTGGAAGGTCTTTCAGAGGATGTGGAGGTTGTTGAAACAGCTGGAGGCAACAGTGTTGATCTGTCGGGTCATGGAGAGGGAGGAGTTGAGGATGATGCCTCGGTTCCTGGCGTGGTCAGTGGGGTTGGGAGGACTGCCAAGGGTGGTGGGCCACCAGGTGTTGTCCCATGCAGAGGGGGAGGGTCCGAGGATAAGGACCTCTGTCTTCTCTGAGTTGAACCTTAGGCAGCTGCTTCTCATCCAGGATGTGACATCGTTCATTCCTTCCTGGAAGCTGAGTCTGGTGGTGGTGGGGTCTTTGGTGAGGGAGAGGATGAGCTGGGTGTCATCAGTGTTGAATGCTGCCGAGAGGTCAAGTAGCATCAGGGCCGCAGCGTGTCCTTGGTCAAGGAGGGTGTGGGTGTTGTCTGTGGCGGTGAGTAGAGAGGTCTTGTTGCTGTGGAATCCAGATTGGCATGGGTCAAGGATGGAGTTTTTTTAGAAGAATTTTGTTAGTTGTGCGTTGACGGTCTTCTCTTTGACTTTGGCTGCGAATGGGAGGGAGATGGGCCGGTAGTTCTTGGGGTCAGCCGAGGTTTTCTTGACATTTGCTTATTTCCAATCATTGGGAAAGATGTCAGTCGTGAAGGAGGCATTGATGGTGCATCGTAGTTGTGGAGCGATGGTGGTTACAGCTCTGTGGAAGATGTTTGGTGGGCAGGGGTCCATGGGGGCCCCTGAGTGAATGCCTTTCATGGTTGAAACAATGTCTTCGGTGGTGAATGGGGTCCAGGAGGAGATGGTGGGCTGGCTGCCATTGGTGGGGATGGTAGTGGTAAAGTCGAGTGTCCAGGGGCTCTATAGACGAGGGTGCCGCAAAGGGATGTTTCTAGGACTGGTCAGGACTTGGAAGTGGAGGTGTTCAGTGATGTAGGAGGAGTTTCTCATGGTGGAGGTGGAGAGTCGGAGGGAGCTCTTGTTTGCGATGGCGAGTCCCCGTCCTGGGTGGTTGGGGCGTTCTTTTCTCTGGATCTTGTATCCATCGGGGATGGCGGTGGCGGTGTCGAGGCGGAGGAGGCGTTGGTCCAGGTTTCTGTAAAGAAATTGACATCTGGTGAGAGGGTGTCGAGGAACCCCCCAATCTCAATGGCATATCTGTGCAGGGACTGTGCAGTTTAGGGCTCTGGAGGTATTGGCGTTCGTCTTGGCCTTAAGGCATGGTCTGAGGTGAAAGTTTGGTGGCAATGACGGCAGGAGAACTGGCTGAGGGTGGTGATCAGGGTGGACTGCTGGCAGTTGTTGCTCCTTCCGGGGTGGAGTGCGAGAAGGGCAACTGCGTTGTAGCGGTGAATGGTCAGTGAGCCAGGGTCCCTGGCGGTGGTCGTAGTTGGGTTGAGGACTGGCGCAGACAGGCTTGCCTTTGGTGTGCCAGCGGACACCATTAAATGGGCGAGCGGGGAGGGAGGCACAGCTGGGAGGTGGGAGTGGGCGTCAGCAGAGGGGAGGCACCGCAGGGGCAGCAGCAGCAAGAGGGGAAGTGGGAGAAAATGGGTTGAGACTGCAAACAACAAAAATGGCACAATAAGGCAAGGCAGAGGCACAATAACAACCAAAGCACACAATAATGGAAAAAAAAGGCAAGCAGAAAGGCAGCAGTCAAGAATTTAAGGGGAACAGTAAGACACAGACTAAATTACGAATGGGCATAGTAACAATAAAAGTGGCAACAGTCAAGAATTTAAGGGGCACAATAAGACACAGGGTGAATTATGAAAGGGCACAGTGACAACAAAAGTGGCAACAGTCAAGAATTTAAGGGGCACAGTAAGACACAGAGTAAATTACAAACGGGCAGAGTAACAACAAAAGTCACAGCAGTCAAGAATTTGAGGGGCACAGTAAGAGTGAATTACAGATGGGCAAATACAGACTGGAACCAAGGCTTGAACCCCTACCTGTACTATGCCCTGCACAGGACATCAGCACAGCACAGCAGCGGAGATTCAGAGGGAGAGAGCAGTTCCCTGGCCATGAGGTTCTCACACCCAAAGGCCCTTTTACATTGAGCCTAGAGTCAGCGCACATGAGCTGCTCTGTGAGACATGCTGTACTGCAGTATGGAACAGAAGCCCTGCCCACTCTCCATCTATATATGTCATTAGCTTGTGTCATTGTCATTTGTAAATGCTGGTTTCTGATTTCTTAATAGGCTTGTTAGTCTCTCCTTAGTACCTCATTGTCTTCATTTGTTACCTTCCATGGCAGCTGGACCCTTTACTTTGGTTGCTACACGGTCCGGTCTTGTAAGCACTATTTTCTTTATTAAGTTTCTCCCTCTTCAGATACGACAACGTGCTTTGCTTACATTCAGCGTGGGACAATGGCGGCCGCTTGTTTGCAATGTTTATGTTTATGGATTTGTATAGCGCATGGCTGCCCAAAGGCTTTCCAGCACTGAGGAGAAGGTGCTGTCAGGGAAAAGGGGAGTTTTCGGGGGAAGAGCCATGTTTTTAATCTTTTCCTAAAAATTAGTTCATCTCTTAACAGTCACATTTCTTTGGGTAAGGATTTCCACAGACTGGGAGCCAAGTGTGAAAAAGATCTTCCTCCCCATCTGGATCTCTTTACTCTGGTCAGCTTCCTGAGTAAGTCTGAGAAAGATCTCAGAGACCTACCAGGAACATATGGAGTGACAAGAGTTTTCTGTAGGGCATGACCCTTATTGTTCATGGCTTTGTGATTTAAATGCAAGACCTATTGCATTGCTAATTTTTTTTTTGTGGGAGCGCAAATTGGAACAAGCACGCCCGAGGCTCGTAGGTAATGCTTCTCCGAATGTTTACGTTTCATGTGCAAATGGCAGACTGGATCCTACTCAGCTGTTTGTTTCCAAAAGCAATCCCTTTACCTATTCCTTCGGGAGTTCCCTGGTATTTTTTTCCCTTTCCTTCAGCAGTCCTCCCCTTTCCCCGTTGATTCTTATTGCCTTGTCGGATCTTTTAACGGATCCCACCTGACACCCTCTTCTACTGAAAGCAGATCATTTTATTCTTTAACTCCAACCCTCTTTTCCCCGGTTTTGCATACTGTTTTACCCTAAACACTTCTTGTGGTTAAGTATCGCTACATCGTCCCGCTCACCCAAGGTAGGCCCATTCTCTGTCCTCGCATAGTGGGTCAGCCCCGCTGAATAGCAGCTCCTTCTCAAGGTTGGTAATGGAGTACCTCTCTCCTCCCCCTCCCCGTTTACTAGCTCACCTTCAGGTGCTTCTTGAGGTTGCTGGTGGAGGTGCGAGCCCTGCACAAAAGTTTGACCTTGGGTAGGCACAGTCCGCATGCACCATGATGTTTTTGCCTTTCCCATCCCAAAAGGTGAAGGCGCTACGGTACTTCAAGCTTTGAAAGGCGGAATCCGCACAACAGACCTGGTACTGGGGAATCTGGGTGAAGGAGTGGAAGAAGGGGGCCTGGAGGGCGCTTCCATGGTAAATGACTGAGTGCCAGGGTTGGCAGCTTACGGGCTCTGGCTCCCCCCGGCCTCCATGAGCGACACCTCGCTCGGTCCCAATCCAGCAATGTGTCTATTTACTCCCCCGTTCCTTGCAGCTGTCAGTGCCGGACCTTTCACTGTCTTCCTACCATTCTAGGAAGGGCGTCAATCTCTCTGGGTCATTTCTGCCCAATTTCTGGTTGTTCGGGTGCTTCTCAGCCATCACATTTGGCAGGAAAAGCAGTGGTTTTGAATCTACCTTCTCAGAAAAGGACCCCAACACCACCCACAGAGCTGGTCTCTTTCTTTGAGTTTCCCAGCTTGTCTCAGTGCTTTTCCGGGCAGGGCCCGACTCTGCAGGCTCTCACTGGGCTTGTCCTGATCTCACGCAGAACAGGGCGCTCTCCTGTCTTTGGGCCAGGCACCGCTCTTGCTCGGCCTCTCTAATCCCCAATTAAGTTTTGTTCCAATCAATTCACTGGTTACCACCCATTCTCTGCGGACAAGGCTCTGGATGTATCACTGGGCATTACAGGCTACGTGCTCTCTCGCAGTTCCCACCGGGATTACACGTTACTAATTCCTCCTCCACCCCTCCCCCTCGGGGCCGTTAAATATTAAGAGAGCCCCCTCCTCCTTCTTCTGCTCATCCCTCGTCCTCTGACACAAGGCCAGGGAGAGGAATAATCCAAGGTCAGCCAAGGAAAGTGCCTGTCTGTTTTCACGCTCCGGATAATAAACATCCATTCCATACCCTGACACTTGTCTCTGCAATTATCTTCTCATTCATTCTCTGTCAGACCTAGTAATTTTCCAGTGGCAAGACACTGATAACCACTGTACCTTTTAATATTTTCACTCATCTACCGTCGTATCTTACCATGAGATGTTTCTTCCTATGCTAGCCACAACAGGCCATTTGTTAATTATTCATGGCAGAATGGAGACATACACCCTGTGTCCCCATCAAGCCACTTTTTTAGTCTTTCGATTTATAACTGTCAGGGTTGTCCACTCAACCTTAGTCTGCATCTTCTGTTGCTCTCCCTCTGGCATTGCTTCAACGCTTTTCAATTTGTTTTTTGCTGCAAAGGTTCCATTTGAAACTTTTATCTATGTTCTCCACACCTTTCAACGCTGCCAACTCAGCCTGCCTGTTCATGTTGCCAACCCTTTTTACTTGTACTTGCTACCAGTTTCCATCTTGACCTTCTGCTGGAACCTTTTCACCTGTTGTTGCTGGCCTTCCATGTGCCTTACCTGTTCTGTCCATTCTTGTCTTCAAGGTATTTCGTCTAATCCTCCTGTCCATTTGCCCATTTCTTCCACCCACCAAGTTTAGGTTTTCCCTAGGCAGCACTTGCACTGTCTCAGGGAGACATGCTGTATTCAGGATATGGGTTTTAAAAGCGCACCTATTTTCAAGGACTGACCCTGTTGCATGTGTTGTTACTCCGAGCTTGTGAGCACTATTTTCTTCTCTAAGATGTAATATTGGAGATTAGTGCACAGGGCTTTATTGTAAACAGGGCTGTAAATATTGCTCTTATCTACTTTTATTTATTTACAGCGCCCTTATGATTCACTTTTTCTTCTCTGCTTGCCTGCACAGAACACACCTCCCAAACAGCATCGAGCAGCAATCACCATGGCCTTTTATTTATTTATTTAATAGGGCACCCTTATACTTGCCTGCAATGAACACCTCTCCCGCCTCCCAAACAGCATCGAACAGCAATCGCAGTGGCCTCTTATTTATTTATTTAATTCGGTACCCATATGCTTGCCTGCAAAGAACACCCTTCCCGCCTGCAGTGATTACCATGGCTTTTATTTATTTCATACAGCGCCTGTATGCTTTTTTTCCTGTTATTTTTCGATTGCATCACATGAAGATACCAGTTTCTTTGTCTACCGCTGGAGTGAGGTTTGTTTTGTGGTACCTATATAATGGCTGCATTTTCATTCTAAATTATGTGAATAATATGGCCCCATTTGTCGGCAATCTGTCGGTCCCTCCACCGTACTGATTGTCACTGCCTAAGTCTCATCCCAGCCTGGGAAGAGAAGCTGCAAGCCTGCATCCTAGCTTGTGTCAGTGACACTACATGGTGCTGCTGGCAGGGGTGCTGCAAGGGTAATTTGGGGCGCATCTATGTTCGAGCAGAGAAAATACATCAGTCACTACCGTGACATGCTCAACTTTCATAACACTGCAACTCCGGGAAACTGTAACAAATCTATTCAAACCGATAAGCCTGATAAATCCATATGCTAATTGCCAGTGATTTAACACAAAGTGAACTGCCATTGAAGCCTAATTTACAAACCTTAGCATTACCATGTCATTATGGTTTACATATGTTCAGTCTGTTCAATAATGAGATACAAAAATACCTTTCAAGGAATGTCTTGGGTAAATAGTCAATATTGGGATTTAAGGTACTATTGTAAAACCTAAAAAAAAAACAGGAAAACATCTTATACATTTTTGTATGGATTCTAATTGTCAATACTATTGATGAACCCCTTAATGACATACATGAATTAAACTTTACTTCACTCAATGCCACTCTGCTTTACTCCACTCAATGCCACTCTGCTTTACTCCATTCCACTTTAATCCACTCACTGCTCAACTCCACACTGCTTTACTCCGCGCAGAACCAATCTACTTTACTCCACTTCACTTTACTCCACTCTGCTTTACTCCACTTTGCTTTACTCCACTCCACGCCACTCTGCTTTACTCCACTTCACTCAACTCCATGCCACTCTGCTTTACTCCACTCCACACCACTCTGCTTTACTCCACTTAACGCCACTCTATTTTACTCCACTACACGTCTCTCTGCTTTACACCACTCAGAGCCACTCTGATTTACTCCACTCCACATTACTCTGCGTCACTTCACTCTACACCCCTCCGCTGATCACCACTCTCCATACAACTCCGCTCAATGCAACTCTGCTTTACTCAACTCTGCTTTACTCCACTCCATGCCACTTTCATTTACTCCACTCAATGCCACTCTGATTTACTCCACTCCACTCTGACTCACACCACTCAGCTTCACTCCATGCCACACAGCTTTACTCCACGCACTCTGTTTAACTCTGCTCAACGCCACTCTGCTCTATCCCACTCTGCTTTACTCCACTCCACTTTACTCTACATAACTTCACTTAACACTACTCCGCTCAACACCACTCTGCTTTACGCCATACCACTCCACTCAATGCAACTCTGCTTTACTCAACTCTGCTTTACTCCACTCCATGCCACTCTGATTAACTACACTCCACTCTGCTTTACTCCACTCTGACTTACACCACTCAGCTTTACTCCACACCCACAGCTTTACTCTATGCCACTCTGCTCTACTCCACTCAACCCACTCTGCTTTACTCTGCGCCACTCCTACCTATTTCTTCTTTTTTGTCACCCAACATGTAAAGCTATCCACACAGTTCCACACCACACAATTTGACCCACACATTTGCAATCCACATCACATAATTAGACATCAAAACAAATAATACAAATAAACACAATTACACAACACACCACATCAAATCCACACCACACAATTCCACATTGGGCAACGAAATTCAACATCACACCATATTATTAAACTACACTACATACCACTCCACAACACATACTATTCCACCTAATTACACTTCATAACACTCAATCCCACTCCACATAATTCCAGCACACTCAAAACCACATAATTACTATCCACATATTTCTATGGCACAGCATGCCACATAATTCAACTGCAGAAGTCCAATCCACACCACACAATTCAATCCCATACAATTACTCAACTAATTAAACCAATCCAACAAACACAATTACACTACACACCACATACATACATTCAAAAGCACAAAGGTAAAAGACATTCCCATTTACAATGCCAATAGCTCTAACTCAAACGAAGGCAAGAATGATTGCATTTTTAAAGCTTCTTTCAATTGTCTAGGATCAATCCACTTCTCACTACAGGGTAGATATCAGCAGATAAGTGACACTGGATACTGGCAAAAAGACCTTGTGATTTTAGGCAGGAAAGAGGCAACTTCCCATAAGTGTATTTTCTTTGATTGTAATTTAAAATATGACTTTACCATTAAGTTGAATTTTAATTTCTAATCAAAATGAGAGCTTGAGTTTTTTTCTAGCTGCTCCTAAACTGAAAGTAAGCATTAGAAGTTGCTATAATTTAACCCAGTGTGTTTTGTATGGGAGATCTAGCCTTGTTACAGTGAAAACAGACTAAAGAGATTTTCACTGCCAGGACATATAAAACATATGCATTTCTACATGTCCCACGTTTATATACCATTCAAGCTGCCTTCTTGGGCAATACGACCTACCTCAGAAGTGATTTATAAATATTAAAAACGAATGTTTAGGTCTGTCAAAAAGGGTAATTTTGATAGGTTGAATTGGTAATTTGAAAACTGCTCAGACAGGCTGCAGTGTGAGGGTTGGAGACATGCTTTACAGGGACTCTGCAGTGGGTGGCACAATGAGTGCAGCAGCCCTCAAGGAGCACTTGTAAGTAAGTTTCTTTTTTTAGATATAACACAGATATCTTTAAAAGAGAATTACATAATTCACATTATATACAACTGTTAAAAATGAAAACAGCAAAACGGTCAGTTGACCAGCCATAATAAAAATAAAAGTCTTCTGCATCCTCACCATCCTGGGTCCGTAGAATTTTTATAAGAAAGATAAAAACCAGTGAAAAAGTAGTACAAAAGTTTAAAACCTAATATACAAAGGACTTCACCCCTTTTTCTTTCCTCTCGCTGGCTTGGATATCATACATCTGAAAGACGACCCAATTTACCTAGAGGTACTACTCATATTCTTTTCATTTCATCCTCCCTAGAAATTTGGGATGTATCATAAGATGTATTAAGTGATAAAAAGAGAGGCAAGAGGGGGGATTTAGCAGGACCTCTTTAGCTTGAAATTGCGGTATGCTTGCTGGATGAACTTTGTTAGTCTTATACTTAAGTCAGTGTTTTCAGAGTTCAAAGCCACAATGATAGCTTGCCTGCAAGTTCGGGTGCCCAACCTGTTCCATTCGGCTTTTAGTTTGCACCTGCATTGGGAATTGAAGGCTGGGCAAAAGCAAACCACCTGCAACAATGTTTCGGCTGTTTTACCGCACCCTCTACAAGTTAGATCTTCCGCCGTGCGTCTCCCGGAGGGTAAGTCTTGCAGAAAAAGCAGTCGCCTATTCTAATAGCTATAAGACTACGTTTTAGGTACAATGAGTATGTACAGGAAAGGTAAGCGGCGAGGAGTAGCCGACTGTAGGAATTTTTCAAGGGCCCAGGAATGACTGCGTTTTGAAAAGAGTGCTTTGTCAGTGATGAGTGATCTTATTCTCACACATTTTTTGATGGCGATTTTAAACGCTGTCTGGCTAGGGTTATGAGCCCATAGATCGCCTGCTGACATTTGTTGGATATAGTCCTTAAAAAGGCGACCAAACGTTCCTCCTGGGTTTTTCTGGGAGATTTCTAGCCAGACTAAGGATTCTAATGAGCCTGGGTCAGCCTGTCTCCGCTTGTAGCAGAGGTTTAGGTATACACCGATATTGGAAACCTCATAGTTTAGTAGCCCCATCTCCAATCTTATCTGTGCGGCAGATGCAGAAGTTGGCAACTAAAGGAATTTTTTATAAATTTTGGTGGTGTGTTGGTTAAGGGACGTATTCAATTTACCCTTGAATGACTCTATCCCATATGATAGGGTGGGGCCAATTTTAGCTTTCAGGACTTCCAAGAGGGGCGAGAAAGTTGGACCTGAGAGATCTTTCAAAAGCTTAGATAAAGACACCGCAAGGGTCGTGGCTTCGACTGCAATCTCATGACGCTGTCTTATAGGGTTGCCTCTAGAGTCCAGGTGGACGCCTAGATATTTGTACTATTGGCCTATCGCAAGGCTTATGTTGTTAGAGGACCACCCACCGCCGGCGTATTGTTTCTTCCCAAAGGGGACTAATTGAGTTTTCTTTAAATTAACTTCTAATTGATTCCTTATTGTATAACGAAGCAATGTGTCAAGAAGCCTTTGCAACCGACCCTGGTGAGGCTGAAGAGAACAAGGTCATCGGCATATAACAGGTTACTAAGGGCCGTGCCTCCCACCTTTGGCGGATGACTATTGGTTTCATCCAGGGTCATCAACAGGTCTGCTATGAACAGGTTAAAGAGAAGGGGGGCCAGCACGCATCCCTGCTTAACTCCTCTCGTTGTTATAATTTTCCGCGAGAGATGCGTGCCGGACCCTAACTTCACTCGGACCCAGGTGCAAGAGTGAAGTTGAATGATGGCCTCCAGTAGTTTGTCAGGGATGAGTTGGCAACAAACCCTGTTTTATTCATCGGAATCCGGTTGTATTCCTTTGCCCATAGTTCCAGGACCTCCAAGAGGAGGCCTGCATAGTGCTTGGCCTCAATGTCCAAAAGATCAATAAGTCTGTAGTTGTTAGGGGCAGCGCGGGATCCTGATTTATAAATTGGATGTATTATTGCACCCCCCATGAGTCTGGGATTGTTGCGGTTCTCAGGGCGTAATTGAAAAGGTTTGTTAGGGTTCCTGACCAAAAAGCTATATCAGATTTAAAGAGATTCTGAGGCAGGCCATTTGGGCCCGGTGCTCCATCTGATCTTCATTTAGTCACAGCCGACGCTACTCTGTCTTGGGGCACCTGAAAGTACATATTAACTGAATTTAGCAGCTCGGTGGGTGCACTCCGCTTGATCCTAGCCCCGGTATCTATCTCTCTCAGCGAACCACATCCTGTGGGTCCTAGATGTTCTGGGGACCTGAAGTGGTCTGTGAGGAATGATGCCCATTCAGACTCTTGGATATTTGCTGATCCAAAACTTGAGGTACTCGGCTTGGTGTGGTTAATTAAGGCCCAGAATTTTCTTGGGTTTTTGCTTTTACTCTCCCACACCAGTTTGCACCAGAATTGATTTTCGTGTATCTGTTTGTCTTTGATGGTGGCCAGCCTAAATGACTTTTGGGCAGCTTGATAGAGATTTAAACATTCGCTATTCCCAGGATATTTTGCAAGAGACCGCAGGGCGTTATTCCTGGCTTTCTTAAGTAACTTTGTCTGTAATGAAAGTTTGAAATCGCGAGACTGGATTGTCCTTTGGGCCTGCTGTTTTACTGGAAAACAGTTAGTCAGATGGGAGCACAGCGCCGTCCATATTACAATGGGAGCGGCATCTTGATCGTTTCCGCCTTTTATGCGTTCCATGCATACCTGTAGGATAATCGGGCTGATGTCTTCGCTCCACTTGAGATGCTTAAGGTTTTCCGTATATGTTCCCCGACACGTTGGAGGTGCGGGTTTGTGCTTCACTGAGTTTATGTTAAAGGATATGACCTGGGGCCTGTGGTCACTTTCAGAGCGTGGGTGAATACAGTAGCTGGCCAGACAATGAAGCAAGTCTGCGTTACAGATGGTGTAGTCCAAATAGGAATGTTTGCTACCGTTTGTCCAGGACCAATTCGGGGGATATCCCCCGCCGACCTGCCATTCATTACCAGGTAGCCGGCGCTGTAGAGTTTCATCACACAGATCTCACCCAGACCGCAATAGGCTTGATTGGTCGGTTTGGTTTGTGTCACGGTCTCAGTGATGGGGAATAAGAAGGGCCCATCGGTGTCTGCTAAATCCCCCTGGAATAGGTTGGTATTAAAATCCCCCGTTACAATGCAGTCTGAGTTGGGGTGTTCCGCAGCTATGTCGCTCAATATTTCCGTTAGGCGTGCCAAGTGATCTTTTTTTGTACATGTGTTGGGATTGATGTATGCATTTAAAAGAAAGAGTTTTCGCCACACATTAATTTTGACCCCAAGTAGCCAGTCTTCCTCAATGCTTAATCGTGAGATTGGGCCTTTTAAATTATTTGATATGTATATCAAGAGGCCACCTTTGGCAAGGCCATAACGGCTGTCCCTGAGTGCTGGTTTCCATAATTCAATATAGCCGATAACGGGAAATCCTTCTGTGGCCCAGGTTTCCTGTAGTGCTATTCTAGCATGCTCGCGTAGGAAAGAAAAAGTATCAGGGTGTGTAATTTTCTGATGAAGGCCGCTAATGTTCCAAGAACACATAAGGAAGATGGAATCAGCTTGTGGAATAGGAGCGGTTATAGATGGAGCTACTGGAGGAATCGGCATTGCTTGGAGTTTGTGATTATGGACAAAAAGCTCTACTTTAGAAGGTCAATCTGAGCTTTAGGTTGACAAAATCGCTGGGAGCCACTCCCAGCCTTGACTTATGTCAACGTTGGAGACCACCGTTGGAGGGATTTTATGCAGTTTCTCGGATCCTGCCGCATTTTTAAAGATCGAATACGGTCTGGGGTGAGGTACCGGTCTGATAGTACCAGCATTTCGCGGAATGTTAGCTGGATTAGTAAGGAGATGGGATAGCCTGGAGTGGAGTATGGATACACTCTAATGCCCCAATCCCGCAGGGTGGTCTTGTGGTTCAAAAATGTTCCTGCCCAGCTGGCTGACTTGAGTGAAACCAGCGTTACCTTGGACGGTTGAGTGCCTCTTGGTGGGAGGAATTCGATTGATTCTATGTCCTCCGATGCCAGGCCTGCAAACCCCGGAATGCCTTCCACTAATTTTATTATGTTAGATCTATTGAGGATATCTTGCTGACCCTTTGATTTATATTCTGGTGCCAGTAAGATATGGAAAAGTGAGGAATCATATTTATTCTCTTCTTTGAGTATGCTTGGGGCCGACGTATTGGTTTTGTAAGTGGACATTCCTGCATCTGATTTCTGCTCCTGTTGCTTTGGGCAGTTAGGGGTGGCTGGTTTTGGGCACAGTTGTTTTTTGGTTGTAAATTGTTTTTGTGAGATTCATTCTTGTTTTTACGGTATCCACACAGGGAGGGGTTGTGGCCGGTGCTGGATTAGGTTTTATTAATGTGACTGTGGGCCCCGTTAGGCTCGGGTCGATGGTTTTGATCATTAGATTTTCCATAGCTATGCTTGGTTCTTCAGTTGCTGCTCCCATAGCTGGCTCGCTTAGGTCCTGGGAACTCCCAGAGGATGGCTGGGTGACGTTTGCTGATAAATCCCCTTTTAATTTGGAGGCGCTGAGAATTGCTGGGGTTGGTGGTACATCCGTCTCACTTGAAGCTTTCGTATTAACTGCCTTCGTAAAGAGGAGGAAAAATTCTAGGTGTGCGGCATTTGCTTTTGCCCTTGTTTTGTTTCTATGTTTGCACTGACGTTTGCGCTCTCTCTTGCTGCATGGTGGCGGGAGGGCTGGCAACGCTTTCAATTTGGAGGGAGCCAGGGTCACTGGGCTGGCCATTGGCCTGGTCGCTGGGTGGTCCGTGTGGGTTGTGTGCCCGCTGGGGGCCCCAGCCTTTTCAGTTGTTACTTCGGTCGGGTCAGAACCCGATGTTGCTGGTTGGAGGTGGCCGCTTTTTAGCTGATCGTTTAGTTGGTTTGTACATAGTTCTGTTCCTCCGCTTAACTTAGTGCCTTTTTTTGTAATGGACCACAAGTTAACAGAATCTTTGTCCGTTTCAGGTGGTTTTTGCTGTTGCAAACCGGGAATTGTGGATGAGTTACCCCCTTCAGTGACTTGACTTCCTTTATGACACTGGATAGAAAGTCTGGAAACGAAGAAAGTGAGTCAATGATTGGGGAGCAACAACAGACCGACTGTATGAGCTTGGTCGAGGCTTGTGCTCCTAATATTAAGTTATTCAATTTGTTGAGTTTGTTATCTATCCCTGCCTTGAACAGGGCTAGGGTGTTCAGGAGGTCAACCTGCACGTCTAGTTCATCCGAGTGATAATTGAATCCATTAACTGTTTGTTGAAACGTTAGAAGGAGTTGTGGCCAAAATCCAGTCGCTATTGGATCTTCTTTGTTGGGATTTGTATTTGGCGTATGATTGGAGGAATTTTGGGTGTTTTTGAAGAAGAATGACAGGTCCGCTAAGAGCTGGTCTTTTGGATCGGTTTTCTTGGCTATTTTTTGAGGAGATGACATTTTTGCTGCTGGTGGTGAGAACACGATGTGCTGGGGGCTTGACACAACGTTGACGATGTGCTGGGGACATGACATGACCAGATACTGATTTGATGCGTTTATGGCTTGGGGTGAATGGGGCGTTTGGAGAATAATATTGTGCACATAGGGATTTTGCGCATGAATTTGTGCAAGAGTTGGTTGGCAGTGGGAAGCCATAATGGGTTCCTTTGGTGGAGCATGCTCTTGTTGGGGGGTAAATGCTGGGGAATCCGGTCTCTGTATTTGATCTGAAAAAGAACTTGGGTTAGGTTGCGGGTCCACCCAAGAGGATTGGAGCAGGCATGCTCCTTGCTTGTCCGCTCTAGCGGGTAAGAGTTGCTGTCCTAATTGCAGCTGTGGCTGAAAAATAGCTGAGGGATTTTGATTAGAACTTACATTCCCTGGCCAGGCCGAGATCGAGTCGTTGAATGTTGATCTGAAGATATAAACGGTTGAGAAGACTTTTTGGATTTAGTTGACCACTGTAGTGGGGATAGCGGTTGTGGAGGGGGCGCGCTTGTTTCGGCCGATTGATCCGGGGCTCCAAGCCTGGCTGCCTCCTGGGGCTGGAACTGTGGGTGGGTGTCAGTTGTGTTTGGCATTTTTTTAAAGGAGGGCAACAGGTTTGAGTGCTTCATAGTTTTTGGCATATCCAGACTCTTGCCTTTCTGACTTGGGAGGCAGCCACTGGTTGAAGAAGGTTTTGCTGCGGTCGCTATTTCCTCGGGACCCTAGGGGGGATGAATGGCTTCCCGGATGAGGTTCCTCTTTGGGTGCCAGCTGTTTTGTATTCCTCCGTTTTGGTACCGCTGTGGTCCTTCTTACCTTCTCCGATCTCATAGCCTCAATTAAATGAAGCTGGGGCAAGCCCACCTTGACGGTGCTGCCGGGGCTGTTTGGAGCCTAGAAATAGTCCAAAAGAGGGAGTTGTTATAGCCTTAAGTCTCTGTTGGCTATGCAATAGATCTACTATTGAGAGATTGGAAGAAATTCAGTGGCCTTGAGACTCTGATGGATCTGATCGATGTATTCACTCTATGGGCACTGCCAGTTTAGCCGGTTCAGATCTCTTTGACCGGCTCTTTGACCGGCTCCGCTATGGTTGATAGTGTAGTGTTCTTTTCTTTTGTATTCTCCGCTTATATTCTCCACTATCTTAGTTTTGGTTGATCCTGTCTTCAGAGGCTGCCCGATAGGATGATGGCTGACTGTTTGAGTGGCGCTATGGCGCTTCAGTAGGCATGCACCGGTACTTTGTCTGTGCTTTGTCGGTGCTTGACGTTACCTTAAGGTCTGGCACCCCCGCTCCTTTATTCCCTAGCCCCGTCTGCCTGACAAGCGACCGCCAGCACACACCGCGCCCCTCAAGACTGGGCCCAGAGTCCGAATCTGAAGTAGGGCCACACAGATGGAGAGTTGGTGTGTGTGACCGGGTCAGACCGACTCAACCAGTTGATGTCCTGGACTTGCCTAGGCTTGCAGCTAGGCTGGCCGTTACTGGGCAGATTCAGGGATGGGGGGCGGGGGGAGCAGTCCCAGAGCTGAAAAAAGCGGCTGGAGGCCACACACGGCCGACTGGCCAGGCTGGTGGGAGAGGTTGTGCAGGAGGGTTGACGCAAGCCGATGCAAGGGAGAGCTCGACGGAGGCCTTCTAGAGCAACACAGGAGCAACACAGGAGGTGCCTG
This sequence comes from Lissotriton vulgaris, assembly GCF_964263255.1. NCBI lineage: Eukaryota > Metazoa > Chordata > Amphibia > Caudata > Salamandridae > Lissotriton > Lissotriton vulgaris. Next base: position 991,297 of record NW_028246928.1, read on the forward strand.
GGAGGTGCCTGGGTGTACAGTGTGGGGGGTCTCTCGGCGGGCAGGTAGCGGCTCCACGCAACGATGTGCGGTTCAGGGGATTGGGGGGAGGGCTTGCACTATCAAGCCGTTCTTGTTGCTCAATTGCCCTGCCGTGCCACAACCAACAGCGGCGGGGCGTCTCTCCACACCCTCACTCCCTCCCACACGTGATTAGCTGACTTACCGGCAAACCACCGCTCTCGCCAGAATCCCGACCTGGTCCTGATCCGGACCTCAATCCGGTGCCTGCGCGGGCCCCCGGCTCCCGGCTCCTGGCCCTCGACCACACAGCTCGCAGCAACCCTGCCGCTCGGCCTCTGTCTGTCTCCGCCCACCTCACACTCACCACGCCTGCCTGACGACACGTCCGAGGGAACAACCGCAGTTTCGGTTAGTGGGGCGCGGCCTCTAGGAGCACTTAATTTATCAGCACAAGATGCAGGTAGTACCATATACAGGGGATTTATAGGGGAGATTGATTGTACCAATGTGTATGCCAATTGCACTATGTTTAAAAAGGATGGAACACGACCTTTACCTCTAGTTGGCAACGGTAAATTGCACAGTGTTTCAAGGCGAACCAAAACTGCGTCAGTAACAGAAGACGAAAATATGGAAGAATCCATGCCAAAAGGTGGTCATTTCCAACAACACTCAAATGTGTATCTGGTTCAGCATCTCCCAAATCTCCCAACTAAGGGCCTTGGTTAGAGTTTTGCCAGATCGTCTACTCTCTTGTACACATCAGGGATATCATGCCCTCCTTATTACAATTGCATTATATCCTATGGCACTTGACATATCCGTAATGTTTGTGACTGTGTAGCCGGCCTTAAAATCTTACGTCCCAGGAGAGAGAGCTTTTACTGACTCTCCTACACAGACATCATACAAACTTGGATTTGGCAACGTTATGTTATTTTTCCTCTCTATGCTCGATTGACCAAATCTATGGCCCACTTTATAACTGCTCTGACATCTTTCTAGTAAAGGTTAAGCTTTTCACTTTTCGGAGCATGGTGCTTGCCATATAAAATCGCAAGTACATACATAAATAAATATACATATGCTCTATTCAGATATCTTATATGTCCACTTCAGTTACAAACTAGGGACATTGAAAATCAAATCAAATAAGGCTCAGCCACTTCCATATACAGTTCTGTAGAACTCACGTTTGACTGTAAGACACTCCTAAACACTACACAAATATATAAAACACCCATCTGTCATACAATTGTACTGAGACACACACCACTCTCTCAGAGACACAAATTCAAACGCATTTCTCTGGTTGACCCATGCACACACACTACCTACTACAATAAATTAAGCTGAGCACAAACTCCAGTCTCCCAAGTGCTCTACCGATGTTTGCAATCTTTCGCAATCTTTACTCACACAGATGACACTTGATTTCTTCCCAAAACCACTGCTTGTTCTTCTTCATCAAAACATCTTTGGGTGGCCAGGCGTGCCTTGGAGTCAGCTTCTCCATCTTCCTGACAACTACACAATAAAACTTTTGCAAAAAGTAATGAAAATGGCTATTTACAACCTGCCTGTAACCTTCTGGCAGGCATGATCAGCCTTTTAGTCATCCTTAGGAAACAACAAATAAATAAATACTATCAGGTACGTTAACACACACATAAAGAGTACAAATAAAAAGATAAATAAAATCGGTTGAAAAAATGCCGGTACAGCCCACTTTCCCCAGTTTGAAGCGGGCTTCTGCAAATCTGGGGATGGCTGGAAATAATCTTCAGTACTCTACAAACTATTTTGCTTAAAATGGGCATATACTTTAATTAACAACAGTGTGGTGTTTTTGTTAAGATGCAGCCAGTTCGGTTTTATTGCATTTCTTTCACTATAAATTAAGTGAAACAAAAGTAAGGTTGTATAATATTACAGAATAAATATTCATTTAAATGAAAGAGGACTCGAGGTTCAAATGAGGAAAACCAGAGCACAGATCATTTATATAAAACCTACACTTGAAAACAAAACTAACAGAGCAAGTGCTGTGAGGAGATAAGGTAGTGTCGAAACATATTTTATTATATTTTCTGAAAATGCAGAATTATCATACTGCTGAAGCAATGTTCTCGAAATAAATTCGGGAGCCATGAGTTAATATTTTTAGCACATAAATAGGAACATTCAATGAAGAAAACATTACAGATTTTTCATTACTGAGTTTGGACTGTGAAATACATATCTTTCATCTCCTGGTAATGCCATTGGTTCTTATGAATTAGAAACACTGGGAAAATAAAAATGTGTATGAAAACAGACAAAACAATGTATGCTAAGAGTCCATAGATGAGCTTTTTCGGAAATTTCAAACATTTTGTCAATTTTGCATTTACGGTGTTTACAAGCTAAATGTAATTTATATTAATAATTAAACACGTATATAATTCAAATCTTTGCTACACATAAATATCAAACATTTAATTTGGTATTTGACAATATAACATACATATTTTAAGTCTGGATGGATTTCTTTAAAACACTTTTCAGTCTTTACATTTAGTACAATATTAATAGAAGATTTTAAGGTGAATTAGCTGATATTGGAAAACACCAAAGATAGAGAAATATGAGAAAATGACCGGTAGGTTGGCAGGTAGGCCTAGGTCTTGCATATGGGTGACAAAGTTGGAAAGTAGAGCCTGTAGTCCCACAGGAGTACAGGCTACCAGGACAGCGTTAGCTATGTAAAGGAGGGCAATAAACAAATTTGAGGGAGGGCTTTGCACCTATCTACTAGCACACTTCCTTAGCTGTTTATGTATAGTGTAAAAAGGAACATAGCAAGAACACAGCCCTGCTTAACCACTCTTTCTATGCTTGGTGCTCTCATCCTCTAGACCACTTGCCACCCAAGTACGGTAGGGAGGACGGTGGCAGTGTCTCCCCGACCCGCTGATGCCTCAGGTGATGAACAACTGACCGACCTTGCAAATGAATGTTTTTAAACTGATCTTAAATTGTAATTGCTGATTAATAGCGCCGATTTTTAAAAACGCTTGGAGCCCTTGTAGTCTATTGTTTGATAAATAGTGCTACACGCCTCAGGGCAACATTTGCAGGACAAAGTAACATAACTCACCACCTAAAGCAGCCTGTGCTCGATCATCCGTCCTGCCCGCCCCGGTCCGACTCGGCAACCAGTGCCGTTGAGCGGAGGGCGGGTCAGGCAGAGCCAGGTCACTTCTGCCTACAGCGAGCGGTTAGCGCTCTAGTTGCTGCACGCTGAGGGGTATTTAGGCAGCGAGGAGCAGGCGGCGAATTGCGGTAGGGAGGACGGTGGCAGTGTCTCCCCGACCCGCTGACGCCTCAGGTGATGAACAACTGACCGACCTTGCAAATGAATGTTTTTAAACTGATCTTAAATTGTAATTGCTGATTAATAGCGCCGATTTTTAAAAACGCTTGGAGCCCTTGTAGTCTATTGTTTGATAAATAGTGCTACACGCCTCAGGGCAACATTTGCAGGACAAAGTAGCATAACTCATCACCTAAAGCAGCCTGTGCTCGATCATCCGTCCTGCCCGCCCCGGTCCGACTTGGCAACCAGTGCCGTTGAGCGGAGGGCGGGTCAGGCAGAGCCAGGTCACTTCCGCCTACAGCGAGCGGTTAGCGCTCTAGTTGCTGCACGCTAAGGGGTATGTAGCCCCCTCGTCACAGAGAATGCGCAGCGGTCGCGCACAGCGAAGCGTCTGCGCCCGTCCGCGACCGGACGGGCCCAGGGGCCACTCACTCTGCCCTTTTATCTATCTTTATTAGTCACCATGGCCTCTTCAAAGGACACACGCCTTATGTACACCCCACAAACCCTACTAGCTCTCCGACCTCAGAGACAACCAAGGTGTGCATGTGACAACTGGCCATTTCCTGAAGGCCCGTTCTCCTGCCTTCAATGTAGATTACAAGCCACTTCCGATTCCATCATTACTGGTCTCATAAGGACCACTAATACTAACACTGAAACGAAAGGATGGAAAAGCTTTCTTTTAAATGTTCGGTCACTTCCCCGGCACCATGTCGAGATCTGGGACACTATCCAGAGCTTCAAACCAGAAATATGTTTCCTTACGGAAACCTGGCTGAAGCCTCACACTGTTCCCTCCATCACTCTGGGTATCCCTCAGGGATATAACATTTTAAGACAGGACCGCCCAGTAAAAACTGGTGGCGGAACCGCCATTATTTACAAAGAAAAGCTCCATATTACAGTGCTAGAACAAACAATTTTGCCTACTATGGAAATTATGATTTTTAAAATTAACACCAGAACTAAGGATCACTGGAGAGGTGCCCTTGTATACCGGCCCCCGGGCCCCAATGCTGGCTTTTCACGAGCCTTAACGGAAATATTAGCCCCACATATGAGAGCTAAAGAAAATTTTATCTTGCTTGGAGATTTTAATTTTCATGCTGACGTAGCTGAAGACTCTGATACCAAACTCCTTCTAGCTGACTTTGCTCTTCTAGGTCTTCATTTAAGAAACTGCGGCCCCACCCATAGGAAAGGCCACACTCTGGATTTGATATTCACTAACCATCCTTCAATACAGTGTCACCCCCTCAAATCTATTAACTGGTCCGACCATAGTATGCTGGAATTCTCCTTTTTACAACTAGCTAAACCCTCTGCTCCCCCTACCACTTTGAGCATTTAACGGAGATCATGGCATAAAATCACCCCGGACTCTTTTGAGCAAGTCTGGAGAGAGCCCACTATTTCTGACTCTGATAACACAGAATCGGCTCTATCCAAACTAAATAATACCCTTTTGGATACCATAAACTCTTTAGCCCCACAAAAGATAGTCAAACAATCCTCCACTACCAAAAAAGAAACATGGTACACCGAAACCCTAAAAATAGAGAAACAAAAATGCAGAAAGCTGGAAAAACAATGGAGAAAGAATCATTCTCCCGCTAGTAAGGAACTTTATCTGCAGGCAATATCTACTTACTATAAAAACATTAAAAAGGCAAGAAAAACCTGCTTACTATCTCAGCTTGATGAAGCCGGCAACTCAACTAGAGAATTATATAAAATCCTTAACACTTTTACCAATCCCTCAGCTTGCGAAAGCCCCAACACTTTCTCTCAAGAGTTGTGTAATAATATTTCTCAATTTTTCGAGGATAAGATCGAAACTATCTATAATAAAATGTCACAGGATAGAGGAGACTCAATGATTCTGGTGCTGTTAGACCTGTCAGCCGCTTTTGATACTGTGTCCCATAAACTCCTGTTGAGCCGACTGCAAGGAGTGGGCATTGGCGGTCAAGCCCTGGCATGGTTGGAAAGTTTCCTCTCTGGACGCTCACAATCTGTCAGCCTGGGCCCCTATCATTCCATCTCTAGGGCGCTCACGAAGGGGGTGTCACAGGGCTCATGCCTAAGCCCCACATTATTTAATGTGTATGTGGCCCCCCTTGCTGAGATTGTGAGGAAGTATGGATTCACACCAGTGTCTTACGACGACGACACTCAACTCCTCTACCCTTTCCATGCCCTTAACTCTAATGTTAGGGAAAACTTTGCGGAAGGTATGAGGGCTGTTTCAAATTGGATGGCTTCCAACTACCTCCAATGTATTGTCGGGAAGACAGAGGTGATGCTCTTTGGGAAAGCTAGCATACTCTGGTCTCCCGACTGGTGGCCTCTGGACTTAGGACCTGTACCTTCCCCAAAATTGACAGTCAAAAATCTGGGTGTGAAATTGGATCAAAATCTAACCCTAAAAGAACACGCAAACGTGATCGCTGGAGCCTGTTTCCGCACCATTAGCCTGCTCAGGCGAGTTTTCCCTCTCTTACCAGACACCTACAGAAAGACCCTTGTGCAGACCCTGGTCATAAGTCGATTAGACTATTGTAACGGGCTCCTGATACAAGCTAACGAGGATGCCATCAATCGACTACAGGTGGTCCAGAACACATCGGCCAGATTGATTCTGAATGCCCCCTCAAGAACATCTTCCAGACCCCTGTTGAGAGAACTTCACTGGCTCCCTATACCCCAACGTGTCAAATTTAAGATCTACTGTACTGTCCATAAGTGCCTGTTTGGAAACGGACCCAACTACTTAACCCAAAAACTACAGCATTACAAACCGGACCGAGATCTGCGGTCAAGCAATCAACTTCTGCTAAAATCCCCTCTTATCAAAAAGACCAGACAAGGCGGCCGAGCTTTCTCCTTAGTGGGACCGACCTTGTGCAACAACTTGCCCCTTAGCCTTAGGCAGATCACTAATCATTTATCATTTAGAAAAAGGCTAAAAACCAACTTGTTTGCAGAAGACTAATCTACTGTAGTTCCACCACTGTACCCTTTAGCTCATCTGCAATGTCCCTGTTTTTTACCATCTTAGCGAGCAAAGCGCAGAGATACCCCGTACGGGGTCGATTCTTGCGCTATACAAGAAATTAAATAAATAAATAAATAAGTATAGATTCCTGAAGAACTGTACTATGGAATACTCTACCTGCATTTTGATGATAATCGTCTATACCTTGACATGCTTAACAGAATCGAAAGCAGATGATATATCCCTCCTTTCTCAAGTAAGTGAGACATAGAACTCAATCCCTAGACCCACGAGTCATTAGACCGACTTTTTCAGACTGAGAGCCACAACCCTTAATTTCCTTCTTGTCCAATTTTTATCCTAGGGACATATCAAAGTCCTTGATTGCTGCACTAAATACCATTTCCATGTAAGTCAGTATTTTCTAAAAAAATCTTTTTTTAATGATGGACACATCTTTGAAGCATTGTGTCATTATTTCTTTTTGGCTTTTAGGCACAGTTGTTGATATTCGAAAAACTGGTCGGATTCCCGTCACTGTTTTTAACTTCAGATCGTATTTGACCTTTAACAGGATTAGTTAACGTTTGCCTTCCCCCTTTACTGCTGCCTCAGCTTATGCTGCTCTGTGAAAACCTTTGAGGTCCAGACCAAATTTTAATTGATACTACAACTGATTATTTTCTATCCCCGTTTTGATCTTGTCACGTTAAACTGCTGGTGCTTGACGTTTTTTGGAACAACAACGAGCTTTTAAACATAATGCTTTAGAATTTAAAAAAAACAATGGTTGTGATGAACTACTCGGAAAAATTTACGTTTTACTGAATTCTTGACACCAACATGAGTCACTGCATGTCTGCAATTTTCTCACGTATATGTTTCTTTTTGACAGAGACTTTATGGATATTAGAATTTACCTTTACTAGGGTTGTGAAGTTAACACGGGGTGAGGCCTGAAAGACTCACATGCCAGGTACACTCACTAATGAATATAACTTTTTTCTGGGATCTTATCATGCTTTAGGATGTTTAGGATCACTTCCTAACTTTGGTCGCACCATCTCAGGATGTGACTTTAGTTCAATTTAGTACTGCATTTTTATAAAGAATATAACAATGATGGGACCCTTCCCAACTATAATGATTCAAGAAAACTTTGAGACAAGAATCAGGTTATTTAATAAATTGGGACCCACCCACCGTTATTTATCATTAAAACCCTTTTTATTAATATTATGTTACAGGTGTTATGACGGATCCTATCTAATCACACCATACAATTTATGGTACCCCATATATCTCAGTGGGGTAGTTAAATGACTTAAGGACTATCAGGTACTATTCTAGACATGTTCGTTAAAGTTACATAAATCTCATTGATAACTATGAAGTGTGAGATCATACTTATGACATGTGTATCCTTATCTCTCAGATCTGAACCTACAGAGCTAGTACACAGTCAGGAAAATACCCACATGGTCTACTATTGTACCAACTTCTTAAATATACAAAGAGTGAGGTAGATATCCTTTTTTCTACAACACCGACTGCACTTTTTCTGCATGTTTATTCACGCTTTGGTAGATTGGCCTTTGGGATTGAATGTGTATTAAAAAAATCTCAAACCTTATCTTTTCCTCTTCTCGCTTTTCTAAACACTCTTCCGTATCGACATCACTTCACAAATGGTTAGACTCTCTGGAATATCATGGTCCTATATGATATCTCTTCCTTCCTGGGTATCACAAGAGAACATCATTGTATGTAACTCCTTTCTTGTTCAATACCTTGCCAGACGAAACATTGCAGAATAAATACCGTGTGTTACACCTAATGGAACTAGTGTATGATGAGCACTACATTTTATCATTTATCTTTGCAGCCTTGAGAAAGTTACATAACAAGTAACGAAACACGTGTCAGCAGTTATCAGCTGTTTTCTGACCATCACAATCTGGAAGGTCCTAGGACTAGGACCCCCAATGTGGCCGTTACTTTCCGTCTCTCTGTAGTGCTTAAAGATTTAATAAATTGTGCATCTAATGTGAACCTCACATATACTGTTAACATCTTATGTATCACATGTATTGCTAACATCTTATGAACTGTCTTTGGATCTCTTGGAGTACAACGCCCAGAGTTTCTTTATGTTTGGTATTATAGAATTTTTGAATTAAAATAACATTAAATGGAACAAGACAAATGTTTAATTTCTTGATGTTCTCTTTTCTCGTTATGAAACAATAACTATGACGTTCCTTTATGCATGAGTTAAATCTGGTTACACGATTATTTGGTACTGGCCATCTGGCACATATGTATTGACCAAATTGCAAATTGCATAAGTGTAAATCTTAGAGTGCCGAAGTACTACTAATTTGTAAGCCTTTATTACATGGGCATAGAAGTAAATAGATTAGATGTTTTACAATTTGTGAAAGTCCTGAATTGTAAATGGACTTTATTGAACATGTAGTCAGAAGTTTCGATGGCAAACTGACAGGCCACACATGAGAGGCACTTGAAGTTGCCTCTAAGAGTTGGTAAACCAGTAATTGATGTTTGTATGGTATTTCTGGGCTTGGCTGGCACACGAGATCGAACTATGAGATCCTTTAAATTCTTGTTTTTCCTGTATGTATACAATGGTTTGGGAATGTCATTGCCCTTTGGTTTAGTGGCGTTAAGAATGTGCCAGTTCGAATTTATGATATGTCAAATCTTTTCATTCATTGTCGAATGTCTAGTGACAAACACCATCCTGAGATTAGTTTGTTTGGATTGTGGTGTGAACAAATGCTACCTGTCAAAAAATTGCTCATGTTTATATGAGTTTAAGTATAAGCATTTCAGATAACCTCGGGTTAGAAATTTTGCTTTCATTTCTTCAGCTCGAATGTCAAAATCACACACGTTGGTGCAGTTCCTACTTAACCGCAGGTACTGTCCAAACGGAATGCTTGTTTTTTGCTTCAGTGGATGATAGCTGTTGAAATGAAGTAGGGTATTTTGAGCTGTAGGCTTTCTGTAAAGATCCACTTCAAGGTGTTCAGTTTTGTTTTGAATCCACATATCTAGAAATTCCACTTTTGCTTACTCACATTGGATGTAAAAAAGATGTTCTCATCGCATAGGTTGAGCCACAATACCAATGATTCTGTGATGCCTTCACTATCATCTAGCCAGATGAAAAAGATATCATCTATGTATCTAGACCATAGATAAATAGATTTGCTGAAGGGAGCGATTTCATTATAGTTATATCGCTTTTCATAGAGGGCCATGAAGATGTTAGCCACTGTGGGGTCACAGGAAGCCCCCATGCTGACGCCCTTGGTTTGTTTGTACAGTGCCCCATTAAATTCAAAAGTGTTTTTGGTAAGCACTACATGTAAACATTCAAGGACAAAGGATGTGGGACATTCGATATTGAATGTGTCTATAAACAAAATGACTGCTTCTAAGGCTCCTTCCTGTGGGATGTTCGAATATAGAGCTTCTATATCCATTGTTAAAGGGAAGATTTTCTACCTTATTTATAATATCTTGTGTGTCCCTTACATACGATTGAATCTGTGGAACAAAAGGTTTCAAGAGGGTATCCACGTATTTGGATAGAGGCTCTGTAACAGACCCAATAGTCGTGTCTATGGGTCTGTATGGTGATTATCCCTGTCTTTATGGATTTTCGGTATTCCGTAGATAGCAGCCATTTTAGGTTGTTGGACATACTACTTGACTTTTTTCCAGTATGATTTCTGCTGACAAATTTATATGTAATTCATCAATTTTTGGGCTCCAGCGGTTCCGGCCATACTTGTAGAGCGTGTATGCGTTTCACTGTTCATATTTATGTATTGTGTTTGTCTTTTTTCTATGTTTTACCTTCTCCTCTACCTTTTATATTCTCTGTAGCTACTCACTTATCATATGTGCTTTTTCTTACTATCCTCTTCTTACCTTTGTCTCTCATCTTCTTCCATTATGGCTAATATTAAAGTAATTTCATTAAATGTTAAAGTTTTGCACCATCCAGTTAAGCGTACTAAAATTTGAAATTATTTAGGCAGTTCCAAAGCTGATTTTTGTTTTTTACAGGAAACTCATATTGATGATAAAATACTAGATTATATGAAGAGAAAATGGATTGAAAATATTGTTTCTTCTGCTAATGGCAAGAAAAATGGCGTAGCTATACTATTTGCAAAGAAATCTCATTTCAAAATTTTGAGTAAATTTACAGATACAGATGGGAGATATTTAATTGTTAAAGTTAAAATTCACAACTCTATTATATTTTTATTAAATGTTTATGGACCCACTGTGAATGATCCTATTTTTTTGAATAATCTTGCAATGGAGGTGTTAAAAATTGGGAATACCCATTTAATTGTTGCGGGTGATTTTAATGTTATCTCTGATCCTTTATTAGATAGATTGTCTCGTACGAAATTCCATCCCTCCTAAGGGTTTTTTTTGCTTTTAAAACATTTCGTGAAACTACTAAGTTAATTGATATCTGGCGTCTCCATTTCCCTACTTAGAAAAACTTTACTTTCTTTTCAAACCCAACCAATTCCCATTCTAGAATGGATTATATATTAGTCACAAGACAACTTATTTATTCTATCAAAACCCCTATGATTGTAAATTATGATGTCTCTGATCATGCTATGATTTCTTGTATTTTAAATCTAAATTCAACCTTTACTAACTAATCTAGATGGAGAATGAATTCTGGAATAGCTCTCAATGAACATAATAAGCCAAAACGTTTATCCACCATTAATGATTATTTTCAACTGAATCCTGAAGGTTCTACTGCTTTCAAAGCTTATATTAGAGGAGCTACTATTTCTATTATGACCCACAAAAATAAGACCTTTCATGCAAATATTAAACGTTTAGAAAAACAAATAGCGAAATATGAACAACTCTTTATTATGTCTAATGATCCACAATACAGGGATAATTTACAAAAGCTCCGCTATGATTTTAATACAATTCTTAGTAAAAGAGCTTGCATTCAGATTTCTAAGACCAAACCTAAATTTAGTTTCAATGCAAATAAATCTAGAAAACTTTTAGCAAATTACCTCCGTATTAAAAAAGATAAAACTCAAATCACTTCTATTCATGGCCCCTATGGTAAAATTGCTTTATCTCATCAAGCTATTGTTCATTAATTTTCTGACTTTTACTCTAAGTTATATAATAAACCTGATTTTACTGATGATTCTTTGGTAGATTCTTTCCTATCCTCATGTGATCTACCTAAGATTTCACAATCAGATAAACTTGGACTGGAATTCCCCATTACTAAGGACGAAATTTTATCTGCTTTAAAATCTCTCAATCAAAATAAATCGCTGGGTCCTGATGGTATACCTTCAGAGTTTTATAAAGAATTTCAATCCCAACTCACACCTTTATCACTTCAACTTTTTATATCGTTTGGCTCATCAGGAATTACTTCTGGTTCTTTTACTGAGGCTTTAATTAATGTTCTTCCTAAACCAAACAAAACCCCCACTCTTGTTTCTAATTATCGGCCTATTTCTTTAATTAATCAAGATTGTAAATTATATGCTAAAATATTGGCCACACGTTTATCCCCTGTGTTAGATTCTATCATACATCCAGATCAATCTGGGTTTATGAAAAATAGATATTCTGCTAATAATACATAAACTTTGTCACATGTCATTGAACAAGGTCATACGTTGATTAGTCCATCAGGAATCATGGCTTTGGATGCTGAAAAGGCCTTTGATAAACTTCATTGGCAATTTTTATTTTATACTTTATCATCTTTTAATTTTGGTGACAATTTTTTCCGCATGATTTCAGCTTTATATTTTGCTCCTACTGCTAGTTTATTTATTAATGGGCAAGTTTCAAAGCAATTCTCACTTTTTAGAGGTACACATCAGGGATGTCCCCTTTCCCCGCTATTGTTTTTAATCGGTATTGAGCCCTTTCTTGCCACTAAAAGAAAATGTGATAATATTAAAGAAATCAATGTTAAGGATGTTATTAATAAAACCAAAGCTTATGCTGATGATGTACTTTTATTTATCAGTGATCCATTATCCTAATTTCCTTCCTTAATAGAAATGATAACAAAATAATCTATGGTGGCTGGGTACAAATTAAATACTAACAAAACTGATTTTTTTTTTCCTTTACATTTGACTGTACTCCTGATATGATTTCCATGAATGAAATTATTTGGCCAAATAATAAATTAAAATAGCTGGGTATTTTATTCTCTTATTCTATAAAATAAACAATAACTTTAAACTGTAATTTTGTTTTAGATTATATTAAAGATAAAACGTCTAAATGGTCTTCATTGCATCTTTTATGGTGGGGTAGATTGGAATCTAATAAAATGAATATTGCTCCTATAATCTTTTACACACTTGCCATGATTCCCACTCAATTTCCATAAAAAGTTTATAATGATGTTGATAAACTTCTTTCCAAATTTTTGGGGAATAACAAATCAAACCGTATTAGTTATAAAAAATTAAAAATGTCTAAATGTAATGCTGTATTTCGTATCCCAGATTTTCTTTTTTATCATAAAGTGTTTATTTTAAAACAAAGTGCCATATGGTTTAATCAATCCTTTTTACATAATCAACATATCTGGCTCCACATTGAAAAATCCATTGTGAAACCCTTTCCACTACCCACTCTGTTAACAATGTCTAACAAATCTTCATTTTTTCATGAATCTATTATCCTCAAATCCACTGAAATGATTTTCAATGATATAGAATAAATGTTTCAATATCCCATGTGTAGTACTGTTGAATTATATTTATGGTATAGCAATGTTATTAAATTGAATAGAAATATTCGTTTTAAGTTTTCATGGATTAAGGCTGTTTTTTGTTATCTTAAAGATGTTTATTCTAATACCACTTTGATACCGTTTGAGAATTTACAAACAAAGTTTGGTTTAGCTAATTCTGAACTTATAAAATATGAATATTTATGTAATTCGATTTTAGATTCTTTTTTGCAATCTATTCCATCTAATATTCAAGCTGATCCACCCATTTATATCCAAACTATATCAACGAGTGCTCATGGTGTTTCTATTTTATATAAAAAATTATCCAATACTTTAGGTAGTAATATAAATATGATTGCAACGTTCTGGAATAATGAACTATCACTTTCCTTGTCTACTGATACATGGGAAAATATGTAGCTTAGTAATATATCTGCATGGTTACCTGTCTCACTTTTCCAAACTAATTCTTATATTTTACCTAATTGCTTATGGACTCCAATACGTTTATTTCAAGCTACACTTCTTCAATCTGATACTTGTTGGTATGGTAATTTACTCCGGGCTCACTACAACATATGTTTTTTAATTGTCCTTTAATCTCCAAATTCTGGACAGAAGTTTGGGATATTATTAAAAAGATTCTAAGTATTCATGAAGACATATCATATAAAATGTTAATATGCAAATCTGTTACTTTATCGCAGGATTTAAGTGATCTTGAATGTAAACTTTTTAATTTCTTAATCTCAGCTGCATTAAAATTCATTACCTTCTGTTGGAAAGATGTCTCAAAGTTATCAGTTCATGCTTTATCTTTGTCTGGGGTTTGTCATAATTCTATTTCTTATCACTCATTCTGGATTCCTGTTGATATGTATTTATCAATTAATGGTATATTTATTGCTTGTTCCCCTTTTACTATTCTTTTATTATATAACATGATATTGCATATTAGCTCTATTTATATCTCAACACTAATTTGCTATTTAATGTTTCCCTCCCCCTCTTTTCTATGAATACTTTTATCTTCATATCTATTGAAATGAATAAGAAAATATCGTGTTATATGTATTGTAATAGATGTTTCGAATTATCATTCTTTTATGTATGTCTTTGCTTATTGTTTATTATGAAATTTTTCAATAAAATATTTTGAACATTAGAAAAACTGACAAAGTCAAAGACTGTTGTATTTCATTATTCAATCATTTTATTTGCATCATACATTTTAAAATGTAAACATTAAAATGTTTGTTTAGTAAAAAAGTAATTTCCATGTAGGGAATTTGTCCCACATTTTTAAAAAATGAGCAACAATAACAAAAACCAAAGATACTTACCTAGTAGTTTACTCAATTGGAAGAAATAAATACTTAAATGTTTTTTTCTTAAACATTACAACCCATGTAGAAGCCAAATACTTAGTGCCTATTTCTGATTTACAGTTTGATACCTTGCCCCCATGGAAGAATGGAATATAATCAAATATGTCAGATCAAATAGGCTAACTATTATTGATTCATGCCATCAGCTGGAGCCAGCTCTCCTGACCCACAATAACAATCCCACATCAATATCACCATTAGTCTAAAGCATGTCAGTATTCCATTTGGTGGCCACAGGATCATTCCAATACAGTGTTGCAGTATCTTGTGCATTGCCCAAACAACTTTAAGTGTTGTGCTACAAAAAGTTATTTCTACAATGATAACAACCATCAGCAGCCTCAGGCACTTAACACAACATGAAGGGAAGTTATGGAGCTAGTGCCTACCCCACAACGAAGGCAGGCAGGTGATGCAAGATGGTGTGCCTATGTGGATAGTGCTGTACATATGGCACAATGGCCAATATATAAAGGAAGAGATGAGGATCTTAGAAGAACTGCAGACAGTGTACCTTCTTGGTAAAAGGAGAAATAAAATAAATAAATATATAAATTAGAAAGGGAACATAGTAGTTTCACCAGAAAGTCTTCAAGAATGACTATCTGTGAGAAGCTGGCTCAGTGTATTGTGCTCACCTATGTAAGTGTAGCATCCTGCACTAATCCAGACGACCCTTACGGTGATTTTAGTGGTCTTAGACATCCTTGGGAAGCTCTCTAAGTGGTAGCTGTGGATAGCAGCCTTCAGGCTTAGTCCAGGAGTGTAAAGCAGCTTGTTTCACCAGAACATAATCTTACTGGTACAGATTAAGCGAAAATGAACCACAAAATGTATTTATAAAAATAGGTATTCATTATAAGACACTCACTAACACATACAAATATCTCCTACCCTGAGATATATGAAATGCACACAATACTTTGCAAAGAAAACAGGTAAGTAACACAAATCATGCAGTGGTCTCAATAGGGGGACGCAGTAATCTAACACAGAACGCTGCTAGCTGTTAGCTGTAAACCGCGTAAGAAACATGTTAAGCATTATTTTAAAACTGAACTTTTATATATATTACCACTGTCTGTGATATTGGATACCTGTTTGGAGACCTTCATCAAACTCCCTCGCCCCGCTCCGACACGGCAAGTGCTGTTGTGCGGAAGGCTCTTGGGAGGCACACTCACTTCCGGCTTCGGGGGTTAGCGCTCCAGTCTTTGGGCGCACCCTCATCTACTTAGGCCAGAGCTAATGCGCATGCGCAGCGGACGCAGTAATCTAACACAGAACGCTGCTAGCTGTTAGCTGTAGAGCACGTAAGAAACATTTTAAGCATTATTTTAAAACTGAACTTTGATATATATTACCACTGTCTGTGATATTGGATATCTGTTTGGAGACCTTCCTCTGACTCCCTCATCCCGGTCCGACGCGGCAAGTGCCGTTGCGCGGAGGGCTCTTGGGAGGCACACTCACTTCCGGCTTCAGGGGTTAGCGCTCCAGTCTTTGGGCGCACCCTTGTCAAACTTAGGCCAGACCTAATGCGCACACGCAGCGGACGCCACGGGACCGGGCTCAGGGCCAACCCCCCCTGGCCTCACGTCCCAAAATTCAATGAAAATACATTGCTCAGGTACAGAACTCTTTAAATTACGACCACCAACCAACAAAGCCTGCTCACACTTAACATTAGAGATAGAGGCCAATACACCTGTTAAATCCTGCTCACATTGCAAGTTTAGACCTTCCATCCTCCCAACTTCAAGCGTCACCTCTCTACAGCATAGTAACAAAATTGAAAAGATTACACTTGCCCTTATTAATGCCCGCTCCTCAGGCAAACATAAGGACGAGATAGCAGAGCTACTCACTGATCAAAAACTTGATGTCCTTTTTATAACAGAGACTTGGACAGACCCTGCATCTGGACCAGACCTCGTAGCTGCTACGCCCGAGGGCTATTCTGCCTTAAAGCAAGATAGACTGCACAAAAAGGAGGCAGGCTGGCAATAATTTTTCGCAGCCATATAACTACTTAAACAAATCCCATCCCCTCTTCCATTTGTGAAGCACTATCCTTCTCGATCCTGCTCACTCCATCCCAAACATTTAAGGGGATTTTACTATAACGCCCCCCAGGATCAAAAACAGAGTTTCTTTCTGGCCTAGGTAACCTCCTAGAATGCACAGTAGCCGAAGATACCTTCTCTATTCTAGGCGATTTTAACTTTCATTTAGAAAACAACCTGGATAAGGACATCACATCACTGCTTGCTGACCTAGAAGCAGCAGGTCTATCACAGTGAGTTCTTAAAGCCACCCACGCAGCGGGTCACACGCTGGATGGCCTTTTCACAAATAACCAAAATATCCTTGTAAAAAAATACTCCCTCTAGTGTGGACCGACCATCACATAATCATATTTGATATCTCTACCCACAGTAAGCCTTTCCTAAAGGCCAGCATAAATAGGCCAGATGTAGTTAAAGCCTGGAAAAAGGTAGACAATCATCTCCTTAATACCAAGTTGTCCTCCACCCGACCAGATGCCTCTCCAGATTCTAATACGGCCGTAGCCAACTACACCAACTGGGTGCAGAAGGCCTTCAATCAGCCTGCACTGAGCAAAGCCCTCTCCAAAAATCAAACCTTCCCTTCAGCCCCATGGTTCACCAAAACTCTAAGGGAACAAAAGAAAGTATGTAGAAATCGGGAAAGGCTATGGTGCAAATCATACACTAGCGAAGAAAAATTCCTCTACAAAGATGAGCTTGCCAAATATAAGCGTATGATTGCACGAGAAAAAAGGAAATATTATGTAACCCAAATTGAATAGGCAAAAAGCTCCAATAAAAAGCTCTATCAAGTAGTCTCTAAGTTATCAGGTCACTCACCTACCACTGCTACAATACCCTCCCAGTCACTATGTAACTCCTTAGCGGATTATTTTTACAATAAAGTTAACACCATCTATTCGGAATTTGCATCTCACACCAAATTGGCCAATCAACCTTTGATCAACAGTACCTCTGAACATTGTTTGAAGCAATTTGAAAACATAACAGCAGAAGAAGTTCTTAATACAATGTCCTCTATAAAGTCAGGCTCAGCAAATGATCCTTGCCCACCGGACGCACTCACACCTGTTGCTGAGCACATGGCAGCTGTTTTAGCCAACATTTTTAATGTAATGTTCTCCTCTGGAACCTATCCCACCACCTGGAAGAAGACTATCCTAAAACCTCTAATAAAAAAAAAACAACCTGGACCCAGTTGATACCAAAAACTATAGGCCAATAGCTAGCCAACCTTTCCCAGATAAAATTGTAGAAAAACTCATGAACATTCAACTTTCCAAGTATATAGAAAACCATCATCTCTTAGATGACTCTCAATTTAGGTTCCGCAAAGGCCATGGAACAGATACCGCTTTAATTAAGGCGTCGGAAGACATTAGAATTATCATGGACCAGGGAGGAACAGCAATACTCATCCTGCTGGACCTCTCAGCAGCCTTTGACATGGTCGATCATACTATCTTGATCGATCTTGTCACTAGTATGGGCATCCAACACAAGGCCAGAGAACTGCTGCAATCCTTTCTCAACAATCCCACTCATCCAGTAAACTTAGGCAAATTCCACTCTGCCCAAGAGGCCCTACCATGTGGGGTCCCTCAAGATTCATCCCTGAGTCTGACTCTTTTTAATATCTTTGTGTTGGACCTAGCCAAAGTCATCAAGGCTCATGGGATGGGCCTTACTTCCTACGCCAACGATACTCAATTGGTGCTGGCCATGAACAACAACGGAGAAAGGGTTGCAGCTAACTTTCAGGAAGGCATGCTCACCATCAGTAGCTGGATGGCCAGCAACTGCCTTAAATTAAACTCTGAAAAAACAGAGGTCATGATCTTCGGTAAACTACTCTCCTGCTGGTCTCAAACTTGGTGGCCCTCCTCCATGGGCCCCACCAACCCAAGTAACCAAGGTTAGGAATCTGGGTGTTACACATGACAAACTGACTTTCCTCGCACATGCTAATTCGGTAGCCTCGGCATCATTCCACAAATTACGCATGATTAAAAAACTTTTGCCATTTCTCCCTCTGAACACTTGGTTATGTCTTCCATAGATTACTGCAACGGACTGTTCGCGAATGCTCAAAAGAAGGTCATTCAAAAACTTCAATCAGTTCAGAATGTAGCTGCCAGAATTTTATCAGGAACCCCTAAATTCAAGCCCATTTCCCACATTGTCAAGAACTATCACTGGTTATCGGTAAAGAATCGGATAAAGATCAAGCCTTGAAAGCATCTCGCAAAAATTGACCCGAATTTCTAATAAATCACCTAAAAATTCACATGCCTAATAGGGCACTCCGTTCATCCACTGCACCTCAGCTAAATGTGCCACACACTAAAACAGCTTCTTGGGGCGACAGAAGATTTGTGGTCACCACGGCTAAACTTTGGAATACTATCCCGCTGGAGATCAGATCCTGTCAGTCTTTGCTTACATTTAGAAGGCTGATAAAAACCTGGCTAATTAATCAATAAGATCTCTATTAGGGTTACCTACTGCAGTCCGTAGCGCCGAGACACCCCAGGGTATTTGTGCGCTTTACAAATCTCAAAAATAAATAAATCCATACTAATATAATAAAGAGAGAGCCCAAATTTTTGAGGCGAGTAATCTCAAGAACCACAGCACCAATCACAACACCCAATACAGCGTTGGAAAGGGCAGTTGCAGCAGAAGGAGATAGGCTATGCAGACGCCCACCATATACATTTAAAAGGTAAAAGAACCGTGCCAGCAAAGTAGTCCCTTGTGGGCGTGTCTGTGTTGTGCTGTGGGCATGTGCTGGGGGTGTGACAAATGCTGGGGGCGTGTGGTACGTTCCGCACTTCATGCCATGTCTCATATCGTGTGCTAATCCCACCTTGCTCCCTTTAAATACCCCTGCACCCCATAATCATAACCCATCCTTACTCCTTAAAATACCCCAACACCCTTAAACACTAAACCATCCTAATCCTATAAACATACCCTGTACCCCAAAACCCAAATCTATCCCTAAACCCTAAAAATAGCCCTGTGTGTCAAATCACAAACCTAGCCCTGAACCCTATAAATACCCCTGTACCTCAAAACCCAAACCTAGCCCTGAACCCTAAACATACCACTGTACCCCAAAACCCAAAACTACCCCTGAACCCTAAAATACCCCTGTACCCCAAAACCCAAACCTATCCCTGAACCCTTAAAATACCCCTGTACCCCATAACCCAAGCCTAGCCCTGAACCCTAAAAATCCCCCTGTACCCCAAAACCCAAACCTAGCCCTGAACCCTTAAAATACCCCTGTACCCCAAAACCCAAACCTACCCCTGAACCCTAAAAATACCCCTATACCCCAAAACCCAAACCTATCCCGAACCCTAAAAATACCCCTGTACCCCAAAACCCAAAACTATATCTGAACCTTTAAAATACCCAAACACCCCAAAACATATACCTCAGTACCCCAAAACATATACCCCTATACCCATACTTACCATATCTAAATATTTTTTTAAAAACATGCTTTTACCATTCATGCATTTACAACGAATTTCGTTGTAAATGTATGCATGGTAAAAGCATATAAAATGTAATGCCATGCGTTATAATGGCATTGTGGGGTCATGGTACTTTCGTAATGAAAGTATGCGGAGTGATGGTATGCAGAAAGAAAGTTGCGGAATAATGGGTGTTTACCCTCCCCGGTAAGTACATTGGGGGCACGGCGGCCCACATCTCCAGCAACATACTCATATTTTTTCACCACCCATTTGAAAAATGCACAGGTTATGTTATGTTATAGGAATTTTTATAGTGCACAGCTGCCCAGCAAAGGGGCGTCCCGGCGCTTTTGAACAGGCAGATAACACACATAACACCACACAAACTACGGGCAGGAGCAAGAAGGGAAAAAATTAAAAAGCCTTAGGGAACAAATGCGTTTTAATGGCCCTCCTAAATGCAAGTAGATTGTCAAGTGCACGGATATGGAACGGAAGCGAGTTCCAAAGTTTGGCCGCCATAACCCGGAATGACCAGCCTCCAGCTCTACACAACTTGAACCGAGTCACTACCACCAAATTTTGACAGGCAGATCTCACGGAGCGAGAGGGAGCATATGGAATGAGCAGATTCTCAAGAATCTGAGGGGAGGACAGCTTGAGGATCTTAAAAGAAAGACACAGAGTTTTAAATTCGATCCTCTGCGCCATAGGCAGCCAATGAAGAGACGGAATGGTTGCACTCGCAGAGCAGGACCTCGGAAGCCCCACCAGTGCTCTGGCCGCAGCATTTTGGATGCGCTGCATCCGGGCGATTTCCGCCCGGTTCGCCCCTAACAGTAGCGAACTGGCGAAATCGAGCCGAGACAAAATGGTGGCCTGGATGACCAACTGCCTAGTAGAGGCGTCAAAGAACTTTTAAATGGATCTGAGTCCTCGGAGAATCCCGAAGCAAGTGGCTGCGACTTTTTTGGTATGAGCCACATGTCACAATGTTTGCCAACAACCAGTATCTCAGTCTTTTTAGCATTCAACTGAAGACAATTGGCTGTCATCCAGTCAGCCACCGCCAAGAGCCCTGCTCTGAACCTTGGGGCCTCAAGGTCTGGCTCCCCACTCAGCACAACCGCCAGCTGCGTATCGTCAGCGTAGGAAACGATGGTCATGTCCCACTGATTGGCGACCGCAGCCAACGGGTGAACATAAAGGTTGAAGAGTGTGGGACTTAAAGCCGACCCCTGAGGCACACCCAGTTCTAAAGGATAGGGTTTGGACTCAAAAGGCGGGGTGGCGACCCGGAATGAGCGGTCAGTCAAGAAAGACTGGAACCACTTTAGTGCCAGGCCACAGACACCAGCTTCTCTGAGACGTTGCAGCAGTATCGGATGCGAGACCATGTCAAACGCGGCACTGAGGTCGAGAAGCATCAGTGCTGCTGTATGACCAAAATCGAGCACGGCCCGCAGGTGTTCTGTCATTGCGAGAAGGGCAGTCTCAGTGCTGTGGCCGGAACGAAAACCATTCTGTGAAGGGTCTAGAATGTTTGCCCTTTGGAGATGCTCAGACAGGAGGACATTGACATGGGCCTCAGCTACTTTTGCAGCCCAAGGAAGGAGTGAGATCGGGCGGTAGTTTTCCAACCCAAGAGGATCTAGTATAGGCTTCTTAAGAATAGGAGTGACCACCGCCTGCTTCCATTTAATCGGGACTGAACCAGAGGACAGAGACAGGTTGATTAAATGACGCACAGAGGGAAGACAGAGGATGGATAGTTCTCTGAATTGCGCCGGTCTGAGAGGATCAGCCGGAGATCACGATTTCACCTTAATGACTAGCCTGTCAAACACCTCTGCTGACATAACAGGGAGGAGGGCAAAAGTCTTGGGAGTGTTGACACTAAGCCTAGGAGTCTCACGGGGAGAAGGAGTATTGGTAAAAGAACGATAAATCATCTGAACCTTCTCTAAGAAAAAAGCTGCAAGGTCTTCACAGTGAGACACCGAGCAGATTTCCGCTGCGGGAGCTCTTTTAGCAGTCAGATCTTTAAGAACCTTAAAGACCAGCTTGGTGGGGTTAGGACTGCTTTT
This sequence comes from Lissotriton vulgaris, assembly GCF_964263255.1. NCBI lineage: Eukaryota > Metazoa > Chordata > Amphibia > Caudata > Salamandridae > Lissotriton > Lissotriton vulgaris. The sequence goes on from NW_028246928.1 coordinate 1,013,505, forward strand.
AATTTCTTCAGCGTAATATGCTGCATGGGCCCTGCATACAGCTCTATGGTAACTTTTAACCCTAGAGAGACACAGTGTTTTTTTTCCCTGCCGCATACGACTTACGCCAGTGCCTTTCAGCTTGTTTGCAGGCTTTCTTTAAAAGCAGAAGAGAATCATCGTACCATGGACTAGGTTCCAAAGAACGAACTCTGCTCCAGGAGGCAGGAATTAAAGTATCAAGGGCCCCCGTGATCCAATCACAGAAGAGATCATACCCAGCTTCGACATCGGTGAACTGACCCGGCGGGTCATCCTCGAGCAGACGATGAAAGTCCTCTAGGTTAAGTTTTTTCCAGGGACGCTTTAGGACAACTCTATCTAAAGGTTTAAAAGGCAAATCCTTGATTGTAATATAGAGTTTGACCAGGAAGTGGTCGGACCATGCCACAGGGCTTGGCTGCAGCACCTTTACCTTGGTCAAATTCGTAAAGATAGGATCTAATATGTGTCTGCCCACATGCGTGGGGTAAGAGACCAGCTGGTGGAGCTGAAGTGCCTCCAGATCTGCAAGAGTATTACTAATGGTAAAATTCTGGCAGAGATCAAAGTGAAGATTGAGGTCTCCAATAACACAGAAATTCGCAGAGCCCATTGCAAGCGAACCGACTATTTCAGGAAGAGAGCTTCTAAAAGCAGTGTCATTGCCTGGAGGGCGATAGATCAGTAGTCCAGCCAATGTAAAGTGGTGGCTGATTGTTATGCGGAAATACGCACTTTCACAGCCAGCCACATTCTGGACCTTCCAAGTTCACGGGTAGCAAGACTTAACAATCGCAGCAATCCCCCCCCTCTAGACTTACGATTGTGGGTATAAATAGAATATTCAGGAGGCAGAGCAAGATTAACTATCGCCATATCATCATCCTGTAACCAAGTTTCTGTCATAAAACAGATATCCGGGGACTCATCCGTAATGAGATCGTAGATCTCCGAATGGTGCTTGGGCAATGACCTAGCATTAAGGTTCCAGATCATAAGGTCTTTGGAAGTGGAGGGAATGGTGTGGGAAGCTAAGGTCAGGGGCGAGGCAATAGAGTCAATGAAATATGCAATAGGGGCCGGCTTAATAAGAGAGAAATTCTGACAGGCACATTGGAAAGGACAGGAAAGCGGATCTATGGAGTCCACAGCACAGTATGAAAGCGCGTGCCGGACACTTAACAGTTCCTCCCTAGAGTACCTACCTCCATTAATCGGCGAAGAGACAGAGTCCTCACTAGCGCCTTGCGCCTCCTTAGCGCGGACAGGCGCCGACGGGCAGGACTCTGGCTCGACTCTGGCGTGAATACGGCACGCCCGCTGCGCGTCACCGCTGCGCGTCTCCATAGGAGGAATGAGTAGGGAGCTCGTGTGCCCAGCTGAGCACTAGAGTGCTAAACCATATGGCCGCAAACGTCCCCAGCTACACCCAAAATGGCAGACGAACTTAAGGAGCAGCTAGTGGCCCGCCCAAACAGCGGTGGAAATTACTGAATTATAGTGCAGGTAAGCGCTTGTGCTGACCGGGTTTTTGGCTCTATTTCTGAGTGATGGTGACTTTAAGCTTGCTACCATCCTAGATCCCTATTCTTAGCTTGTTTTGGTCCTTTTCAGGCCTCTTTTCAAACCTAGAAGCACAAACCAGAGGATAGCCGCTTTATATGATGATAGATCCCTTTTTCCTGACTCTAATCCATCTATTGCCTATTGGCTTTGACATAATTATGTGTCCTTTAATCATTCTACCTATAGTAGAGGGTGGATCCTATAGTTCTGACTTTATATTACCTATTGGTAGGGTTTGTGTATAGAGCTAAGTGTCTATTTCATCCTTTTCGGGCCTACAAGGCCCAGAACCAGAGAGACTCCATTTTGCTTTCTGCCTCTGCAGACTGAGATGCATGTAGGTCAAGTGTGATGTTTTAGTTATGAGTTGTTGTTCGCTCTTTGCAAACTAGAGAGAACTGGCCGGAGCTGAATTTTATCAAGAAGTGTCCCTGGGCTCAAGTCTCTAGACGAAACAAGCAGCTGATCACTGTGAGAGCGTCTGGAGCAGGGAGCCTGGTACATGGATTTGGTGGGAGGAGGCTACTGGCTGGAACTTTCCACTAGAGGAGAGCATCCCATATTAGCGAAGTGCAGAAGAGGCGGAGTGTTCAGTTGATTTTTGGAATGGTAGAGGTCAGTTGGTTGCTGGAGCTGGAAAGAGCAGTCAGATGATTTTTGGAGCTGGAGAGAGAGCAGTCAGATGAATCTTGGAATGAAGTTGGAACTGTCAGCTGGAGCTGCCAGTTTATTAGAATGAATTGAAGCAGTTGCCAGTCAGATGTAAGAGTTGGAGCTGCCAGTTGGAGCTATTGAAGCAGTTGGAGCCAGTGGAGTGAAGCCGTGGTGATAGAGGGAGAGAGAGCCCTGATTCCACATTCCTTTCTTATAGGATGAGGTATTCTAAACTAGTTTGCTTTACACTTAATCATTAATCTTGTCCTTTATTTCCAAAGCTATATTCCCTACTGTATTGTTATACTGATTAATCCCTTTTCTTTCAGCGGTGTGCAGTCTGTTATAATCCATTTCCCTTTTTAGCTATCTACAGTTCCTGGTCAGCTATATGTGGATGTGTTAGTAATAAAGCTTTCTTGTTCTCATTTTAATAAAGAGACCCCGCAGATCTGTGTATTACTTAGATGTACCTATTTCCATTTACTCTTCAGGCTATGCCTAGATTGCTAGTTATTGTGATGTTATAATTTGCTATTGTGTAATAAACGAACCCCAGTTCTTAGTGAACCATTGTGTAACTGTTGTTTTCTTATAGTAAAGTTAACCTTTGTTCTAGTCAGATGCTGTTATGTGGACGGATGCGTCTCCCGTCCAGGTAAATGGTAACTGATCAAGGGAGCAGGGGGCACTTGAATCAGAGAATAACCTTTGTATATTGTGATTTGTCCATTCTTGTGTGAGAGGATTGAACTGTCTATCTGTCACATAACCTATAATATTACATCCCCAGTAGATATTAGATATATAGAGAAACTTCCCAACAGAGAGAGAGAGAGAGTTAAAGGTATTCATAGGACAGAGATTGCCGCTAGAGAGAGTGGCATTTGTGAGAGCAGTGATTATGGTCAATGTGTATACCCACAGGATTGTGGCTTGAGTAAATACCCACAGGATTGTGGCTTGTGAGAGCACTGGAGGGACACGGTGTGTAGTGAGATTGCTGCTAGAGAGAGTGGCAATAATGAGAACATTGATTGAGGTCAATGTGTATACCCACAGGATTGTGGCTTGAGTGAGCACTGATTGTGGGCAGTGTGTAATGGTAAGTAATCAGAACTGCTGTGTGGTGTGGAATAATCTGTGAGTATTTCTAGTAATCTTATAGATTTAGTGGTGTTTTTGATGATATGAGCTTGTATATTGCTAATTCCCCATCCTCAGGTAGGTACCCAGGTGCCTTGGTAAGTAGGTCCTGAGGAGGGAGATGGTTACGTTTCGGCTGGATTGGTGGTGTCTTGGTGAGCTGATTCTATCTGGTCCGCAAATCCGGTCGTTACAGCGCTATAGTGCAGATTAAAAACAGGAGCAAATAAATCAATTTTAAACTAAATACAAAAAACGGGGATTGTAAGTTAAAAAAGCGCGAACGCCTTCAAAGCAATACTTGTCTCTCTCATTGATGTCCAGCACCGATATGCACTTTTAGACACACCCCCACCACAAGTTCTAGAATTGCGAACTTTAGAGCTGGGGAGCTACGTTCCAATCTCGGCATCAGCTCAACATCCTGTGATTCCAGGCAAATCGCTTTGTCTCCCCGTGCCTACCACAAATGAATGTGTTCTTCTGTAATGTAAATTGTGCTCATGCCATGTTGTCGAGTTTGCGCTATATAATATTGCAAGGAAAGATAAAGTAGGGAAACTCGAGTTCACACACTACTGAACGCGCACTCTTAAGTGCATCACCAGTGCACTGTGAATCGGAGCGTTTCACAGGCCTGTCACAGATAAGAAATGTTATCAAAACGAAATCCTACAAAACAATATACTACTGGCTGGCAGCAATTCATACCCGGACAACGTCGGGACGGGCTGCTAGTAGATAAATAAAATAGTGGTATGCAAACCACACCCCAAGTCAAGACTAATCCTCAGAAGACACAGAAGTGCTGTGGACCCAAGGAACCACCTGAGGTAATTTACCAGGAACCCCACGGAGGCCGTGTGCAGAATGAGAACACAAGCGCATGCTCAATTCAAGTCAATTGGTAAGCCACAGTTGCAATTTTAAAGAAGATGGACCTTTCCCAGTGGACCCTGAAGGAAACCCGTGAAAGACAGAAGGTTGGAGAGCCACCCCACGCGTGGATACCCTAGGAGCCAGGATACCTACACCAGAGAAGCCGGGTGCAAAGATGCGAAGTGGCGTTGGAAACCGCTGTCGAGTTCAATAGAGGACTTCAGGAAGATGCCACTAGCAGAGAAGTGGAAATAAAGCCTGGATTTAAGAAGAGTAGAACCTGCAAGCAGAGAGCACAGAGTCAAGGTCACACAGGAGTGACCAGGGGCACAGGAGTCGTGTGCCCCCCAATGTCGGCTGTTGCAGGGAAGTTGACATGATCAATGTACCTAAGGCTGATTGTAACAACAAACATGAGTATGGAGAGGCCCTAAAGAACAAAGTCATTCATTGGATTAGGCATGTAAGGGGTTGCCGATCTGTGATAAGGGATAATATCTTGAGGGCGAGAAGATGTGTCCTGAGTAATAATATGGTCGACCCAATAGAACTTACCCTCATAACCGAAAATTTAGTGTACATCTTAGTCGCTCTGGATGCCAGAACCTGCCCTCCATGTACCACCAACATTTAATTGAAATTAAATATCCATGGAGTGGGCATGTTGACATTATCCCATACTCCTGGGCAGTGCTTAAAAAAAGAGAAAAGGGTAGTTCCACTCTCTGCTTTTGGTGGCCATCTTGGAGTGGGTATGTTGACATTATCCCACACATCGGGTTCAGGATTTCCCCCTTTAACAAAACCCACGCTCCATTGATAAGTCACCACCATCGGCCGATAGACACACTCTCAAAATGGAATTAAGTCTCGATCCCTCAGGATCCAATGCATCCATTATCAATTACCCACCCAACCTTTCGAAGAACACCACAAAGGAACACAAGCATCACATACTCAGGGCTAGGCCTGAAACTAATCTCTGGCGTCTACCTTTGTGCAAACCAAGGGGCATATCATCAACGAGGCGATCAAAAATTATCGCCGATTTTGCGTCCGTTTTCGGACGAAAAGCGGCGATAATTTTATTGCCTAATCATCAAGGTCACGCTATCGCGTGCAACCTTGCATTAACGCCTTTTTTCTGACCGCCCAGCTTTGCATCTCTAATGAGATGCAAAGTGGGCGTTCCTGCCCTGACATAACTGGAGAAATGTCGCTATGCGACATTTCTCCATTATCAATGGGCAGGCTAACCTTCAGAGCAACAAATAAAGTAGCAATAACCTCTGTTATCGCTACTTTCCTTACGCCTGCTTCAAGACTGACTAAACCATGATATCCTATGTAAGGTGGATATCCTAGCTAAGTGTGCCTTGCCCTATCATCAAGCTATCGCCAAACTGTGTGAGATTGTCGATTGATTTTACAGTGATGGTCTCACATTTGAAAGTTAGAGCTTGGAATGTTATCGCTTTTGAGATACGGGTGGCTAATAGCACGCTCTCTTAGCGATAAAATTCCACGTTACCCGGCGATAATTATCCTAGCGCTAAGTGCGCTTAGCAATAATTGTCACCGGTCCTTGTTGATATGCCCCAAAGGTAGTAGCATTATTGACCTTATTTTCTACACCAAGAATAGAGCATGCTGGTGAAAAGTCTTCTACTCTATGCTCTGAAAATCAGGTATAGAAAAGCACCTCATGGTCTCAAACTAACAATAACATCCTCGCCCACGCTCAACGCCAATGCCACCATCATCCTCTATAACAATGGCATCATCCTAATTCAAGCTTCCAATGTAAATCTAGTTAAAATAGCCACTATCTTCCCGCTACTCAAAAACGCGGTTTCTGTGAAACCCAATGACACCTACACTCACCCTACCATCATTCAGGACATTACCAGTCCTCCCCCCACCACCTCGGGGAGGCCCTCACTCTATCTAAATCACTCTTTGCCTTTAGAGCGGCTCTCTCACCTGTTGACATGCCCCAACCCACTAGACCCCCGATTCAGAATGTGAGAGCCATTTTGGGTGCACTCGGCACGCAGTTACATGTTCCTAGATCGGGGAGATACCTGTGTGACCTATGTTTATCCCCTCCTACGAATGATCCCTTTTCCCTCACTCCCTCCCCATGCCTCATACTATGCTGGAGGCCATGCTAATGGCCTACGCTGACGTTGTGCCCCAACCCTCTAGACCCCCGACTCAGAAGGGGAGAGTCTTTTTGGGTTCACTCGGCGCACAGCTAACCAGTCCGATTCTTTCCGTTCCTCGACTGGAAAGATCTCCATATGAGCTACTGTCAGAGCCGTTAACGAAGGATCCCTCTTCCCTCATCTCTCTTCCCACGCCACACTCGATGCTGGAGTCCAGGCAAATGCTCTCCACCGACCATGATCGTTCAAACCCACTTATTCTGGTTTGGACCGAACCTAACCCTCAGCTAAATGGTCATTCCACCCATGCTAATGCTCCAACTTTGATATCCAATGGCCATGGAACTCCGCTAGTTCCAAATGATCAATCCCCTCCCCAGGAACTTCTCACCATCACCGTGGACATCAAGGGCTTACAATGAGTCCCCCCTACCCCGCTTCCATTCCCAACACTTCCTTTATCCCTTTCCCTACACCCAGACTTGGTTGCGCCCCTGGATAATATATCTCTCCAGCTGCACGTTCTCACTACTGAACTACATGACCTGAAAGCCCTATCAAATGATCTTTTCCCTGTGATAAGCTCTTTCCTCACCTCTATAAATCCGCTCAGTGCCTCCCCTAGGGTTAGTGATCACTTGGGGCCAGCTTTTAGCCCCCTCCGGAGATTCGAGACCTGCTTCGAGACCTGCTTGGTGTCAAATGATCTCAATGATCTTCACAACTCTTACTCTCGTAGGTCCAACTCCAATTTGATCACACCGAGAGAAACACAAACAATCCATTTTAACTCGAACAGAGAACATCCTCGCAATCCTGGAATCATCAATAAAGACAGGAATCAACCTTTACAACGCAGTCCTTACATCGCAGCATCCTTTGCATCGCATGTCATTACAACGCAGCCATTGCATTGCATGTCACTACAACGCATGTCTTTGCAGTGCATGTCACTGCGGCGCAGGCATTACATCGCAAGTCCTTACAATGCATAGTACCCTTACACTATCCAACACTTACCCTACTGTTGCACTCACTGGAGTTAGAATAGTAAT